>NC_050444.1:21002657-21308780 GCF_903995425.1 Onychomys torridus | reverse complement strand
GATTATAGGCTTGAATTAGAGCTACGGCAGACTGTAGGACGGCAAGAAGGGCTAAGATAGTAACTGTAATTGTGGTGGTGGGTCACAACTTCAAGGCCCACTCTGAAGCAGGGCGGTGGTGGTGCTGGCCTTTAACCCCAGCACTCAGGAGACAGAACCAGGCAGATCTCCGTGAGTTCAAGGCCAGCCTGGTCTGCAAAGTGAGTTCTAAGACATGCACCAAAACTACTCAGAGAAACCGGTTCTCTCTCGAAAAACCAAAGAGAGAGAGAGAGAGAGAGAGAGAGAGAGAGAGAGAGAGAGAGAGGCCCACTCCAGTAACCATCTTCCATTAAATAGGCCACAATACTGGTCTTTCAAAACAGCACCACCAGCTAGGAAACCAATATTCAGACAGGTTAGCCTTATAGGAAATATTCAAAATACAGCAGGTGCTATACCAGAAGTATTAACAAAGTGTTTTCAAATTCAGGTCAACAAGCTTAATTTTGTCTCAAAAAAATCAAGGCTTTACAGAGTATGTGATAATGATTGCATTGATTGACAGCAAATTATTGCTTTGAATCCTAGTTTATTTACATGGTTCTAGAGCGTGAGATGAACAGTAACAAAAACATGGTACATGCCCTTTTGAGGAAGAATAGACAATAAAATGAAGCTGGAATTGAGTTCAGTTCTCTGCAACACAAACCATTGACATTGACAGAGTGGATGGTGCAGCAGTGATGCTTGATTCTTTGAGTACAATGTCTTCTAGTTCCAGTACAACCTCCATATAACGCTACCATTTCAGCCTTCTGGACTTCAGCTTCTTCGTCTGTAACTAGAGGACACTAAAAGTGAGCCATGGAGGCGCCCATCCCACCCTATATCTATGTCTGCCATCGCTAGTCTCTCCTTTCCTCAAGTTGGACAGAGCTTTAGCATTCTCAAGTTTTTCAAACTATTTACTAAAGATTAAAATTGGCCAATGGAAAGCGATCTGTATCAGTGAGGGTTCTATTCTATACAGGAACAGAACCCACAGAGTGAGTGCATATTGTAACGGGAAGCTCACTAGAATGGCTCATAACCCATGCCGTCTGGGTGGTCCTCTGCATGATGGTAAGGTTGACAACCCTGCTGCTGTTCAGGCCAGGAAACTGGACACTACAGCAGTTGCCACGTGGTGCTGAAGGCCTAAAAGTCTCCTAGAGAGTCCCCAGGTCCTGAGTTGACAGGATGACAGCAGTGGTAGTCAACAGTGGCAACAGAACAGACACACATCACCAGCATAAAGTGAAGACTGTCAAGCAAAGGACACTTTTCCTCAGACCTCTGTGTACCTGGACCTCCACCAGAAGGTACAACTTAGGGTGGGGCAGAGCCTTCTTGGATAACTTGGAAAAATCATCAGCCAGGAGGACTGTCTCTCAATTGATTACAGATCCTGTTAAACTGATATTTAAGATTAACAGCTCTGGTCTAGGGGTTTTTGTTTGCTTGCTTGTTCTTAGCTGTGTGAAATACTGTTTCTTGGGTAATTTGAAATTCTTATGGTGTGCTACAATATCGCTATTTCTGCTGACTTTTCACTTCTTTAGAGATCATCACTCTAGTCTAATGATGTATACACCTATGTAAAATCTAAAAAGACAGTGAATATGTTTCACTTTAAAGTTACCACAAACACCTCTCCATGTTTAACTTTACTTGCGTTCTTTGCATTTCAGATCTGAAAATTCATCTCCAGACCACTGAGTATGGCAACTTCCTGGCTAATGAAACAAACCCTCTTACTGTTTCCAAAATTGACACAGAGATGAGGAAAAAGCTCTGTAGAGAGTTTGACTATTTCCGGAATCATTCGCTGGAGCCCCTGAGCACATTTTTCACCTACATGACGTAAGTGAAGCTCTGCTAGTCCCCAGTGTGATGGATGATGGCCCCTAACAGTCATAAGTGGAAGAGTGGACTCGAGTGTCTGTGTTAGACCTCATTGTCTGTCATTTTGAATGCATACAGATTTTAGTGATGGGTAAATTAACAACCTATTTTTGTAATAGAGAAGACTTACTTCATGAATATGAAGCTGATCGTGGAGGTGGTGATAATCTCCATGTACAAGTGTTTTTGTTTTAGTGAATACTGAGTGGGGCTATTCCTTGAAGTGTTAGTACTGAGGTAAATCTTAAGTGACTTTTATATCATTTGCAGGGTGGGGGCAGACTCACAAGTTGTTCTAAAGGTCACGTCTACCTTTCCTGGTCCCTTTCTCACTGTACAACTGCCTCTTGTCATAGTTGCATGTTTTATTCTTGTCTTTTATCAGTGTTTTTCACCTTTTGATGTGTGTGCTTTTTATTCTAAGGCAAATTCCAGTGCTCACATAGTAATAAATGGCACTTCAGTGACACTAGTGCTCACATGAGCCATTTGAAATAGCTTTGTGACACTCCAGCTATCCTAACTAAAAGCAAAGACATAGTAGATATGCTGGGCATAATATAGATCAAATTAATTATGAGGGACAAAGTTATAACTAATAGACTCAAGTTCTACCAAGTGCTTGGCACTCAAACATGCTATATATTCATAGAAAGATATTAACAATGATGCAAATGCTGCATTGTGTGGGTCCAAAAGTAGATAAATGAAATAAAAGAACAGGACTTTGTATAGAACACTGTGTTCAGCAATAGACAGAAATCAGGAGAGTGTCTATGAATCAAATGAAGTGGATGTTGGAGTGCAGGTCAAGGGGTATGATTATAACTTTCCAAGAGCTCAGAAAAAATAAATATTGCCCTATTCCACATATGCCTCTGATCCCGACCCAGTTCCTCTCCCAGTGGAAGCACTTCTTAATTTCTTGTGTTTTTTCATAAAACATTTACATATCTCTCTCTCTCTCTCTCTCTCTCTCTCTTACTGATATCCCTGTGAACATTGTTCTCCTCAAATAACCATGTAACTATGTTATAAATATGAGATCACTCCATTTACCAGTCATCTCTCAACAAGTAACTAAATTATTTTCATTTCTTCACATTGCAAAAATAAATTGCAATTAGCTAATTTCTGTGAAGACATTTCTTTTCAATGGATGGGATCAAACTCCAAGACCTTATATTTGGAAGGAAAGGTAAATGCTCTGTTAATGAGCCACATCCCCAGACAGCTAGGCATGTCTTGAATTCATTTCTAAGTTCAGTTTGTTGTGGTGGAAGTGATGAGTCAAAGAAATGTGCTTTTCTTGCTTTGTTTCATTTTGAAACAGGTTCTCTATATCTAAATAAACAGCCTGAGACTCACTGTGTAGCCAGGCTTGTCTTGAACTCATGAGCCCCTTGCTTCCCGCTAGAAATGTGCATTTGAAGCTTTAGTGAATACTGCTAAACTGCGCACAACAAAAAGAACGCCAATTTGAATCCCCAAACTAGTACATAGGAAGGCTTGTGTTCTTATACAATTGCCAGCATTTTGTATTCTTTTTTAAATTTTTGACAAGCTGATAGATTAAGAGCTCTAAATCTCTCCCTGTAATTTTCAGTTCCTTATGAGTAAAACTGATTACTCCATACTTATTTAACACTAAATTATTTACTTATTTTTATAGAGCTTATAGAACTTTTTAATTGAGCTGCATACTTTGTAAATTAATATAGGAGTCTTTTTTAGTATTAATGTGTTAAAAAGCTATTTTGGGGGTTTGATGTAATTTAATTTTATAATAATTGTCATCAGTATTGTATGCTTTTGGTGCTGAAGACCAAATTCAGGACCTCTGTGGAAGGGCTACCCACTACCCCCACATTTTCCCAGAGTACTCTTGAGTAGGAGCAGCAGGAAATATTAGTTAGAAGGGTAGAGGTGGGGAGAAACAGATAGAAAATACAGGATAGCCTCAAGATGATCTGGATTCTAATCCAAATGGGCATTAGGTATTTATAGGAATGCCAAGGGGTGGCACAAAAGACCTCCCCCCCCAGCACAGCCAAGTGCAAAACACCTCAGACACCTGCAGTCAGGCCCATGGTCCAATCATCATCTCTATGCAGACCTGCTGGGTAAAGCCACTAGAAAACATGAAAATGGGCTCCCACAGACCTCATATAAACTAGGCAAAGTGTTCTACCACTGACCACACTCCAGACCCAGTAATCATTGTTTTCTATTAGTGTGTGTGTGTGTGTGTGTGTGTGTGTGTGAGAGAGAGAGAGAGAGAGAGAGAGAGAGAGAGAGAGAGAGAGAGAGAGAGAGAGAGAGAGAGAGAGAGAGAGATTTTATGAGTTTGTATGTTTCTTGGTTTGGTTTGGTTTGGATTTTTGAGACAGGGTCTTATGTAGCTCTGTCTGGTCTAGAACTCAGAATGTAGCTAAAGCCAACCTTGGACTCCTAATCCCTCTGCCTCTACCTTCCAATTGTTTGGATTACAGGGATTTGCCACCGTGCATTGCCTTGATTGTTGTTTTTTGTTTCCTTGAGACTGTCTCACTATAGAGCTCAAGCTGACCTTGGGTTTGTATTCTTCCTTCCTATTCCTCTTAATGTTAGGATTACAGACATTCAGCACTGCATTCACATCTGGTTCTGTAGGACTCTTTCTAAAAAGGGAAAAGAAAAAGACAAATCTATACTGGAAGCATCTGCTTTCCCCATTTTACTTTCTACTTTCACACAGAGTCCCTTTAATGGCCATGCTTGTCTAAGCTGTCTGACTAATCCAGAATTTCCACTCCTCTTGACTCAACCTCTCAGGTATCTGGGATTGCAGGAATGTACAACTAGGTCTTATGACTGTTGAACTTTTGGGAATTGAACCAGGGCCACCAGCATGCTAGGCAAGCCCTCTACCACTGAGCTCCCTCCCCAACCCTTAATATTTTTGAGACTAGGTTAAACCACACAGCTCTCCTGGTCCTGTACTAGTTATACAGCACAAGCTGGCTCTGGTCTCTTAATTCACCTGCCTCACCTTCCTGAGTGCTAGTATTGTAGATGTGCACCACTACATCTGGCTCCTACAGAGCCATCTGTGCTTGATGCCATCATATCATCCTGTGGTGTGACTTTTCAGTTCTGGCAGAAGCCTGCTGCTCTCTGCAGAGCTTAGAGATTTATTTCAATAACCAGTTGTGTACAAATGGGGGGATGGTGTCCCACAGTTCTGAAATATCTTCTCTTATATTCCCCCCCAAAATGTTCTGTGAAGTCAACTGCCTATCTAGCCCTGATGAACTTCCAACAATCAGAATTCTATTTGCCCTAGTAGGAAATACCCTGAGGCAACACCATAGCACTGTCAAAGTCAACCCTAAGAGAGACTGTCTAAATTTAAATTGATTATCTTAAGCTTTGCACATTTTATATGAGATAATTACTGTACATGAAAAACTTAGTTTGAAAATGTGGAGCAGATATTTTTAAATCTTCCATAGCAAGAATATCTGAAGGTTTTGCATACCATAATTATGCACAGTTTATGAAACAAAGGAACAGATCCAGCAGCATGCTAGTGAAGACTGTTTAGTACAGACCGAGATTGTTTTGTTTTTCTTCCTTCCTACCCAGTATTTTACAGAAGCATTTCAACTGCTCATCTCTCTTACAGAACCTCTTTTTAAAATTAATCTTTCAACCATTTAAAGTATTCTACTATTCTACTAGATAAAAAATTTTAATACAATGACCAGAAAAATACACCCTTCAGGACCTGTGCAGCAGTCCTGACCTCCATCATATATAGCTCGAGAATATTCTGATAATATTGTACCTACTGTACTGAACATGTAGACTTTTGTTGTCATACTGCTTGAAAATATAACAACTTATATAGCATTTATATCATATTGGTAACTAGAAGTAATCTAGAATTTATGTTAAATATATGGGACTATGCATGCAGATTACATACAAATACTGTGCCATTTTACCTACTTGAACGTCTGGGAATTTAGGTATTTGGAGGGGCATCCGGAACAGTCCTCACCACAGGCACAGGGATGAATGCAATGAGAAGCCTTGGGTTAAAGATGAAAGATGCTGAGAATCTCAGGTTAATCTGAAGAAACCTTTAAAGATTCATTTATAAGGGGTAACCAAAGTTCTTTACTATCTCAGAGATGGTCTACAGATCATCTACAGGTTTTGACCTGTGCTGTATATTCAGGTTCTGCAGACTCAGGCCTTTCAGTACTAAAATCAGGCAAGTCCTCAGCAATCTAGACAGGAAATGAACACCTTGACTCGGAGATGTGTCCTTGAATGGTGAAAAGCCAAGGCAGGATTAGGTACAACTGTCACAAGCTAGGGCATTCAGTCAGTAAGGGGTGCCTACAGGCTTGGAGCAATAGCTCTGACATCAAAGGATCTGCAGAAAAGGCCAAACACAAGCAATATTTAAAATGTGAATACGTTGAAGGAATAACTGTGAGACATGAAAAGAGTTTGTGCTTAGACACAGGAACTCATTTCATATGGATCTGGACCTAGATGTGAACAGAGAAAGAAGGGCAGGGATGAGAAGAGAGCCTGGCCAGGTTCAGGGCTTTGATCCTAAGTAAAAGCCAAGAAAGGAGGGCTTTCACAAAGACGCCCAAGTTCACATGCTCTCTGTGCCGATCTGTACCCCTCACTTGATGGTCGCCACCCTATATGACAAGGACTTTCCTGCTGTGAGACCATAAGATGTGATGATTGAATCCTTTCACTCACCACGGCTGGCTGGATCACTGAGCAATCTAATGTCTATGACTTTATGCTCTTTTCTCATATGGCCAGTGGGAGAGTACCAGTTCACAGGACTGTTGTGCACACAGTGCTCATTCAGTAACTGGCAATGCTGCTATCATACTTATTTACTGGGGCACTGAAAACTAATCTGCCTAAGTCTGCAGAGCTGGTAGGTAAGCACCCAAGTACTGTCCTCCAAGCAGCTGGATTCCAAATGTGCTGTATTCCTTCTTGTTTGTTTATTTATTTGCTTTCACCTGTTAATTCTTCCTACTTCACAAAGTGAGCAGAATGATCTGTTTAGGGAGATAATTCTGTTATTATTATAAAAGATATGCTCAGGAGATGAGAATAGAAGATGTAGAGGAAGTTATTTATTCAATTTGCACTGAAAATCTTGACAGTCAAGATGGGAAAGAGGGGAGGATGGTATGGTGGTTAGATGCTTGGGGAGCTGGATGTCTCAGAATTTAGTGTCTGGATTTGTGATGAGTGAGGGAAAGCAAAGAGCAGTGGTTCCTGGGCAGTCTGGGTAAAAGAAAGGGTGGTCTGCAAAGGTTTTCTTTTACCCTGCAGAAATTCAAAATCCATGTGAATTGAAGTATATAATGAAAATAAGTTACCGTTTATCTCATCATCACCTGACTTCATTCTACATTTTAAGGGACTAAAGTCACTGTGGATTTGAAATATTCGCGTCCCTACATTCACCGTCAGCTTTTTTCCCATGTAAATAATTTTCTAGCATTATTTCTAAGAGACTGTAGAGCCTTCCCTCTGGGTGAGACAATTTAGATTTGTTAAGCTTTGTGTTTCCCTTTCCCCAAACTCTGCTTTGTGCATATTATGTTCTTATTCCACAGTCAAATTATTTCCAATAATTTTTGAGATTGACTGACAACAGTGGCAATTAATCCTGAGTATCAATTTGATTGGACTGAAAGATGCCAAGAATAAGCAAAGCACACCTATAGGTGTGTGTGAGAGATTTTTTTTTTCCATCAATGACTTAAGGGCTCTCTCTTATCTAATCAATAGTTCAATCTATGGATGGATTAATATTTTGAATAAACTATTGGAAGGTGATGGAATTGGGTCCTGGTTGAAGGCAGTAGGAGGAGTGTCTCTCGGCATGGCTTTCCTGCCTCCTTCCTGTCTTCGTGATGTCACGGTTGTCACCTGATACGTTGTGCTGATCAGATGAATATCATTCAAGGGCAGGTACAGCAAGTTTTACCTCTGGCGAGCCTTTCTCAGTTCACAAAGGGTGTGAGTGGTTTGAGTTGAGCTTGCGTGAGCAATTGCAGCTGACCCAGCTCCCGGGCTAGTGTGAGTGCACAGGCTCTGCCCTGCCCCTGCCTTCCCACCAGGGTTCAGCAAGACCTCTGAAGTGGTGAGTCAGTCTTTCCTCTTGAACTGTTTAAGTCAGCTTCTGTCACAATGATGCAAAGTCGCTTACCTCAGCACCACTGTTCATTCCTGATTGTGAGTTTCCAGCCAGAGACGTCCTTCTACCAGTCTTCCACATGGCTCTGCCTGAAAGGATGTACCATCTCCAGAAATCCCACAGGAAGAAGGGATGTGGCTAAACAGTCTCAGCTGCAGCGGCTGATAAGGCCTTATCATTTAAACCTCCCCAGCCCTATGAGAACTGAAAAACACCAGTTCTATTCTGCAGAATCAAAATCTGCCTGAACTGGATGATACATGTTTGATCATCACAATACATGTATTGAGTGACTACTGCATGTGAAGACTGGTGCAAGATTCTAAGATGAAAAATGAATTCATGAGGATTTTGATTTCAAGATTGTGCTTCCAAAACTCATGGTTTAGTGGGCCTTGGAACATATCTATGAATCTGCATTTTATTTAATAAGCTTTGCAGGTGACCCTGAAGCAGGTTGGGAAATTCTCACAACCAGTGGCTCCAACCTGACTCTATACCATGCTACTTTTGGACCCCCAAGAAAAAGACCTTTAGTCGTTCAAAGCCTTGTTTTCTATCTAAGAAAGAAAAGGTCATTTTATACAATACAGAGTTGTGGGTTTAATTCTAAAAAGGGATCAGCGACTTATTTTGTGATAGCAACTGTACATAAAATGCAGGGTCTTTGGTTTAAAAAAATGTTTAATAATTTCAAGACAAAATGGGGTATGACTAAACTAAGTGTGGGTCTCTGGGGTGTTACATAAATCATAGATGTGTGAAAATCAACCGTAAACGTATGTACTTACACAATAAGTAAACACATCTAGTCTACCTTCACTCAAAAATGTTTGAATGTGCAAATTTTACTTGCAAAGGCCAGCACAATGTTCACATGGGAGAGTGAGGAAAGGATGCACAAAGGCAGCAAATGCCCAAGCCCAGGCTTGTAGGAAGAGAGGCATTTCTATTAGGAAGTAGCCAGACCCAGTCCAACTACGAAAAAGAAACCAGTTTAATACTGCTGCTGAGCTGCTGATGCCAACTGAAATTAGAAAAATGAGCATCTGATGATTAAGAGTATTAAGGGAATGGTTTCGAGGAGCTTAGGATGTCATCCCTGCAACAGATCTTCAAGTGGGATATAAATCTGGGCCAAAAGCATGATCTTTCCTTTGGGCTTTGTCAATGAGCTGCCTAACCACGAACTGTCCACCAGGGGGCAGGGGGGATCCTGGTAACCTGGTATCCAAACTCTCCTTCCTCACAGTTGCTTCAGGAGATTTGAGGCTATTTCATAACCTTGGTTCTCAGGATACAGATCGACATCTCCCTTGGTAGAGATCCAGATATCTGTTGTCCTAGTTTTATTTTATCTTCCTCCTTTTTTAATGCAAAGAATCAGTATGTTTTTAAAGATTCGTTTTTAATTAAATTTAATACCCACTACAGGGTAGTGCATTTATAAATACTTTACATGTATTAGTTCAGTTAATTCTCACAATGGTCATACTGAGTGGCACTAACATTACTGGATTTTTAGAAATAAAGGAACATATTAAGTACTTATGTCCTGAAGTTCTATCATAACCATGCATATGTGTTGATTGTGTCTTTCCTACATATTCCATGTGAAAAGTTTCAGATATACACGTTTACATAAAAGGACAAATTATCTCATTAGCTTTATTGTTTGTTTTAGACAACAGTACTGCACCATAGACATTGTCTGTGTTACCTATTTTATATTTATTATGAATTTTCCAAATACAAATTTCAGCAATTCTGGTCACTATCATAAATACTAAAGAGGTTAACAGTTCTGGAGTTTGGGCAATATGCAGTGAGCAACATTCTCGTTTTGATGTTTGCTATTATAGGCAATGCTAAATGCAGAGTAATCTTTCAATATTTTATTTTGTTAGAAGAAAACAATGAATGTGTCAACAAAAATTGAATCATTCTGAAAAATTAATTTTCACTTCCTCTATTTTAAAAAAGAGAAGCTTCAGAGAAGCAAAAACATGTTACCAAAACTGCAGAGAAAACAGAATGTTTGTGTATTCTGAATCTCAGAAGTGTATTTGCAAATCATACAAAATGTCAGGACTTCCCCATGCAGCACATCTCGTTAGGTCTGGATTGAGCAACTCCATGACTTAATTAAATGTTTATCAAGTCAAACCTTCACTTGAAAATTATTAAGTCGAGAGATACAATGTGTCCCTTACTGTCTGTGTCAGAATGAATGACAGGTCAGCCTGTATGAGTGAACCTTTCACTGAGGAGTTTCATTGGGAGATAAAATAAATTGTTTGTAAAATAAATCAAACTTAATACTAACACACACACACACACACACACACACACACACACACACACACACACACCAAACCTCTGCTAGTGAACAGTTGTATCTGAAATTATATGGTATGTTCCTCTCTCTGCTTCCCATGTATGCAAACATGACCTAGCCAACATAACTAAGAACTCCAATCACCTAAGACAACTGTCATTGAGCACACAATGCATTATACTGTCCAGATGAAAAGATGTTGGTGTGCCCTGTTAGGTAGGAAGGAACTATAGCAATCAAGCTTGATGTAAAGATGTCCATAAGATGGCTCATTGAGTAAAGACACTTGTCTACCAAGCCTGATGACCTGAGTTTCCTCCCCAGAACCTACACAGTGGAAGGAGAGAGCTGACTGCCTCATGGTGTCCTCTGACCTTCACACACACCATAGCGTGCACAACCCTAACCCATAAAATAAATCGGTGTAATAAAGATGTGACTTCCAGAATCAAGCCACGTCACAGTTGCATGCCTTTAGGCCATATATCTAGTATAATCACCAAGTTATACACTGTTCATTTGAGGCCAAAGGAAGGATTTCAGACTGAGTCTTCAGCGCTCCCATCTAAAAAATGAATTCAAGTCTTTTTATATACAAAAGTGGCTGTCATTTAGGACAGCCACTAGTGTTATAGGGTATGATTTTTAAGGTGTGTTTACTTTTGTTTATGTTGCATTTTTTTAACTCTGTGAAGCTGTGTTACTGTGCCTGTCTAAAACACCTGATGGTCTAATAAAGAGCTGAAAATCAAATAGCGATGGGGGAGAGAGAAATAGGCAGTGCTAGCAGGCAGAGAGGAAGAGAAATGGAAAGAGAAATCTGGAAGAAAGAATGAGAGAGGAAGGAGGAAGACTTCAGGGGCCAGTCACTCAGCCACCTAACTACACAGCCAGAGATGGAGTAAGAAGGAAAGAAAAGGTATACAGAAATAGAGAAATGTAAAAGCCCCTGAAGCCAAAGATAGATGGGATAAGTTAAGTAAAGCTGGCTAGCAACAAGCCAAGCTAAGGCCAGACATTTATAAATAATAATAAGGCTCCATGTGATTTATTTGGGGGTCAAGTGGCAGGCCCCTAAAATAGCAAAAACATCCAACACACTAGTATGCACTGTTTTCATTTTGAGGTTGGGAGTTTTATATTAGCATATCTTAATTACAAAGTATAATGAGCTCATTATAACATTTTCATTTATGCATATAATATACTTCAATAATAATGTATTGAAGTTAATGATTTCATTGACAAAGTAAAAAAATAACATTGAACATTTACTTAAAGAAAATATCATCTAGAACAATGACCACCCAAAGACACAAAGGGTTCAAAGGTGTCGAAGGTGCAGAATTGGCCACGCGCGCACGCATACACACACACATACACACACACACACACACACACACACACACACACAGACACAGAGAGAGAGAGAGAGAGAGAGAGAGAGAGAGAGAGAGAGAGAGAGAGAGAGGAGAGAGAGGAGAGAGGAGAGAGAGAATAAAACTTGCAACTGATTTTTCAAAATTTTATATATCAAGCACTTGAAGCTAATCTCCCAAAGCATTACCAGCTCAGGTCCCTTTTAAAATTTAATTTTCGTTATGAATACAGGCACACTCATGTAGATGTCAAAGGATAACTTTGGGAAATTGATTCACTCCTTCCACGGTGGGTTCCAAAGATTAAACTCAGGTAAAAGCCCCTGAACTGTCTCACCACCATGGCTCACGGTCTTTTCTCTGTCTCAGCCTTCTACATGACTGCTCAGTTTCTCATTCCCCACCTCCTACCCTCCAAAAGGAAGGGTGGATTTTGAAAAGATTCTTTTATTTAGAAGTAAATGTAAAACCACATATGAGGAAATCCCAAGCTTAATAAAAAGATATAAACATTGTAAACTTTTTCACATTAAAGATGTGGTTTTTCACTTCCTATTTTCTTGTCTACAGAGACCAATCTGTAAGAAAATCCCTTCTCAGAGTGCATGGCCTTCTTTAATACAAGGCCCTCTCCCATGTGTTCTTATTATGACTAATCCTGAGGCCAACCATTCAAAACTGAATAAATATTTCCATTCTTAAGCTGAGGAAATGGAGTGCTTGTGAACTGGCTTTTAAGTTGCAGAGCTGGCCTTAGAATCCTGTTTATCCATTCCCAAGCCTCGGCTCCTTCTAATGTGACAATCCTATTATGATTTACAAACTGCTTTGATATGCATGGTTTACTTTAATTTGCCCCGTGGCCCTACCAAGTCTGGCCCTTCTTGTCCTCTGGTGCCAGATTTGTTTAGAGGAGTGCTCTACTTCCCTCTGTTTTGACACTTGTCTGCACTCCCCTTCAGTCTCACACCCACTCCACTGTGCCAGCAAAACCACGCGGGGTGCTGAGCACACTCCCACCTCACCCAGGCCATTGCGGTTGTCTGCCTCGGGCCACTCACTCTGATGACAGTCTTCCTTTTGGCACTCCTGTCTTTTCTCAGCCTCTTACTGAGTCTCACTTCTGCCCAAGAACATTCCTCAGACATCTGCTCTATTCTCTCTCTCTTTTTCCTTTTGTTTTTTCAAAGCATGGTTTCTCTGTGTAGCCCTTACTGTCCTAGAACTCGCTCTGTAGAACAGGCTGGCCTCAGACTTGCACAGATCTGCCTGCCTCTGCCTCTCCAGTGCTGGGATCAATTGTGTACTTTATTTTTCCCCTTCAGTTCTATGGGCCACATTCCAGACCTTGGTACATGCTAGGCAGGCACTCCACCACTGGGCTATATATCCTTATACATAAAAAAAGTTTTAAAAAATTTTATTTTAAATTATCTTTTGCTGAAGAGGTAATCATAGACCAATTTAAAAGGTGCCCATATACAAGGAATGGAAATGTACGCTTGACCTTGAAGGAGGAAGGAGGTTGCTGTTACTTTAAGAGTGAAAGCAGTGATGCTGTTGGTAAAGAATAGAGATTGCAAAGAGAGGAGAAACGGATCAGAGGCATTTGGGTTGTATGCTTCTGTGGTTCATGTGACTGTGGTGCCTGTGGGAAAAGGAGTGGTCATATGCACCAAAAAGAAGCACAAGAGTTCGGATCCTGCTGGGAAAACAGCTTGGTGACAGGAGACTGCCACAGCATCTCTGAAGCCTGGTTCAATTCCAGAACAACACTATATAAATTAAAAGCATGCATCTACTTAGTTTTACATTATAAATCCATAATAAAATTATTTGTGCTTGTAAGAAGCAAAGAACATTTTCTCAAATCTATGGATTTGAGACTCATACAAGGTTTTTCCAGAACTGAGATGTGTTAATATTCTGCTTCGACAACAGAAGAAATGTGTAACCTTGGATGATATCACTGAGTGGTGGGTACCGAGTGATTTGCACTAGGATGGCATCTGTGCTGAGAACACACACGGTACTTCATTCTCTCAGCTGAGATGGCCAAACTTCTCAGCAAGTCCAACAAGTGCCCAGACGGTGGCTCTAGCTCATAAATTAATTCTAATTTATGAGAATTAGCTCATAAATAGGAAGAAAAGATTTCCTCAGAGAAATGGCTGCTTCTAGGACTGGGACAGGAAATGTGCAGAATTAGCCAGGACAGGAGGAAGTGCTAAGAACCAAACCACAATGACACAGGCATGTGCAGGGAACATCAGACCAACGGAATGAGCTCACAGTGGCGAAAACTGCAACCATCTAAGCAACACACTAAAGGAAGGGGCATCGAACTGTCATCCCAGGATAAAATAAATACCATGGATCAAACTAGTGCAAACAAATGATTAAATTAATTAATAAGTAAAGGAGAAAGAATAAATCTCCCCTGTGGGAAAATCCCCATAACTATTGTAGAAGGTCTGTGCTGAAGGGAGATAATCATCATTGACACTTCCCAGGGGTGCTTCATGTAGAAACTTTAAAGAGGCAGAACATGGAAAGATTGGATGGAGCAATTTTACTTTGGAGAAATCTGACAAGTGCTATCTCAGCCAGAAGATCAAGGTCAACACCCAAATGACAAATTATGTTAACATCTACTGTTGACAGGATGCAATGGAAGCTATACTTTATGAATGCTCCTCCCAGTCACCCACAATCTGAGCTGCTGGTAAGACATATTTTAGCAATGAGGCATCCCTGTACCACATCTGATTAGTCCTCCCAAAATTATCAAGTTCATAGACACTTCAGATCATTACTGACCTGTGTCTTCCTTAGAAAGCATTCACCTTTTTCTATCTCATACCTACAGCAGTTAGCAAATGGCAGCTATTTCACAGTTGCTGTTAATGACACTGAAGTATTGAAATTTTTTTCCATAAAAGGAAGTTTCTCTAACTCAGTAAATTGTGACTTTTAGCTTACCTTCAGCCACTGTGCTTCCAGCTCAGAATTTGGTCATTACTGTACAAAAAAAAAAAAAAAATACGTTTTAGGTATTCTCAAGATCTTAAACAAGTTAAAGAAAGATCAAGAGCAGAGAACAAATCTAAGACCAAAGGGAAGTGCTGAAAGTATTGTCTGGTTTGAGCAGGTTGTTTTATTTGAACTGGACAAAGGACTTGAAGCTGTGGCTTTGAAAGTGGTTGTTTATTTTCTGCAGTTGGTGCTATGTGGGCATTGTATACAACCTGAGCAAGTGATGTATACTTGGAATGGAAAAGAGGTATCACAGAAAGGCAGGTTAACATGACTGCCAACAGATTCTTGTCAGATTGGAGCAGGGTAATCTGAAGGTACATACTCCCCAGCCCTAGCCTTGTTGCCCAGATCTGTGAAGTCTCAGCAGTAAATTGTCAGGAGGCTTGAATGAGAACATGCAAAATTCTTGCCACATAATACAAACTCTGTAATGACTAATACTTACTTATAATTTTTGAAGTAGAGTCTCACTATATAGCTCAATTTGGCCTCAAACTTGTGGTCCTATGCCTCCATCACCCAAGTATTAACATTACAAGTGTGTTCCACCATGCTCAGCCTAAAAATGTACTTTTAACAACTTCAAGTAGTTTTGAAATTGAATGGCTATACTATTATTTCTCCAGATGCTGATATCAGAGGCATAGAATCAACTATTAGAAAAGGGGCTAAAAACAGGGATGTTGGTATAGACTATAAGTAATAGTAAAAATTACCCTGCCAGAGTAAGTACTAATCTTGGGTCTGTCAACGACCTTATCTAAATTTATCTGTGAACAAAATTGTGTAAAGCCAGAGTTTGAACTAGGTAGATAACCAGGTGACTTGAAGCTAGCCACCATATTCATGGCCATGGAGCTTTAGGGATATTATGGCAGGAGAAAGTTATCTTCTAAGCAATGTCCCACCTCCAACAGCTGGATGGTACTGATGTGTGGTGTGTATATGTGTGATGGAGACAAGGAGGGAAGGCAGGGACAGGAAAGAGATATTCCCTAACCATTCATTTCCTAAACAATGCTATGAGAACTGATGTTATGGTTATTTTAGAAACAAGTACACTCAAAAAATGAGTTGAAATAAAATTCAACCCAATCTGTACTACTCTTGCTTTTTGTGATAAGAAGCCAACTTCTGTATTAGCGAAAACACAAACACATGTAATATACACACATCTGCACCCTCTGCAGGTCATTACATGTAGGCAACTCCTCCTCACAGCATTGACTTAAGCTGCAGAATGTCAAGAGTGCATATGCTGTTACATTACAGAGGTGCTGTGGGGAACAGCAATTGCCTGAAGCTTACCAAGCACTATTAAGTGGTAGCAAATCCTCTGACAGGTAATTGCCATTGAGCCTAAAGGGACAGTTAAAGAAACAATATCATACTAGTATCATTTTCAACAGATAAAGTGGATTCTAAAATTTCATAATGTCTAAATTTGGTGCTGCTGTTTGGGAAGCAAAGAAACTTTATAGTCAAGTGCCTTGTATGAAGGATAATTGCTTCACAAATACTAGTTAGAATTCTCCGTGGGGTAGACTGCAGGTTTTCCACAGCAAGGCATACTTACTTTTCCACCATGAAATGAATTGGTTCTCAGTAAGCCTGTAACCCATGCACCAAACTCCTGCAATAGTATTTCCAATATCCAAGTTCACTGCAATCCACTGCGAAGTATCACTTTCCAAGTCTACATTATGGTGCAGTCTTCCACCATTGTTTAACTAGATGGCCTTTGTTCATTCATGAGTGGACTGTCCCTTCCCTTCTCCAACCTGTCACCTCATTTTTTCCACTGCTTCTCCCCTCTTGTGGTACTACACATTTCCCCTTCTCTCTCGCCTGAAACAAATACCAACTTTCTAAATGAAAGACCACTTTCTCCTTACATTAAGGTCAGATTGTAGGATGAGCTCTCTCTCTCTCTTTATTCTTTCCATTTCCCATTCATTTAAACATACATTGATCAACCCTGCCTTTCTCCCTCCCCCTTTACTCTCCCACAAACATACTCCACTGAGTACTTGTACTGCTTTAGATGGTCTCTTAGTTTGTGTAGTCTATGGATATCTATGTCAGTGTCTACTTTAATGTACCTGTTGTCATTGACACTCTGTAATCTCTCCTTATAGCTTTCCAGAACTTCATTGACACTCTGTAATCTCTCCTTATAGCTTTCTAGAACTTTCTGGAGTTCACTCCCCTTGCTTTCCTCCCATCTGACCATTCTTCTTTATATCCTTTAACCCTTAAATGTCATGGTTCCTCCTGTGGCTGCACAGAATGAACCCTTTGCATACTGTCTTAGTTTGGGTTTCTATTGCTGTGATAGGGTAGGAAAGTGTTTATTGGCTTGCATATCCTGAATCTCTGTCCATGAGGGAAGCCGAGGAAGGAACTCAAACTTAGCAGGAACCTGGAGGCAGGAACTGATGCAGAAGTGCTGCTTACTGGTTTGCTCAGCTTACTTTCTTATGGAACTCAGTAGCACCAGCCCTGCTGTGGTCCTCCTACACCAATAAGTAAGTAACAAAATGTCCTACAGGCTTGCCTACAGCCCAATTTTATGGTTGAATTTCTCAATTGAGGTTCTCTCTCAGATGACTATAGCTTGTGTCAAGTGGACATAAAACTAGCCTGCACACATACTCTCTAGGGAGTGATCTGAATCCTCTCAGGGCTTCTTTTAGCTTTAAATTGCCCTCTCCCTGCCTCTAGCTATCTTTAGATTGCACTTATGAAGTTTTCTAGCTCTTTCTTGGTTATCTCTTGCACACCTTAAACTCATTCTGTCCAGAATATCTACATATACTGAAAATGTCTTCTTCCCTCACTGTCTCTTCTCAACCAAGAACTCCCCAATCTACTCATGGTCCTAAACACTAAAAACAGCATAGCACACGGATTAAAAAATAGTGTCCTTAAAGCAGACTGCCTGGGTTTGCTTCTCAGCTGTCCCATTTGTTAGCTATAGCTGCTATCATGGCTACATTTGCTTCTGTCCGGGCCTCTAGTTCCTCACTTAGAAAATGGAGACAACAATAGTGCCAACATTACAGTGATGCTATGGAGACCGAATAAAATAAATTTTGTAAAGCACCACATTCTATAGGTGTGTATTTACCTCTTCTTCCATTTTAATATTAAATACATAGACCATAACACTCCCTATAGTTGAAAAGCATTCAGCATCCACCACTGTCCTTAATAACCAAGCTCCTCCCTTTATCCATCATGACCTAGCATAGGCAACTTTGGGCCTACCTCAGTGATCCAGACTGTGTGTGTGTGTGTGTGTGTGTGTGTGTGTGTGTGTCTGTGTGTGTGTGTGTGTCTGTGTCTGTGTGTCTGTGTGTCTGTATGTGTGTATTATCTCAAATGTTCTTCCTTCAACCTTGAAAACTCTGTCCTCCAGGTCTCAGCCCTTTACATCAAAAACTCCACTCATTCTTCAAATTTCAGCTTGAATATCATCTCCCAGGGAGACTGACCTGTGGACTTCTTCAGGGCTCAACTACAAATCACCATACCACCCAATTAAATGTTTCTCTAATGCTTGAGTATTATTCCAGATGCAGCTATATGATAGACAATGTAATTTTACTGATGAATGGGGCATTGCAAAAGAAATCTGTGAAAGAAGTTCTAGCCAAGTGTCACCCATTGGGCCGTTTCACAGAGATGGAAGCAGTCAACATTGCAGAGACCACCTCAGATCTCTTCAAGGCTGTGCTGGTTGAAACACCATTAGGTATGAATACTTATGTGTAAAATAGCCTGTGCATGTTAGCACAGTCATTACTAAACATACCTTCAATATGAACCATTTTTATGAATTTTTATATTATACAGATTCATTGTTTTGTACAGGAAATCTAAGCTGGGCATGATGGCACATATATATATATATATATATATATATGTATGTATGTGGAAGGCTAAGGCAGGGTGTTGGCAAGCCTGAGGTTGGTTTGTTTACACAGAGAGACCCTGCTTCATAAAAACAGACAATACCTAACGAATCATCTAGGCCTGGGGAGATGATTCAGTCGGTGAAGCACTTGTCTTACAAACATAAGAACTTGAGCTTGAGCCACAACTTTTGAAAAAAAAAGGAGAAGAAGGAGGAGGAGGAGGAGTTGGGGGCAAGTGTTGTGGCACATTCTTCTAATGCCAGCACTGGATAGGACTTGCTGGACCACTAACCTAGCCTACTTGGCAAGCTGCAGCCTGGTGAGAGAGACCCTATCTTAAAACACAAGGATGGCTCTTAAGGAATGGTACCTAAACTGTCCTCTGACTTATACTTGTGTGCACACACATGTGTATGGGCATCTATGTAAATAAGAGTATGTACACAAATACAACATACACACGTACATAAAAAATTGGTCTAATTTTGCTTTCTCATTTCTCAGATGAAGACAAGTGAGGCAATCTGGTCTCAGTCATTTATAAGGCATTCAAGTTAGGGAAGGAGCTGTGGCTAATATCCCAGCCACCAAATCTTCCTGCTTTCTACCAGGTTACAGCAATGAAATGATGAACTTGTACACTCTCAAACTCTGGGTTTCCTTTCTGTGATCCTTAGTCTTTCATATTAAACTCCTATCTAATTCAGGTCATACTGAGGGAGCATTTTGTTTTAAGAAGTTTAGAAATGGCACTGCTATGTGCTACTTGGGAGCCTCTATCAAATGATCTAGATCAATTATGAAGTGACTTAAATTTCACTATAACTTAGCACTGATAACAATGCCATTGTTCAAAAAGTTAATGAGAAAAATTTTAAGCATTATCACTTTCAGAAAGTCTAGAGGTAGCAATTCATGGTTGGTCGTGGGCAGAATAGCTTTCATTTCAAATTGGGGACTAAAGGCTGAAGAGATGTTTCCATGGTTAAAAGCACTGGCAGCTATTCTGGAGGACCTCGGTTCAATTCCTAGAACCCATGTGGTGGTTCATACTATCTATAACTCCAGTCCTAGGGGGTACAACAGCCTCTTCTGGTCTCTGCAGGCACTGGACATACTCATGGTGCAGATATACATCAGGCAAAATACTCAAACATATAAAAAATATAAAAAACAAAATAATTTGGGGAGCAGGGTTAAACATAGGGTATTTTGCATGCTAAGAACACATTCTACTCATGAGCCCACACTTAGAGCCAAAATAGTTGCCCTTCAAACAGGTATTTTATAAAGGTAAAGGAATGCTGGGTCACTTTTAAATATCTGTGGCTTGGATATTGCAGCCTGGTGGAAACAAGGTAAATCTGGAATGAGTGAGCTGTGAATCTGAAGTCAAGCTTTACAAGGTCCCAGTACAACGACACTTTAGTTTACCCCCACTTTCCTCACTTCATATCACCACAGCTTTGAAAATGAATTTAAACATAATTTTAGTAAAATAATGTGCCAGGTATAAATTGGGTTGCAGGTGGTAAATATTTCTACAAGGTTGTGAAAGAGTATAAGGAAAGAATTGCAAAAAGTAAGCAAGCCTTAAGTGACTGTTTCCAAGGTTGTGAAAATTAAATAAGCTCATATGTATCCAGTCTTTGGTACAACAAGCAGTGTCTAGGGTTCACACACAGTAAATGCTTAATGAATAACAAGTTCTACCACCCCAATCAATGTTTGTCTTACCCAGTGTGGATTGCTACTGCACGGAGTTCTCATTTGCAGTGAGCACAGGATGGTAGGGCTATGCTATTTCCTCTAGTTTGTAGTCTCACTTGTGATTCATATACCTTTGCTTTCAGCTCCATTCTTCCAAGACTGTATGTCTGAAAATACTCTTGATGAACTGAATATTGAATTACTGCGCAATAAACTATACAAGGTAAATTCTTTTCCCAGATGTATTTTTCTTGATTGCACAATATAACATAATGGAGTTCTTTATTAACAAAATTACTTTGCTCATTGGCCAGCTTCTGCAATTATTAAATGATGCATATTTGGAATATAGTTTTTATTTGGGGGGCTCATTTATAATTATATGCATACATGTCAGTTTCTCCTATCCTTTGCTTTATGTACAATGCCTTAAATGCAACAAGTGATGTTTAGATGGGCAGATAAATGTGTAGAAAAAAATCATATTATAGGCAAACAGTATAGATACTAGGCATTTTGTTTTATATCAACCATCTCTCCTGTAGATCTGTGTGGCAGTCCACAAAGGTTTCCTAGTGAGAGCTGAGCTTGCTTTATACAGCAGAGCTGCCTAAGGGGATGGGTTGACCACGTGCATGATTACCAGGTGCTTGAAAGGGTCTGCACTTGGCTGTGCTAGGGAGAAGTCTTTTGCTCCACCCCTTGACATTTCTATAAATAGCCCTTTAGAAGAGACAGAAGGGACTGGTGAGTTTTGATCCAGGCCCTTCCAAGGCTATCCTGTGTTTCTATCTGTCTCTCTTCCCTCTATATTTCTATCTAAATATTCCTCACTTCCCTCTACTTTACCTAAGGTAAAATGGGGGTGGGCCCCTGACAGATCTGATTCTAAAACTTTGAATCTAAGCCTGTGAAAGCATTAACAACTGGTAAACGCTATGTCATATGTGCTGCTGCACATCAGATTGTCTGGATTGTGTTGCCACCATTACAGTTAGGCTATGTACTATAAGACAAGAAAATTTGCTAGTGGACACTCTCATACAGTAAATTAATATATACCACTGTGGTATGTAAATAGTATATTAAGTTCAAATACATAGTCCCCTCAAAAGTATTTCATTTATAGGCATTTTTTATTTTATAAAGAGACACTTGTAAGGAGGCAATCCTGGGATATAACAGAACATAGTGTTCTAAGCAGTTCATGGGCCTTAACTCAATCTAATAGCAAAGCTGTGATTTGTATAATTCTTGTTCCTCATATAAACCTGAAAGATGCAGAGACATGAGGCTTCCTTGATGGAAATAACTTAATATTGAGTTAGTTAAATATTAGAGCTGGAATACAAACCCAGGAAATCTAACCTTACAACACAGGTTCTGCTTTTCCAATATATTCACATAGTCAAAGACAATGTGTCTGACGAGATTTCATATTAGAGTTACTAAATCATTTGCAGAGCTCAGCAAATGACTTGGCACTCTTGTAAGAATAGCTAGAATTAACTACATAAATGCTTGTTAAGTAAGGCACTGTGATAAGTGCAATTTTGTTCTTTTATGGAGTTCTGTCTGGGCCACAGGTATATTAAATCTCTATTAAATTTACTATGGAATATCCTTCTATGAGAGAAACAATTCCATTTCCATTACAGCTATGAAAAGATGACCTAGAAATTTCTAGAAGTAAAATTACTTATTTCATTGTTTATAATCTCCCTTCTTTCTAAGTCTTACCTTGAGGCATTCTACAAATTCTGCAAGGATCACGGTGATGTCACAGCAGAAATTATGTGCCCCATTCTTGAGGTAAGAAGGACTCTTTGGCTCTGTCTTTGCCAAATGAGTTTACATACTTGTCCTTGCTTTGACCATGTTGTATTTCTTTATCTCAGAAGTTATCTGAAAATTCAATAAGCAATGTCATTTGATGTCTTAAGAGTAGTGTTTCCTTGGAAGCTAGTGTTGTAGCTCAGTAGTTGAACACTTACCTTACCTAACACATGGTGCCTTGGATTCCATTGCTGGCCATGCAAAAATTAACCAGACGAAATAACTATAAATGTGTGGTTATGATTCATGTTGATGGGTATGTAGAAAATAGGTTATAATTCACTGAATATTTCGTATACTACTAGCAACTGGTAGGTTATAAATATTCTCATAATATCCACTCAATTTTCCTCCAAAGAAGGAACGTTGAACAGCAGGAATCCCCTGTGGATTGCCACTACCGTCCATTATAGCTCTATTCACAGTGACATCATCCTTATAAAAACCTTATAGTGATATTTTATTTGTATTGAAATGTGATTTTATTTGTATGTTAATAAAGTTGCCTTGAGGTAAAAAAAAAATTTTCCCCTGTTTTTGTCTAAAATTTAAAAAAAGGTTATAACTAATACAAGAAAAACTATCCAATAAGTATATACAATATATACAGCCAAGAATTACATTAACAATGTCTAGTCCATTAACATTTAACAAATTCAGATAAAAACTCCATTATGTATATTAACAATGTCCAGTCCAGTAACAAAACCTAAAACAAAGGCTACCTAAGCCATCCTCCACCATTCCAGCTTCCAGCAAAAAGAATATAGTTCAAAACATACAATGAGCAGGAATTTGATTATGTGTGGGACACCATGTCAGTGTCTTCTCTGGAGTTGATGTTAACACCCTTTTAAATTTTGTCTTTATCACCTCAGATCCCACCCATGCTCAGAGGTCCTCTTGACAGAAGATTGACCCACAGAAGCATGGGAGATTGGGGTGGGCATCAAGTGGGGCTAGGGTTCATCCCAGGGCACAGATTGTACTTAGTGTTTAATATGTATCTCTCAGTGGCTTTCTAAGACGCTTGAAAAATTAAAGGAATGCTGTGTCAGACTTGCTTAAAGGTGATCAAAGAACAATATATTTAAACATTTTAAATTAGAGTGATGTTCACTGTGAGGCTACACATCATACCAAGAGCCTTCAGACAAAAGGAATAAAGAACATTAAAGTATAAAAAGAATTCACATCCAAGTAGGCTGGAAATAGAAGCACACGTTATGATAAAGACAGCTTTCAATGAGAACACTCCTTCCCACTCAGTGCAAGAAGTGTTTCAGCATGCAGAGGTATGGAATGGAGCGCATGCTTACAAGCTAAGGAATAAACGATAAGGAGTAAACGTTGTTATTACAAAGGCAAGGAATAAGAAATAAAGGGATTATTTTGATAATCCATTATAGTCAGTCAGATACATCTCTTCTTAACCTGGCATGTGAAGTGTTCCTGGTTTCTCCCCATCTACCTGTCTATCCAATTTTCCAGTGGCTTCCTTAGGTGTGTAAGTTGTAACTATCCTCCAAACGGCATGTGATCCCTCCTGCAGCGACCTCCTCTGGCATGGTCTCTGCTGATTGGATATCTGCAATGCTGTCTACCCTGTCATACTTCTCCCCTTAAAATTCTAACATCTTACAACTAGAAAGAATACCAAAGCACATCAGGGACAACGACCTGCATGTTGCTCATCCCACTCTAACTTCTCTAACTTTCATTTCAAGGATTCTAATGCCATGAAAAAATCCCATTTGCAGTTCTTCTCTTTTCCCTGGAAGTTCTAAAATGATTTACTGGACTGATTATATGCAGGAGCCAGAATGTAACTGCCTTTGCTTCCAAATAAGGCTACTCCGCTTCTGACCCACCCATCATTTCCGTGAGAGCGATCAAAAGGACCAGTGGGAATGCTCACACTCCTGATAAGAAACACCTGTTCTAACACAAGCCTTCCAGGAGCGCTGGTGCAAGCCTGGCCTTGTTATTAGCTAGTAAGTGTGGGAAGTGATGAAGGACAGCTCAGGGCCATTCTTGGCAGCTGTCCTTTGCTGGTCAACAGCTGAGGAGTCTTCTCAAAAGGCACAGTGTGGTTCAGTAGGTTTAACTTTCGACTGTGCCTTGAGAGTCTGTATTTTTAGTAAACTTTCACTGATTTCAAAGCTATTGAGCCACGTCGTCAAGTAGCATCACTATAGAAAATATTGTAGAGAATTCAAAGGTGATGAAATCATACAGGTTGTTCTGTTAGAGTCAGTAGACAGCATGCTACTATGTGATAGGCATTGACTCCAAAAATGAACAAAAAAATTAAAAAAAAAAAAAACCAGGACTCTTCTAATAGTTAAGAGTAGGGAATGGGAAAGTACAAGGACAGATTTAAGAATGACATAGTAAGTATGAAGGATTTCAAGGACCTGAGCATGCAGATGTATGGAGTGGAACATGTGCTTACAAGCTAAGAAATAAACTATAAGAAACAAACTTTGTTATTACAAAGGCAAGGGATAGGAAATGAAGAGATTTGAATAATACATACAGTCAGAGCCATCTCTTCTTTTTTAATTTTAATTTTAATTTTATAATTAATTTAATTTTACATATCAGCCATGGATTCCCCTGTCCTCCCTCCTCCCACCCACCCCCAGCCCTCCCTGCAATCCACCCCCCATTCCCACCTCCTCCAAGGCAAGGTCTCCCCTGGGGATTCAGCTCAGCCTAGTAGATTCAGTTGAGGCAGGTCCAGTCCCCTCCTCCCTACACCAAGGCTGAGCAAAATGTCTCAGCATAGGCCCTAGGTTCCAAAAAGCCAGCTCATGCACCAAGGACAGGTCCCAGTCCCATTGCCTGAGGTCCTCCTAAATAGTTCAAGCTAATCGACTGTCTCACTTATCCAGAGGGCCTGATCCAGTTCCATGGGGGCTCCTCAGCTATTGGTTCACAGTTCATGTGTTTCCACTAGTTTGGCTATTTGTCCCTGTGCTTTTTCTAATCATGGTCTCAATATCTCTTGCTCATATAGTCTCTCCTCTCTCTCGCCGATTGGACTCCTGGAGTGTAGCGACGCCCACCCTTTCACCATGTCTGAGGAGGGGCTGAGGATTAAAAAGAGAGACAAGGCAGGCAGCAGGTCATTCATCTCAGTAGAATGCCCTTGAAGGAGGGAGGAGGCCTTAAATACAGGCTTACAGCACAGTGAAGAACCTGGGAGGGCAGATGTTCGCTACAGATGTTTTACATTCTAGCATTACACCAATATGCAGGATACGAAAACAAGGAACTTTCGGTTAGCTGTTTAGGAGGAATGAAACCAGCAGGGAATTAGCATAGGGAGGACATCTGATCAAGGTCAGCAAGCAAGGCAACAGCTCCCCAAGAACGGGGGCTAGGGCCCAACACTGGAGCTCCACCTGGGTGGCTTAGCCATGGATCTCTGCATCTGCTTCCATCAGTCACTGGATGAGAGTTCTATTATGACAGTTAAGGTGTTCGGCCATTCGATCACCAAAGTAGGTCAGCTCGGGCTTTCTCTCGACCACTGTCAGTAGTCTATTGTGGAGGTATCTTTGTGGATTTCTGGGGACCTCTCTAGCACTCTGTTTCTTCCTATTCCCATGATGTCTTCATTTATCATGGTATCTCTTTCCTTGTTCTCCCACTCTGTTCCTGATCCAGCTGTGACCTCCCGCTCCCCTAAGCTCTCTTCCCCCCCCAACCTTTCCCTCTATTACCCACCCCCCCACGTCCAGTTTGCTCATGTAGATATCATCCATTTTTCACCTGGCATGTGAAGTGCTTTCTGGTTCTCCCCATCTACCTACCTGTCTATCCAATTTTCCAGTGGCTTCCAGTGTTTAAATTGTAACCATCCTCCAAATGGCATGTGATCCTCCTGCAGCAACCTCCTTTTGCATGGCCCACCAATATCCTTGGGGGAGTGGAAAGGGGCCTAGGAGGAAAGATTTTAAGAACCAGTAGATAGGGAAGTGTGCAGTAAAATGCTTTCCTCTGAACATGACAGTTGTTACACACATGAACTCACTGCAGCTGTGGTTACCTACACAAGACCTGCATGAGATTATCTCAATTTAAAATCTCAGGGTGGAGTAGAGAAGAGTACCTGAGGCCCAACCCCTTGCTGAGAGGCTATTGGTGGTTGATGTAGCTGCTGGAGAAGAGAATTACTTTTCTATAGGAGTGTGGCATTGCCACTGGTAGGTGCCCCAATGCCCTGGTGGATGACCCCACATCCATTCATATATGAAAAGCATGAATTGGACTCAGCAGGTTGAAAGGTAAATGTGTGTGTGTGTGTGTGTGTGTGTGTGTGTGTGTGTGTGTGTGTGTGTGTGCGCGTGTGTACAGATATATATTTCAGGATAAAAAGAATAGAGGAAGATGGAAGAGTTAATGTGGATATAAGAAAAACTGAGAGACAGCAGAAACATGGAGAACAAAGGAGTAGGAAAGAAATCTCAAGAAAGCATGATTACAGGAAACAGGACTGATGGAACAGGAGTTTAGCAGCCTATAGTATTCAACATAGGTCATCAGTACACACTGACCTACTTAAGGATCATAAAGAATCAGGCCTTACAAAGAAGATAAATCATCCCACGCCATATGTTTCTTAGCTACAGAATCAGAGATGGTGGGTCATTAAAAAAATTCCAAACCATGAAAATAAAGATGGTCTATAGTATAAAGTTTAATTCTATAAAATGAATAGGACTAGGGATGTGGCTCAATGGTAGAGCTAGTATGACATGCATGAGGGATGGGGTGGATGAAGGGATAAATCGCTGTGAAGTGGGTACCATCAATGGGCCCTGCCAAGGTATGCCACTAAGATAACATACCACATGCAGCAGAGTTAGTGCAAGATGTTTATTGGGAGAGGGGGATGAGGATAGTGAAAGAGAAAAAGGCTGTCTCAGATTGGGGACACGAGATAGACAGGCAAGCAGACAGACAGACAGAACAAGCAAGAGGGCAAAAATAAAGAACTGTGACTGACTGACTGACACTTTTAAGGGGTGTGCAGATTGTATCACTGAGCCAGCTTGGCAGGAACTAACATTGGCATCGTCATCATCACAAACAGTAACAATAACACCAACATAGTGACGAGAACAATTAGAAGGGGTTAGTAATATGTAGTGATGCACATTTTTGTTGTTCAAACACCCTGGCAGACATTTTCACTTGCATTGCCTTATCCCTTCCATTACTGAACTTGAGTGGCATTATTACCACTTTTATGGAAGACACATTTATTACTCTTGTGACCTACATGAGAGCAACATGTAACTCATTGCAGGGAGCCTGGGAAATAAAGCTTGTTAGGGTTTCAAGAGTCATAGGCCATCACAGGGCTGTGCAGTTTTCCCCAGCAAACAAATGACTCTCTTTCAAGACTACAGGGACATTAGTAACACATGCCTACATTGTAATTATACGTGGGAAGTAGATCACTTCAGAGACACAATTCTGCATGTAGCATGTCGTGTAAAAGATTATTAGATTTGCTGCTCTCATGTCTTTCCCTTTCAGTTTGAGGCCGACAGACGGGCTTTAATCATCACTCTGAACTCATTTGGCACTGAACTGAGCAAAGAAGACAGAGAGACCCTCTTCCCCACCTGTGGCAAGCTCTATCCTGAGGGGCTGCGTTTGTTAGCTCAAGCTGAAGACTTTGAGCAGATGAAGAGAGTAGCAGATAATTATGGAGTAAGTGATTTCACCAGCACCCCGAGTGCCTTGCATTTCTTCAGCACAGGCCCTTTAGAAGCTCACACATCCATTTAGACACCTCATCCGAAGTGATATCCAGATGGCAGCGAGCAGTGCCTCTTGCTGTAATTATGCCTCCCAGAGAAACACTTCAAGTTTCCAGTCCAAGCTGGTGCCTTTTAAGAGTCCTGCCAAGAAAGCCCTTGTATAAGTCTCCCAGGAGTGGTTATCTGAGCATGTCTTGAAGCACCTTATAAAGCAACTTCCCCAAGAGACTGCAGCAATTTCCTGGAAGTGAGAGTTCATGTCAAAGTTACATAAAACAGCCTGACCTCAATGCTCCTTTCAAGTACCCACTGGGGAAACAGAGTCAGGACAGAACACAAGACGACACAAACAGGGACTGTATGAGTATATGGAATATGTGTGGGTTTTCGCAACCGCTTTGCTGAGTGGCAGAAACTGGGAGAGGAAGAGAGCCGCTCCCTGGCTTCTCCTCCTCCTGCTCTCCTCAGCACTCGAAGACCGGCTGGAGTTCCTCACACATGCTTATTCCTCTCACCCAGACCCACTTCCTCAGCTTTGCGGGCAGTCACATGTGTACCTGCAGTTCACTTCCTCAGTTTAAGAATGACCCTGGGGGTTGGGGATTTAGCTCAGTGGTAGAGCGCTTGCCTAGCAAGCACAAGGCCCTGGGTTCCTTCCTCAGCTCTGGGGGGGGGGGGGGGGGGGGGGGAATGACCCTGGTGTTTCCTTGTGGGTTTCTGAATCCTTCCAGTAAAAAAGTCAGCAAACAGTATACATAAACCTTCTTAGTATTTCATCTATAATTGTGGGCAACTCTTGAGTATAGTGTTAAAATTTGAGCTTCTCCCCAGTTTCCACTCTTTCTGCACTTGAAATTCCATAACATGTATCAATTGTCATTTCAAGGAACTCACAAACCTATACTGGTCAAACTGTAAGAGTTCACTAAGTTCCATGTTTTTATGTGTGAAAATGACAATGTACATTGAGAAAAAGATAGCTTTTTCCCAGTGCTTGTAGCCCATTCAGCCCAAAAGTGACAATGTGAGAATTTCATTCACCTCTTTGGTTGTTTGGATTTGAGAGAGAAGAGGGGGTGTCAGGAAGTGAAAGCCTTGACCAAAAGCATTCAGGCCTTCTATACAAATTTTCTTTAAGGTACACACACACACACACACACACACACACACACACACACACACACAAACACACAAACACACTACCAATAGCTATATTGCCAAGAAAATGTATTTCTATGCATTTGTAAGAAATGAAATATTCTTTACATTTAAACCCCTGTCTTTCTTTTTCAGATTTATAAGCCTTTGTTTGAGGCTGTAGGTGGCAGTGGGGGAAAGACATTGGAAGATGTGTTCTATGAGCGAGAGGTATGGCAGAAGTGGAAATGTTTAGATGATTTTGTTGCTGTTGTTGTTGTCATGGGTTTTAAATGTTTTCTCGCTTGGAGTTTCTTTTTATATTTCATCAGGACAAATGATGCTTTTCAGTTAACATTGTGCATTATCACATAGGGTCAGAGCCTTGCAGCTCATACATAGTTTCCCATAAATTGTCCCGTACAAGATGTATGTTTAGTGGAAGCTTTAGAAGTGATTTTTCCATAGTTAGTAACTACAAAGGGAAAGCAAGAATGTCCTCACAGATACTAACTCCTCTTAGTATGGTTCCTCTCATGCCCTGATCCATGTAACCTGTAGGAAGCGTTTCTACATAGTTAAAATGCAAGCACAACTATACCTACTTGGGAATTAGTCATATGGAAACCCAGAGCCTAGATTATTCATTTCCTAAAAAAGACAGATTACTTAATCACTTGTAGTCAAGTCCTTAGCTACTGCACTACTTAATAAAGAAAAATTTATTTTTTCCCAATCAAGTTGGTTTCCACAAATCTAGAGAATTTTTCTAGTATATTTACTTGATGGCCCATCCATGGCTACCTGATTGATACTAATAAAGGACCAGACTTCAGAGTTGGGATGTCACTGTATGCATCTTGGGAACTTGTCTGTACCTAGACATTGGGCATTTTCCAACAGATTGCTTTCATAGAAAGAAATGGAAACAAGGCATATAATCCAACATTTTAGAGATCTTTAAAAACTACACAGTCTGTACCAGCACCATAAAGGAGCCATCATGGAAGCTGCTCTTTTCAGGAAAAATTAGTGTCTGTTGTACGGAACAGGGGTGCCCTCCACTTCTCACTGTGTCACTTAGAGTTTGCAGAGCAGCAGGATGGATGGACCATCTACCTCTTCTGTTTTCTTTCCATCCCATAAACTGAAAGCCAGATATATAATACTGCAAAGTTAACATACATTCCCCAAACATATCTTTCTTGCTTACAGTGTTAGCAAGCAAAGCTTATCTTGTTAGTCCATACATTTACTTTCTAAGTTGATACCTTCTACATTAGTCCATGTGACACTTCCTTAAGATGTGTTAAGTTACCTCTGCTCCCACTATTGGTCTAACTTATACTTAAGAACAAATGAGCACCATAGAAACAGAAAACATTTCTAGCTTGTGTATTACTTCATAAATGCAGTATGCTGTAGACAAGCTGATGATCCATGTCACCTTTTTCCTTTCTTAGGTGCAAATGAATGTGCTGGCATTCAACAGGCAATTCCACTATGGTGTGTTTTATGCATATGTAAAGTTGAAGGAGCAAGAGATGAGAAATATCGTCTGGATAGCAGAATGCATCTCACAGAGACATCGAACTAAAATCAACAGTTACATTCCGATTTTATAAGCCAGTGATGAGGCCTCAGATGTAGAAACTTATGCCTGCTGAAAGGAAGTTATTGAGGGAAGAAAAGAGATTGTTTCTTACATTATCTAGATTATACAACAGTAAGTCTTACCTGTCTCCTCTCCATGAATTGCATGTCCCCTGGAAGTCTAGTAAACTGAACTTGAAACAGTATTCTCTTTATATTTTCAGCAAACCTTAATCGTTTTTTTCACATTTATGTCTCACTGCTCACTGACCTTACAAGTCATTTTAATTGACTCCGTAGTATTTTTACTGCTCTCATTTAGTTATGTTAAAATTCACTCTTCCTGTTTGATTCTTCTCCCCAAACTCAAACACTGAGTGCCTGATCTACATTTTTTTGTTTTGTTTTGTTTTGTTTTGTTTTGTTTTTTCGAGACATGGGTTTCTCTGTGTAGCTTTGTGCCTTTCCTGGAACTCACTTGGTATCCCAGGCTGGCCTTGAACTCACAGAGATCCACCTGGCTCTGCCTCCCAAGTGCTGGGATTAAAGGTGTGCGCCACCACCGCCCGGCGCCTGATCTACTTTTTAACTGAAGGTTCCTTCCTTGTAGTCACAAAACTGCAAAACTGTGTATAGCGAACACATACCACATTTGGTGAAATAATACTATCTTCTCCCCCCCCCCCCCCGCCCCAAGACACTTGGATTGGTAAGCCTGAGAAAGACAGAGTCCCAAGATTTTAGAGTTGCTAAATTTGTTAATAAATTAGTTTCTAACAAATATATATGTATATGTATGTATGTATGTATGTGTATATATATATATATAGAGAGAGAGAGAGAGAGAGAGAGAGACAGACAGACAGACAGACAGAGACAGAGAAACAGAGAGACAGAGATATAGAGACAGAGACAGACATACAGACAGACAGAGAAGCAGAGAGATAAACAAAATATATAAATATCTATACCTGTGGTCTGTCACACTGTTTTCAAGAGGAAAATTCCACAAATTATATTTTGTTCCTTCAGAAGAAAAAAGTCAGATTTAGTATGGTTGCTTCATAAATCCTGGAACCAGTGGAGAGGGCTGCTCAGAAAAAGAAAATAGTAAAATATGTCCCCAATCTTTTCTTTAAATAGCAAGAGTGTTCTTAAATATAGTCTGTATTTGCTATGCTTCAAGAATTAAATATGCTCAGTCAACAAGACAACTTGGCAGGTAAGGAAGCATACCTACCTGAGTTCAATCCCTGGGAGCTCACGTGGTAAAAGGTAACTCAGTACTACAAGATTGTATCTAACCTTTACATATGTAGCACACACACACACACACACACACACACACACACACACACACACACACGAAACAATTGTAAAAATAAAATTTAAAGAAACTTGTAGAGCTAATTTGAACCTTCTGTGTATAAGCATACCTAACAAAGAATATAAGCATACTGTCTAGAATAGGATACATAAACTAAGGAGCACAACATTTTTCTGTAGAAAAATCATTTATAAGTATAAGGAAAAACAATGATTTGTTGAACTAAGAAGAAAGCCAAGTTGCCTACTTCCTGACTGCAGATGCAATGTACCCAGCTGCTTCACACTCATGCCACCATACCTTCTCAACCACAGTGGACTGTACTTTCAAACTGTGAGCCAAATAAACACTTCCCTCTCAAAGTTGTTTCATTGGGTATTTTGTGACAGCAACACACTGAAGTAACTAATACAGAAAATTAATACTGAAGTGGCTATGATAAACGTTATTATGTGATTCATGGGCCTTTAAAGTTGGCTTGTGTGAGAAATGGATTTGAGAAGTTATGGATGTATCTCACAGAGACATCGAACTAAAATCAATAGTTACATTTCAATTTTATAAGCCAATGATGAGGCCTCAAATGCAGAAACTTATGCCTGTTGAAAAGAAGTTATTGAGCCAGGCGTTGGTGGTGCATGCCTTTAATCCTAGCACTTGGGAGGCAGAGGCAGGCAGATCTTTGTGAGTTCGAGGCTAGCCTGGTCTCCAAAGCAAGTTCTAGGAAAGGCACAAAAGCTACACAGAGAAACATTGTCTTAGAAAAAAAAAAGTATTGAGGGAGGAAAAGGGATTGTGTCTTATATGATCTAAATTATACAAAAGTGAGTCATATCTATCTCCTCTCTATGAATCTCCTCTAGAACAGCCCCAGAATATTCTAAGCAGCACTTAGGCCATTCTGATATGAGTTTCTAATGAGTACTCGGCTAGAAGTCATTCATGTGATATTATTTTAAGGAGTCTGGTTGCATTCTGCCTATATCATAAAAACTTGACAGAAGCTGAATTCAAATGGAATTGACTATTTGCTTGGTAGAAGAAATTTCAAGACAGCATAACATTCAGACCATGTCATGGTTACTACTCATTGCTTTTATCAAGGTCTACAATAAGAGAAAGCAACAAGAACAGAAAGACATGAGAACATGCATTCAGGGTAAAAAGGAGTATGAACAAATTTGAAATTACAGACAAGATAGGTGTAGACAACACAGCTATATTTGTTAAAAAAGAGTAGCACCATTAAAGGGAGCCCTCTTGCTCTACACTGGGACAATTTAAAAGGTGCCCTGAGGGCAAGATCCAAATGGTCAAAGGATCCCATCTGTGAAAATTAAAGTTAATTTGAAAGGAATATGTTTGCGCTGAGAATTCCAGGAGAACTGAAGGGACTCTATGCTCAAACCAATTCCCTGGGGAACTGTTTGGATTCTCTTGTTATTTTTGTTTTTTGTTTCTCAGGATCAATTTCAAAGGTACAGAGGGACTGGTGCAACCATGGGCCAGAGATCGCCAGGCAGGATACTTTGTAAACTAGCAGAAATCAGCTTGCATGCATGAAATATATAAAAGTGATAGAGCCAGGGATTCTTGCACCAATGATCTAGAAATCTGAGGCCAACCAAAACTTTGCAGGGTTACATTCCCCTACAAAAAGGTTCTGAAAGACAATTGTGTGAAAGGAAGGTAAAGGTGAGGTTCTAATGGGGGCCCTAGGATGTTGTATATGCCAGGATTATGGAATACCTTCTGAAGAAAGTTATAGACACAGAGTGCAACCAGTGAGAGAGAGAGAGAGAGAGAGAGAGAGAGAGAGAGAGAGAGAGAGAGAGAGAGAGAGAAACACAGGTCCTGGAGACAGCAGAACGGGAGAGGCAGGGATGCCAAAGCCATTGGAGGCCAAATTATTCTATCATAAGCCCCAGATGTTGGATATGGGGAAACAGTGGTTAGCATCTTCCCTTCTGGATTTCAGCATTTCTTTTATATCCTTCTGTTCTTCATTTTTAAATGGGAACATTTATTCCATGTCATTAGATACTGGACATATGTAACTTGATTATTTTATTTTATAGGGCTTACAATTAGTAGATTGTCTTGAGTCTTGAGAAGAGACTGAACCATAGCAAACAAGAAGACAAGAATTTATTTCCTATTCTAAGTGAGGGGTTTTGGTTGGCTGCATAGGCTTTTTATTTCCACCTTTGTGTTTGTTTTGAGACTGTCTTGATGTGGAGCCGTGGCTTGCCCTTGCTCTCCATGCCCTTGGATCCTAGGATTCAGATTACAAACATATGCCACTACAGCTGATGTGTTCTCTCTTTGAAGCTGTCATCTTCACCATTCTTTTACCTGTGCTGCTGCCAACACGTCATTAACCTCCCAGTTTCTCTCTGTCATCTGCTGGTACCTCATCCTGTAGTAGTATAGTCCAGTGAATTCCGCCCCCAGATTCCTTCCAGTCAGCAGCCAGTCCTACCTTCTGATTCACACCTTCTGCAGACTACTCACACCCTGTCCCTCCTTGCCCCCTTTAGCATTGCCATCAGGACCTTACAAGACCTCCTTCTGACTATCTGTGGTCAGGAACCTGTTAGGACTAAAATGAGGTTTGGCAGTTGCACATGTAAAGATATTTTCTGAACACTGAAAAAGAAACACCATCATACAATGTGTTCTGGTGCTTCAGGGATGTGCAACAATGAATGAGGCAGTAGAGGAGGCCTGAATCTGGGAAAGCTTGACTTAAGGACAGTGTTTTTGGCAATGGAGGCATTCAGTTGGCCAGTCTAAAGCAACCAAGCTAATGTTGCCCATCTCACTGGCTGCTCAGCATAGTGGCAATGTAAGATGACATGAAGAACAAGAGAAACCTTTGGTCAGTGGTGAGGGCATGCTAATCAGCTCTGAAGGCTTCTTTAATATTAACACTCAGGATTACCACTTTGAAATGTTTTAGATCCACAGAAAAGAAAGCCATGGGATGCATTGGACTATAGTTCAGCTGTAGTTATCTGTTTGGCTTTGTTACTTTCAACCAAAACTCTCCCTATTGTGAAAATCACACTTTGGTTTATTTTTAGTCATTTTTTGTCCACACACACGCATGGCTAGGAGGTATACATGACCTCATCAGAGGACACCATCTTAAGTGACTTCATCCTTCATACTTCACAGCAGGTGAGTCCAGGGGTTTTGATGTCGTTTTGGGTGACAACGTTGTCACACAACGAATCTTCCATATACACAAAAAGAAAGCACAAAACTTACACTGAGGGACAAATCTTCTCTCCTAAATCATTTCTTCTTCTCATCTCATTATTTCATCTGGGCTCTCATCAATTATGTTCCACCTGCTTTTCTGTCCTCAGTCACCTTGTGATGTAGTTTCCAGTTTCTACCACTGACTGAGGGTTGGACTGCTAACTGAAGTCCAACTCACTAGAATGCGGCTCAACAAGGATGATGCCTGGATGCCTACACTAGGGAAAGTGAATTGGAACTGTTTTTATAAAGGAAAGAGAATAAGAAGGTCCATGTGAGACCACTGTGGGCACCAGTACCTTACAAAGGAGATACTCCTCATACAATGACGAGTCTACCAGATTCACAAGTGCCATTTAATACCTGTAATCACTGACCACATCTAGTGACTTCGGCACCTGCAAGACTAGTTGTACTAGTAGCTAGTTACCAACTGTAACGTGCATGTACCTTTCTTATAAACAATAACATGCACATGGCTTTCCTACAAACAACAATAGCATAAACAATAACATGCACATGGCTTTCCTACAAACAACAATAGCACAGCATAAGACTTATGAACAATAGCATGACTGTAGCAGCGCCACTACTACTGGTCCCAATCTTCAGCGGTGAAAGTCATCATTAACATCTATTTTGTCAGTGCTAGGAATTGATATTATATGCTAGACATATGCTCTACCACTGAGCTACACACCTTTCTTAACCTTTTGAGCAGCAATTTCACATTTTCAGTAATTTATACATTTCTATTTTGTAAAGAGCATGGGGTCCTCATGCCCATAGATAGCACTGGGGAACCAGGAATGTTAAACATTCAGACTTGTCTCCATGGAAAAGATGTGTATACCTTTTTCCACCTAGAAGGCTGGGAGTGGAAGTAGTTAATAGGTAATCTGCTATATGTAGGGTCAGGTCACACCAATATCCAGAGACTATTATGTTTATCCCATACTCTTCCTCCCTATACCTTTATCTTGAGCATTGCTTCTCAGTCAGTAGAGCCCATGCTTAGGGGAGATGTCACATGTACTTTGTAGCTTGGTGACCTCTACCTCTACACTAGCTGTATGACTGAGACCACACAAGATCCTAGGTCCTTAAGCTATAGAACTCATCTTTATGGAAGAGGTCACATGTACTTTGCAAAAGAGTTTTGATACAGTCATGCCTTGAACTTTCTTGTATACATGGGGTTGGGATAATTGTCACTAGGAAGCTTTTTTCCAAAATTGTGCTGTACTTCAACATGTCTAAAATAAACTGCCTGGCCTCAGACTCTAGAAGTTAGAACCAACAAAGGCTAACTAAGTAGTATAGAACTGGATTCCCTTCTTGCCTCATGCAGATAATTATGCTGCTGGTCATGGTGCTTACAGAGGCCCCTGCCCCCCCTACACACACACACACACACACACACACACACACACACACACACACACACAATTTGCTTTTGTAGGTTTTCTAAAACTAAAGCATCCAATTATCCAAACTGAACTTGACTATTAATGCATGACTCACTGTATAATATGCTATCTGCTTTACATTTGGGGTTGTTTCAATTTAGACTTTAAAACAGTTTTGTTTTTCAAGAGAGGTTACTAATGTCTTTTGGGTTATCTCTGTAATATCATCATGAACTTTTAAAAATTAAGAAAGTTTAGGAGGCCAGTCCCCTGTCCATTAAGTTATTGGGGCAAAAGATATTTTTAAAAGAGAAAGGAGCAGAGCTGAGGGTTTGCAGCATTTTGTTTCATTTTGGATTTGATCTGTTGCTTTGTTTTGTCTTGGTACAGCCGTGCAGGAGAGCAAACTAGCTTTGTGCATGTAAGGCAAGCGCTGCACCACTGAGCTGTATCCACAGTCAAACTTTAGCAATATTCATGATAGATTTTTAAAGTCATTAGCATATTTCACAATATTTGAAGAGAACTGGAAGGCAAAGGACCGTGAATCTCACTCCAACCGTCTAGATCCTCCGATTTACCCTGACATTATGATATCTGTAGTTCATGTTGAATAAATCATTCAGAGCCTCAAAAACCCGTCATGAGAAAAAGGCGGGTGTGTGTGTGTGTGTGTGTGTGTGTGTGTGTGTGTGTGTGTGGAGGAACAGACAAAATCATGCGCATAAATATTAAGTGTGTGCTTTAAGGAATCAACACCATAGTTTATGCCCTATGCTGGGTGTAATTTATGAGCTATTAGCCTTACATTAGCAATGAACATTTTAACATCAGTCCTTAGAATAAATTTAATAATTTGGATTGTAGTTTAGGAATCTGATGACAACTAAGACATGGTCTCTTAGAATAATGAATATCTACTTTTTAGCCACATATTTTTGCATAAAATCTTTGACCTATTTATGGACTCTAGGGTAGAAAACTCAATTGCAGGGGCTGAAGAAGGAAGAAAAATCTCATTTTAGGAAGAAATGGATGGAAAGGATTTTAATTTTAAAAATAATTGGCCTGTGAGATAGCTCAGTAGGTAAAATGGTGTTAGGGAGAGAGTGGGCTCCACAAGTTGTCCTTGACTTCCATGATTGCACTGTGGCATTTATAACCCCCACCCACCCAAAAGCAAATCAAGTGCAAGTACTCCATATACTTTTCTTAACCGAGGGTAAGATGCTCTTATCTACTGAGCAGAGCAAGCAGGCCAAGGAGGAAACCCCTGTGTAGATGGAAAAATACTCCACACCTGGCCAACAAAGTGAAGCATGGCAGTCAGGAAGAAGGCAGAGGGCTGAGGTCACAACCGTTTTTGAGCTCCAACTAAATTGAAATTATGATTCAAAGTATAAGCTGCCACTTAAAATGTATGTATACACTGGTCCTGTTTTGACAAGAATAATAGTGAAATTCTGTGAACTGGTCAAGATAAATGCTGATAAGAGACACTTCCTGAAGCCTATCTCTAGACCTGAATAATAAAGTGGGTAAAATTACTTTTATGGCTTTACCATCCATAGAAGAAGCTGCTTTCCCCGACTGCCTAGTTTTAACCTAGTGATGAAGCAGTTCTATCTTACAGTCAACTATTTGCTTAAAGCTGAGTAAAATGCATCAAGTGGGAGTGTAGGGTACAGACAGACAGACACGGGACCTCCTCAATAAACACTAGAAATCTAAGAAAAGCAGTCAGAGACTTCAATCCATCTATTTCCAGAGGGCAGCCTACGGCTCCGTGTTGAGGAAGTGGCCTCTGCTGTTCTGGGTGAGGCCACTTTCAGGAAAGACTGCGGAGACAGTAATTGGTTCAAATCGGTAGCAGCTGGACACTGCTGACCCTGCCCGAGCCCCACAGAGAGGCTGAACACAGGAGTGGTTTGGAAATGTGGAAACGCAGCAGGAAGGAAAAAAGGAAAGCCTCTGTAAAAAAAAACAAAACAGAAAGCAGAGCCAGTTCAGAAGAAACCTCAGCAGAGCATGACTCAAAAAAAAAAAAAAAAAAAAACAAAACCCTCCAGCTTAGATCCTTGAGAATTGCCCACTTGAAGAGATAGTTTAAGAAAAATAGGCAAAAATCTATCTCATTGATGTCAAATGAAAAGCATTAATCTCTTTTAAGTCAACTTAATGTTTTAATAATTTTTCTCTTTTCCTTTTTCTTACAGTTTTGGGCTTTTCCTCCATATTTATCCACTAGGCTAAATAATTTATAATTATTACAGTGTAAGCACTTTTTGTAATTAGGGAAGAATATACTCTGAACAAGAAAATAAAGGCTACCTTTAAATGTAACTCAAGGGCGCTGTGAGAGCAACAAGGTTCAGCCTCTGAGGAACTCAGTGCCAAGGCTGTGGCTCAGCGTCAAAGCGTCCATGAAGCAAGGACTTGAGCACTCTGCTGGGCTTGAAAGACTCACCTTAGATCCAAAACACTAACAGAAGTGATTTCCTCCTCTGTGGATACGGTTATAGACACAACAGAACAGCACTCTCTTTAAATAGAAAGTGTCTACTTATTGCATAAACTGATGTAAATTGAAAGGGTTTCTTTTTAGACAAAAAAAAAAAAATGAAAACAGCCCCATTAACTTTTAGGAATCAAGTAATATTGTCAAGTGTAAGCCCAGAGCCAGAAATTAAGAAAAGGACTTTTTAAACATTCATTAAAAAACAGTAATGGGAAAATACATGACACATTTATTTTTAAATCCAGAGTATTTTCAGTTATTGTGTGAAAGCACACAGCTGTTGCTCCTGTGGGTTGCAGGGTGGAGAGATGTTCATCTCACAGCCCTCAGGATGCCACTGCCTTTCATATCCACTAACCTGAATTACCTTTTCTGTCTACCAGAGAGTGCTGGACCAATGCGTCATTTTATTCATATGCAATAATGTGGAAAACATCCAAGCAGTTTCAACCAAGAAAGATAAGAAATTAATAACAAGGCTTTCTCCCAAGAGATTGATATCAGGACCAGCAGAGGCCATTTTTATTTTCTTATATCCTTTGTGGACTTCAAAACACCTGTCCTTCACAATTTGTTTGCACATTCTTGAGAGATTAGCATTCATCACATTATCTGCATCAAAATGAGGCACTCTTTGTCTTATAGCAAAATCCAAACTAAAAACCAACAAAATATCTCCATGAGTAAATTCACATACATGATTTCATCTTAAAAATGATTTATTAGCTGGGAAGTGATGGCACACACCTTTAAGTCCAGCACTTGGGAGGCAGAAGGAGGCAGATCTCTGAGTTCAAGGCTGATCTGGTCTAAAGAGTGAGTTCCACGACAGCCAGAGATACACAGAAAAATCCTGTCTCAAAAAAAAAAAAAAAAAAAAAAAAGATTTATTCATTTTTATTTCATTTGCATGGGTGTTTTTACTTGAATGCTTGTGCACCACATGTCTGCAGTGCCTCTACAAACCAGAAGAGGGCATTAGATCCTCCTGAGCTGGAGTTACACACAGGTGTAAACTGCCATGTGAGTGCTCAGAAATGAAGCCAGGTCCTCTACAAGAAAAACAAGTGCTCTTAACCACTGAGCCATCTCCCCATGCCCAATACACAAGATAGCTTAAAGTTTCTGTTATCCACCAGTCTACTCCCATGGTCATATCTTGAACTAACAAGCTTAGTATACTACTCAAAGTATTTTTTGTTTCTTTATTCAATACAGCTTGCAAAAAAAAAAAAAATCTTTATTTCCTCATAACTATCTTTCATAACAAAATCAAGAAATAAATTGTATAATTGAATTAGGATGCTAAAATATAGACTCAAATAGATGTTTAGAAATGTAGAGACCATCTCACTTAATAATGCTCAACTTAGAATTTTTACCTTTTGCCCTACTTAAGTATTATTGAAATAGCTTAAAAATACATTTCCATTTTTTCTAGAACTTCGGTTGTTTATTTCATCTGACTTTGAAAAATTGATTACAGAAAATGAAATACAGTTGTCTAAGTAATATAGCATACAAGAATAACATCTTGATTTCTGAGAAAATGCACTTCTCTGCAGTTCCTGAGTAGCTCCAAATGATGCTACTCTAGGCATCAGTGTTTACTCGGGGGTTTAGATGTAGGCTTTGAAACAGTATGTTCTAAACCTCTGCCATCATTATGTGTCCCACATCAATGCTGCAATAATTCCATCTCCCTCACCTGGCATTTTCCTTGCATGTTTGCTTTTCTGATTTATTTACCACCACTAAGCTGCATTTTCTATAAAGACCTGGGACATATGTTACTTGTTGTTATTGAATAGCTACTCAAGTCAGACAACCCACAGCCACCATTATGCTAAACTTGGGTTATTTAGAGAAACCCATAGATTTATAATTGGTTTTACCTCCTACATAGGAACACAGTCAAGAAACATAGAACTGGCTACTGGTCTGACTCAACTCTTCACGTTCAAACTCTATTCACAGTGGGACAGAGAGTGGAACAAGAAAAGTCAGGCTCCACTTCCCTTTCCTTTCTTTACATTGCAAGTAAAGTCCACAGACCTGAATATAGCCTCTCCCTCTACTGAACTTCAACCAGTGAGCAGGATTCAGTGACAACAGCATGATAAAATACAATCATCAGTCAGAAATATGAGAGCAGCAAAGGAAAATAGTTAGCCTATGGTCTCAATAGTTCAATCTAGTTCAAGGTGCCCTAACTTACCACATTGGTAGCATGGAGTCATTGATGGCTCCTTGCTCTATTACCCCACATGCCTAGCACTTCCCTTTGGTTTAGACTTTTTGAATGTATATAAATTCTACATGAGAATAGCACTTCTGCTCATCCATGTGGTCAAGACCATGAACCAGATGGATGGATGGGCTCACTACAGTCATGGCAATCTTTCCTCACTCGAGTTCTTTGTAGTCCTTGGCAATATGACTGCCTCTACTACATTTAAAGCAGGCATCTTCCAAAGGATCACAGTCCTTGGCAAAATAACCAGCTATCACTGCAATAAGAGTGTTCTGGAAGAGAAGAGAAAGTAATGTGGAAAGCTCTGCTATGGCTTTTCATTCCATGACTTGAACCTCCATGAATAGGGCATTCCCTAGCTCACTAGCAAGATCATTTACATTGGAAGTTCTTGTGGCTTGCTGATTATGGCTGCCTTTAGAACTTCTGAATGACCTGTCTGAATGGCCTGCAGCATTGGAGAGTCAGATACAGTTCCGAGGAAGGAGTTATTTCCCATCTTTATGAGTGATATGCATTCAGGAAAAAACAGAGTTGGGTGCTAGAGTATGTCCCAATGGTAAAACCCACACCTAATCTACACAAGATCTTGGGTTTGATCTCCAGCACAGGAAAAAACAAAATGAAAGGAAGCCATGACCCAAATTTTGAATTTTGGCATTCTCTCAGGCAGGGTGATAATTTCTCATGATGCCAGACAAGGTACAGAACTAGAGCTCCCAGTCAGCATTGTCAACAGCCAACACTCTACAGAAATTGTGGCTAAGCCACACTGTTCAGATACATTTGGCTTTGTAGCATTTACAATTTAAGATTGGTTGAATGGGACATAATCCTGTTAGAAGCTGACAAGTATCTTTAGGATATCATAGCTAGAAATGATTGGGATAATTTGACAGCCATTGGAGTATTTAATATGACCTGAAAAAGATCCCTGTGAAATAATTTGAAGCTGGTCACATGGATGATTGTCTCTGGGCATCTTTAAGACTGTGATTTTTCTGGCTGAAGAAAGTCAGGATGCGAATCCTGATTGGAAGGTTGTAATATAACTTATTTTATTTATTTGGTTTTATTTTGGGTGTTTATACAAAATACCTTCTAAAAAATTCATATGAAAACTTATTTAGTATGGTCAAAGCTTCATATGTTATAGTGGAAACCAAACTCCTGCCTTCTAGAAAAGCAGTTAGTATTCTTAACTGCCAAGCCACCTCTCCCACCCCCATAGGGAATACAATGTTAAAGAAAGCAGACTTTCTTTCTTCTAGCACCTATCAACTGCCAGTAATTCTCAACCAATTATCATTCCCATGCTAGACAGACAGAGAGACATACAGACATAGAGTTAAAAAGGAGTAACCCTTTAGCTGTGTACAGTGGCACATATCTATAATCCCAGAACTCGGGAGGCAGAGGCAGGTAGATCCCTGGGTTTGAAGCCAGCCTGTTTACAAAGCAAATTTCAGGACATCTAGGGCTACTAGAGAAACCCTGTCTTGAAAAATAAAATACAAAAACAGAAAACATGAAAGAAAAGAAAAAGAAAAAAGACAGAGAATGAAGTTGCCCTATAACTGGGCAACAACGCCCCTGCTAAACACCACAGGCTAACAAATGAAAACCCCAGTGCTGGGAATGGGTTGCCTACTTCAGAGATATCAGCCAGTGAGGATTCCCAGACTTTACAGATTATTATCAATGCTTATTGGTTATCCATAGTAAGACCCTACTGCTAAAGATATCACATACTTGAATCATAGGACATGGACAAATCAAGCTGGTACTGACCAGGAGGCTTCATCACTATTGGCTAGCTTCCACCAATCTTGAGATATGATATTCCTTCACAGGGGCCATGCCTACCCAGGATTCCCACGCTGCCACCAAGGACCATGGTGACATCTGGCCGAGTCTGCTGCTGGGGGCCATGTCTGGGTACATGGCCCTGCTGTGGCTCTGAGTTCATGTCCATGGTTCCTGTTGCCACCAAGGGCTATGCAGAGGCCATGTTGGTCTTAGAGGGTCAGGCTACCACTGGGACTATACTGACCTGGGTGGCCTGTGCTTCCACTGAGACCATGGTGTTGTCTAGTCCCTAACTGCAGCCATAGGCCATGTCTGGGTCTAGGGCTTAACCGCAGCCAGGGTCTATATCGATGTTCATGGTTCCTGTTACCACCAAAAGCAGGGATGATAGGGTTGCACAGATTGGCCCTGCCCCAGCCTGACTGCAGCACTAGGGAGAACTAGCCCTAGCCCTCACCAACTGCACCACTCTGCAGAGCAGTCCCCTCCTCCTCCTTCCCCCTTCACAACCTGTGGTGGGTGAGAGAGCTGGCCCTGAGGTCATGAGAACGGCAGAACTGGCACTGCCTCCCGTTGGCAGCAGCACTCAGGAGAGCAGACCCCATACCTCAGCTGACCCTGTCGGCAGGGGCACAGATGAGCCAGGCTTGGGGGGCGTGAAAGCAGGAGAGCTGCCCTTGCCCCGCCTTCATATGCCATGGGATAGCAAGGATAAGGGAAATATGCCCCCCAACCCACCCCTTGCTACCTTGGACAGGAAGGAGAGCTGAGGGATAGCAAGGATAAGGGAAATATGCCCCCCAACCCACCCCTTGCTACCTTGGACAGGAAGGAGAGCTGACTTCAGGAGCATGAGAACCAACCTCAGCAATCCAGAGAGGGAGCCCTGCACCTCACCTGGGATAAACGGCAAAGCTGGCCCTATGTGGAAGCTTTAATTACTCAAGGTCAGAGAATCTGAACTTGTTTTATCCAGCAGAGCTGCATAATGGGATGGTTTGGTCAGGAGCATGGTTACCAGGTGTTTTTGAAAGGTCTACACTTGGGTGTACACTGTGCTTTGATCTTGAAATAGGGAGGTCTTTTGCCCCGCCCCTTGGCATTATACAAAAACCCCTTTGGAATAAACCTCAAGGTGACTGGCTATTGACCCAGGGCCCTCCCGAAGCTATCCTGTGTCTCTGTCTTTCTTATCATTTCTTTCTATCTTTCTAACTATCATTTCCTCATTCTTCTCTCATCTCCCCACATACCCTTCCATAGGTCGGAGCTGGACTCTGACGGACTGCCACAGCCCTGGTGGTGTGAGTGTGGTAAGCTGGACGTGAGGGTGTGAGAGCAGAACTGGCCCTGCTCCTTGCTGTCTGCTACACTGGGTGAGCGAGCCAGGGCTGTGCTGGAGAGCTTGCCTGGGTGGTGACAATGAGGAAAAGCTGGCAGGCTGACCAACCCAGCTACCACCCAGGCCCAGATCCAGGATTAGGAGGGAGCCCACCCCAACATCTACCTGATCTGTGAGCGGCTGGAGCATGTGAAGGGGCAGGACCTGAGGATCAAAAGCTACAGGATCTCCATGACACAGGGCAACAATAGGATGTCTAAGAGGGGTCCCAGTGAGAAGGAGGGGTAGCAAAGCCAGACCAATGACTCGTTGCAATGAGCACTTACAAGTAAAGATGTACAGGCTAAAGGGAGTACTGTGTGACTCACTAGGCCACACTACGACTTCCATGCTGAGATTTCTTTTTGTTCATTTTGTTTTTTTATTTTGTTTTTTTTGGTTTTATTTTTAAATTTTGGGTTGTTACTTGGGGGAGGGGAATTGCAAGGGCAAAGGGCAGAAGCAAGTGGACAGAGATGGGTGGGATCTGGATGTATGATACGAAATCCACAAAGAATCAATGCAATTCTTTTAAAGGTAACTAAGACAGGAGCCAAACCAATGCTTCTTTTGTTCTGTTATGTCAGTCAGGTCTCCAAGAGGGGTTACTGTTAGGAATTGATATGGCTCTTTTAATGCTTCCTCCACTAGTCAAGACTGGAATGGATCAGCAGTTTACTGACCATGTGGCTCACCTTGGAGGGGCGGGGCATTTCTCCCTCCAGAGACTGTTTTTCAGGGTATGCGCTCATAAGTTCAGCCTCTGGTGTCTCTACTGCCTCTCTGGTGAAATCAGAATTTTAGGGCCCCTTTAGAAGAGTTCTGTCATCTCCTGGGTCCCTCCTGTTTTTGCAAGGAAAGAGGCCAAGTACTGGCCATCCTTCCAGTCCCTTTATCCTGTTTGACCTACAGGATTTGGCCTTTGAACACCCAGAAGGACAGTTTCACCAGACAGCACAAGTAGTGAATGTTCACTTTAACCTTTACATAACGTTCAGACAAAGGTTAGAAAAATAAACAGATTTTTTAAATTAACATGAAATTAGATGTCAAGTGTTTTGACTCTTCCATATATAAATATTAATATAGTATTATTAATGTAGACTTCATCTGTAAGTCATAGCCTCCAAAGATCATCGATTCTGTGAATAATAAGACATCCTATTAGGTAAACCTAAAGTAAAAGAGGAGATTGTTTTCTCGTGTCACAGTTGGACCTAGGCTTCAAAACTATCATCTCTGCCTTTCCCATGCAATGTCAGGGAGTTCAGCAGCAGCCCAGCTCACAGTCTACTGAGGATCCAGCCCAGTGGGATGAGTCCAATAACAACAAAAATGCAGATTTGCTGGTATTGAGGCAGTCAAAGCATCTCGGGTAAGCCTTTCCAATCCTGGTATTTATTAGTCCACTAATATTTAAGAAATCAGAAAAAAATTATTTAATGTGATCTTAATTTTTTCTTGTAAATTACCAGAGTATTAGGAATATTACTAACTTTAATTATTCGCTCACAAATATTTGTGAATTTGCTGAGCACTGGGTCATATGCCAAGTGTAACTGAGTACTTCTAGTTCAGAACAATGTTCTAACTGCTCAACTATAATTTTTTGTGTGATGCTAGCTACAAAAAAAATGGTTTATTGAGTTGTTGTTGTTGTTGTTTTTTAATATAAATATTTTTTTCTTTATTATTATGTGTTTTAAATTTTATACATCAGCCATGAGTTCCCCTGTCCTCCCCCCTCCTGCCCCCACTGCCACTTTCCCCCCAGCCCCTCCCCTCCATTCCCATCTCCACCAGGACCAAGACTCCCCTGGGGATTCATTTAAACCTGGTGGATTCTGTACAGGCAGGTCCTGTCACCTCCTTCCAGACTGAGCAAAGTGTCTCTATGTAAGCCCAAGGTTTCAAACAGCCAGCTCATGCACTAAGGACAGATCCTGATCCCACAGACTGGGTGCCTCCCAAGCAGATCAAGCTAATCAATTGTCTCACTTATCCAGAGGGCCTGATCCAGCTGGGGGCTCCACAGCCTTTGGTTCATAATTCATGTGCTTCCATTCGTTTGGCTATTTGTCCCTGTGCTTTTTGCAATCTTGTATTCAACAATTCACGCTCTTGCAGACTCTCCTCTTTCTCAACAGTTGGACACCTGGAGCTCCACCTGGGGCCTGGCTGAGGATCTCTGCATCCACTTCCATCAGTTATTGGATGAGAGTTCCAAGGCAACTGTTAGGGTGTTTGGCCATCTGATCACCAGACTAGGTCAGATCAGGCTTTCTCTCGACCATTGCCAACAGTCTATAGAGGATGTATCAATTGTGGATTTTTGGGGACCTCTCCAGCACTCTGCCTATTCCTGTTCTCATGTGGTCTTCATTTATCATGGTCTGTTATTCCTCGTTCTCCCTTTCTGTTCTTGAATCAGCTGGGATCTCCTGCTCCCCTAAGCTTTCTTTCCCTCAAATCTTGCCCTTCATTACTCCCACTGTCATCCAGGTTGTTCATGTAGATCTCATCCATTTCTCTGTCTTTATGGTACATATACACAATGGAGTACTACTCAGCAGAGAAAAACAATGACATCATGAGGTTTGCAGGCAAATGGATGGAAAAAAATCATTTCTAGAAAAAATCATTCTGAGTGAGGTAACCCAGACTCAGAAGGACAAACATGGTTTGTACTCACTCATAAGAGGATACTAGATGTAAAACAAAGATGACTAGACTGCTACACAACTCCAGGGAGACTACCTAGAAAACAGGACCCTAGGTTTATTGAGTTTTTAAGTTGTAAATATTAAGAATTATGCTATGACATAAGTCTCTCTTACTGACCATATGTCTTAGTTATGGTTTCTATTGATGAAGCAAACTCTATGACCAAAACAATTTGGGAGCAAAGCATTTATTCTATCTCGACTTCCAGATCACAGTCCATCATTGAGGGAAGTCAGGGCAGGAACTCCAGCAAATCAGGAACCTGGAGGCCGAAACTGTTGCAGAGGCTATGGAGGAGTGCTGCTTACTGGCTTGCTCCCTATTGCTTGCTCAGGCTGCTTTTTCATAGCATCCCAGACTACCTGTCCTTGGGTGGGGCTGCCTGCAGTGGGCTGAAGTCTCCCACATCAGTCATTAAGAAAATGCCCCACAGGCTTGCCTATGGACCAGGCTGATGAAGATATTTTCTCAGTAAAGATTTCCTCTTCCCAGAATACCCTAGCTTGTATCACGGTGACAAAATATGAACAACAAACACAACATATAAAATCTACCATGCTCTCAATTCTACTAACAAAAATATTTTAGTTTTTTTAATTGTTTTTTCTTTTTTTATGTGTATGGATGTTTTGCCTATAAGTACAGCTGTGCACTGTGTATGTAGAGTGACTTCAGAGGCTAGGAAAAAGCATCAGATCACCTGGAACTACAGTTGTAGATGGTTGTGTCCACCATGTGGGTGCTAGGAATCAAACCCAGGTCCTCTGCAAGAACAGTCACTGCTGAGCCATCTTTTCAGCCTCCAAAATATTTATTTAATCTAGCACCTAAATCCAATTCTTTACCATCTTTTGCCTAAATTAAGGCCACAGAATTCTAAGTGGTATCTATTCTTTCTCTTTTCAACACATTGTCCTCTTTATACCTGAGAGAATTTTTAAAAAACAGTATTCTGTCACTTCCTTATTTAAAATTCTTTTATGGCTTCCCATTTTATTTAACATCAAATCAAATATTTATCACAATGAACACAGCTGAGAATAGTCAGTTGTTTGTCTATATTTTTATTCTTTTCTCTGCTTGGCCTCCCCATGCCCATACCTTCATTCTTACTGGTCTTTTCTGAGATTGACAATCCCATGAGCTCATTTTGTGGCTATTATACATGTTCTTTATCACTTTTCTGTTGGAATTTCTTACTCTGGATTCTCCCCACTTTTAAGGTTTTTTGTTTTTGTTTTTTGTTTTGTTTGTGTGTGTGTGTGTGTGTGTGTGTGTGTGTGTGTGTGTGCATATGGCTGTACATGGGTGGATGGCTATACCTGCCGGGGAAGTGTGTGTAAATCAGAACACAGCTTCATGGGATTGTTTCTCTCCTTCCAGCTTTATACACAGACCCTCGTGATCAAACACATCACCCAGGTTTGTCCAGCAAGCACCTCTATCTGCTGAGCTGTCTCCCCAGTCCTCCCCTTAGGTTTAGTGTCACTGCATTACCATGCTGCCCAACTCTAGAGGATACCATTCATATCTTGGAATTGTGCAAGTCTCCATTACATAACAATGCTGCATAACACCCACTTACAAAGTCCTCCAGTCTAAAGGAGGTATTTTGTACTCACCTTTCTCAGAACACTCTGTCTTTGAATAATAATTCCAACTCCAGTTTGTAAAAATTGATTTTTTTGCTTTATAATGTTGGTCTTGCTTATCTAATCATGTTCTTTAAGAGAAGATAATGTATCTTCTAGATTACTACTGTATACTCAGTATTTGGCCCAGAACCTGGTATCTGGTAGCATTTAATATGTATTTTAATGAACAATGGACAGATTATTCCCACTAGAAAATTTAATTTAAATCATAGAAGAAAAGGCAAAAGCATAGCTAGGCAAATGGACCTATACATTTTTATTGGCATACAAACATTTTGCTGCCCACATGTAGGGAAGGCAAAGAAACTGAAACCCAAAGATTACCACTCTCCTACTCAGTGCCCACAGAGAAATATATCCCCAGGACCCCAGGGTGATTTGCCATAGGACCCCACTGTTTTCTTTACTGATGAATAACTGTAAATTACTACACTGCTCACCACAAAGTAAGCATCTAGCATGTGTTTGTTGAGTGAACAAATTCTCACCTGGGCCAATTTCTTCACCAGTATCAAAACTGACCACTGCATCAAGCATCTCCCTTAAGCATGGCATTCACTGAGTGTGGGGGTTGGTGATAACCAGATCACTCTGCATCTACAGGGACATTTGACAGCACCCTACCAGTCAAGATTCAATAGAAATAACTGTTAGCTAGAAACTGTTCAGCTAAGTAAAGCCTTATTCCCATGATCTACAAACACAAGTATCTGCAGAAGATCATTGAAAGAACAGGTAAATTCATTGAGATTGCTTCATGATGCCTCACCCCTTCTGCAAATACCAATCTGAAATTGTCAAGGACTCTCAATCTAGTTTGCTTGCCTGTTCAAACACTCAACATCTACCACAAAAAAAAAAAAAAAAAAAAAAAAAAAAAAAAAAAACCTGATGGGAGCAGACACTAAGACCCATAGCCAAACACTAAGCAGAGCCAGAGGAACCCCACAGAAGAGGCTAGGAAGGATTTTAGGATCTAGAGGGGTCTAGGACACAAGGAAAACACAACCCACAGAACCAACTAATTAGGGCTCATAGGGGCATCACAGAGACTGAAGCAGCAACTATGGACCCTCTAGAGAAACAGAAGAGGAATTGATGTGGTAGAGAGGGGAGGGGAGGGGAGGGGAAAGGAAGAGAGGGGAGGGGCTGGATGGAATAGAGGGAGGAGAAACTGTGGTCTGATATAATGTATGAGAGAAGAATACAAGCTAAAGAAAAAAGAAAAAACCTCACAGAACTCTAAAATATGTAAATAACTGGTTAACTCTCCCACTGATTGAATCCATTTAAAGTGGGGAAGGAGAAGAGTGAATTCTCAAGAGAGATTTACGTTGCCTGCACTGTCTGTTTATTCAGTGAATTACATTATCTCTCTTTCAAAGTGTTCCAGGCAAGCAAATTGGAGCAGAAGCTTTCAGTATTAACAATTAATGAATATATTAAGGAGCAAAAGACAAATGATGTAGGAAAAAAGAGAAGGATAGACATTATCTCAAACATTTGCAAATGGTATTTAAGGTTAATTCCAAAGCCCTTGGCATCACTTAGCCCAGTGTTTGTGCACCAACTCAAAGCCACAAACCTTTCCTCCCATCAAGAACAGATGTACAGACAGGATGCTCTTAAGCTAGATGATATGTGTCAAGATTTCCACAGATAAGTGTTCTAGGTGTCTCATGTTTACTATGTGCTGTCAATCTCTTTTGATTATTAGGTAACATTTGCTCATGTTTGTTTGTTGAGTGAACAAATTCCCATCTGGGGCAATAACTTCATCAGCACAAATGACCACTGCCTCAAAGGAGGCAAAAGTGGGACTAAGGGTCTGCCTAAAGCACAGTATTCACTGAGTTGGGTGGGTAGGGGTGGGGACAATAGCCCAATCACTCTGCACCTACAGTAAATTTGACATTACCCTGCCAATCAGGATTTGATAGAAAGATGTGTTAACTAGAAACAAATCAACGAACAGTTTTCTTCACTTAAATATGGAACTCTTGGGGAAGGAGGGAAGGAAAAAAGGAGGGAGATTTCAATGTGGACTCATTTAGGCACAGGCTATGATTAAAAAGCAATGTTCCAATATAAGCTGAAAGTCACATGGATGCAGTTCTGTGAACTCTGTAACTGCAGTTCTCTTTCAGGGTAAGGAATGCTTGAACTACATAGATCATGTATCAGCACTATTTTCTCAATGGTGTCCTCTTTGCTTAAGCACTTTAATAATAAAGCAGTTCCATATGCCTAATTGCAAACCAAGAGCTTCGAGAAGGCCATTCCCTAATGAACTAGTTGAGTGACTCCAATTCTGTGGTATATACATAAACAGGAAGGCCTATGGAATGGGGCTGAGTCATAAAAGATGAAAGTATTTTGGATGTGTGCTTATTTTAGAGATTCAGTTTATTCATTTATTGCTGTTTTTCAACCATGTCTATTCATGTACTCACTAGAATCTACTTGGTAGCCATGACAAATATCCCAATAGGGAAATACCTCAAAAAACACTTGTTTTCATCACTATATAGAAGAACAGAGGTTTGAAAGACCAAAATACAGATTACTTCAGAGATCAGAACCTTTCTTCACAGTCTCCCACTGCGGTAACTGGAAGATGTCCAGTCTCATAGCAGCCTCTCTCTTCTCAGCCTCTTACTGATCTATCTTTCAAAATGAATTGCCCTCACTCTTCTAGAAAAAGCCCAGCTGATAAAGTCCTTATAATAAATACTTCAACTCTTTTTGACTATGAAGCAAATAAATACAATCAAACTCTAATAAATTAATTGATTAGAACAGAAAGGAAAGTGAGTCTGTGAATCAGAGGAATTTGGATCGTTCACTTCTGATTTCAGTAGCCATGAGGCCTAAGGAGAGTTATTGAATATTTTGGCTTCAGTTTCTCCATCTGTGAAAGTGAAATAAGTATGTATAGGTTTTGAGATTCCTAGTATATCAGAATTAAATAATATGTTTAAAGGCTAGAACACAGCCTGTCTTAAAGTAGATGCTCAATAAAGGACCCATTTGTACCTGTTCGGTTGAATTACAAGGACTTGTAGCAATTTCACTCATTCAGCTGAACATACCAAGAAAGGGAACATTGCCTCCTTTCTGGTCTATATCTCCTTTAGTTCTTAGCATGACACTGCTCAAAGAATTATACCTACATGCTAAAAAAAAAAAAAAAGGTAAGCTTGATGTTGATATTGCAAATAGATACATACATAATTGATATGTATGATTGGTTGGTCGATTGGTTTATTTAGGATAAAATTATTTCAGTTTAGTCCAAACTTACAGGTATTGCAGATTAATTCTAAACAGTGAGAACTCCATCTTCCTTATCACCTGCAGCACGCTGCCCTGTTCCCTTTGCACAATGATTTTTCCTGTCACTAGTCTAGGCCTCCTTCCCAAACACCCTGGGGCTGTTTCTGAGCTTCTCTTGCAATTCTGGTTATTTATCTTCCAGTTCTCCTTCCTCTTTGCACTCTCGAGTCCTTCATGACACTATATGCTACCATGACAACTAAGCCCTTAGTTACATCTGTTTTATTTCCTGGGACTCATGGCTCCTTTTCTTTCACTCTCCTCCCCTTCTATGCCTCAAATAAATCTGATAGAATTTATTTATAGTGTATTCTCATAGAAATCTAAGGGTTTTAATTTTTTTTAATTTATGTGTGTATGTGCACATGCATGTGAGTGTCCACAGAAGCCAGGGAGTGAGGAGGATCTTAGGCACTGGGGTAGCAGGCAGTTGTGAGCTGCCTGCAGGGGTGCTGAGAACCAAATTTGTGTCTTCTGAAGAGTAGCAAAGGTTCTTGACCGCTAAGCATCTCTCCAGTCTCTCTCTCATAAAAATTTAAATGACTGTCTCATTACTTTCTTGAACACAAGCCTCTACACAGAATATGAATTCTTCCTAATAGGTCAGTATGTCCCACTCACATAAATAAAACAAGGTTGCTTCTGAGTTTACTAAGCTGTCCATAGCAGCTTGCTCATGTCTAAATGACTGTAGACAAGCACCCACTTGTCTACAAAACTAGTCTGATCCATCTTTTTAAAAATGTTAACAGTGGATGCTCACTGTCAGTGTTATAGTAGTTAACTATTTATAAGTTTTCTCCTTCCCTTTGCCAATTGTATCCCATTAGATGTTGTTTACTGGGTGCCATAAGACTGCGTTTTTACTTAGAATCATTTCTAAAATGAGAGTGCCTGGGGATCAGAGCAGGCTGTAGCACCTGCACTTTGTCATATTGCTTTGAATTCTCAGTGTACTTTTTAGCTTGATGGATTATTGTTTCTTGGGAGTTGCATTTACTTTGTTAAATAGCTGCTGAGTATGTGAAGAATTGGAATAATATCCTTGTTGACAGGAAGTAGGGGAGCTGAATCAACAGACAGATATGTCCTCTAAATAGGTATTTAAAAATATCCTGTGACAATATATAGGAAGCTGGGTGCCGGACATCTCCTACTGCAAACTGTATTAAAAAACCTTGGATTGCTTCTGTCTACTGAATATGTGTGTGATATCAAAAGAGTGGAAGATATTTTCTTCTCAATGTTCTGCCAAATCTCAGCTTGAGGTTAACAATTTGTCTCAATGTATTTCTCCTTTCTCTTTTATTTGGGTAAATTTGGAGGTTCCTATTTGTTCTAGTTTGCTTTATATAGCTGTGATAGAAAGCATAGCCAAAAATAACTTAGAGAGAAAAGAGCTTGTTTGGATTACACATCCTGGATCACTGTCCATCACTGAAGGAAACCAAGGCAGGAACTCAAGCAGGGCAAGAAGCAGAAAGTATGAACTAAAGTAGTGGCTGTGGAGGAAAGCCACTTAATAGCTTGCTTCTCCTGGTTCATTCAGTTTATTTTTCTATACAGCACAGTACTGCTTACCAAGGGAAGTCGTCATAGCTCCCAGTAGGTCAGGGCCTCCCATGTCAATCATTAATTAAGAAAATGCCCCACAGTCTTGTCTACAGGTCAGTCTGGTGGAGACATCTTCTCAATTGACAGTCCCTCTTCCCAGATACTCTAGTTTGCAGAATGCTACCAGTACACTATCACACATGGTTATGTTTACAAAGGACCGTATCTTAAAACCTCTCCTTATTGTGTAGAAGGAAAGTCACAGTGCTCCTCTAAGCTAATCAGTGAGGAAAGGTTCACTGCTGCCTCTTAACAGAAACATCAGATACGATGTAAGTCAGATTAAATTGTCCTCATTGTTACTGAGGGAACACTATAAGGCAAAATTATTTGCTAAGTTGACATAGAACATTAAATTTGAAGTGGAAAGTCTATTAGTCTCTTTCTCTCCCCTCCACCCCCCTTTTTGGACAGAATCTCTCTATATAGCCACAATGTGGCCTCAAACTCACAAATCACTTCCTCAATCTCTCAATCTTCCTCCTAAGTGCTAGAATTACAGGTATGTACTAACGTGCCCAAATAGAAAGTCTGTTTTCTGAAGGGGAAAAAAAGTATTCTTTTGGGAAAATCATTAAATAAATGACACTTAGAATAAACTATTCAACTTGGGTCTGTGTGATTTGTGGAGAAATACTGTTGTGAATTTCTACCTGTGCTGTGTTTCTGTTTCTGTTAAATCTAATTTAATAGAAATGAAATCCCTGCTCAATGAGCTTCACACTATAGGTTAATAAGACTCTAACACTAATCCTCACAGCACAAAATCAGCCAGTGATGTAGTTCTTTTGTAGTTAATGCTTAGATTAAGACTGCCAAAGAAAATGACTTTAACTCATCTTAGGGAAACAAGGGAGTGTGCAAAAAGGGCTGCTCTCAGAATGATTGGTTGTTCAGTGCCAAACAGTCAGCCCAGAAAACATGTGACATTATATGGACTCAACAGTTCCTATTTGGGAATATATATTTACATGCAAATAAAAATTGATGAAAATAACAGTTGATGAAATAAAAGGTCATGAATTTGAAGGATAGTAGGGAAGCATATATAGGAGAGTTTGGAGGGAGGAAAGGAGATGAAGAAATGTAATTAAATTACAATCTCAAAGGTAGACAAACAATTTTTTTAAAAAAGGAAAAGCAGGATACATAGTCAATGAAGAGAAAAGAAATGAAACAGATCTAGAGACATGATCACAAGTGATTGCTTGGAATTTCTCTGTTGGACATCAATGACTCAGCTCAGGAAACCTTCATGTCTTCACACATCAATCCATTTTCAAATGCCTGAAAAGGAATACCCTATTGGCCATGATATATTTATATTTGGATTAAATGCCAAGGACTTGAGCAGGCCATAAAAGGGAAGGCAATATCAACAAGGCCTCTCAGAAAGTGATGGTGGCCTCAGGGCAACTCCAATTTGGGGTAATCATTATTGGTGAGCTCATAACTCTGTTCTAGCTCCATGTAACTGAAAGTAGAACAATGTCTTTTTTTGTTTCTCCACCTTTTCAAATGATTACTTTCCACATTTTATGAAAAGACATAAGTGTACCTGGAAGAAGATGGCACTCGTAGTGTGGGAAGATGGACTCCCACTCAGATAGAGGAAGCCGAAGTAGAAGTGGTGGGCATCAGTGCAGACATAATGAGGTTTTGCATATATTTAAGAAGTTATTAGGACCTTTGATGATAAATGTCAATATGCATGCTCTTGAAGGGATTTTCAGGGAAAATTTTCCTAAGGGAAGAGTGCTTGGGTTGAATTCAGGATATGTGGATTTTTTTTTTTTTCTGAAATGGAAAGAATGTGTGCCCTATAGAAAAACTGCATTACAGAGCATACTGTACATACAAGAAAAGAATACAGCTGATTTTGGAGCCTCAAATAATTCAATACTGGTGGAACTTTGAAATTTGAAGACAATTATAAAACATGAACCTGGAGGGAAACACAGCACAGTTTCTGAAGTTTCTATTATGCATCATGAAAATGAATGGGCTTGAAGTTTTAGACAATGTAAACCTTTGTAGGATTTGAGATCTACGTAAGTGATATGATCAAGATAGTTTTGGAGGGCTGGAGAGATGGCTCAGCAGTTAAAGGCAAGGCTCACAGTTGAAAGTATGAGATTAGTTTTGGAACAACGATGTCAGCAGAAATGTAGAAGACTGCTTGAATAAATGAAGACTGGAGAGTGAAGACTGCTGAAGGGATGAAGAAAAGTGGTCTTCAATTTTCTCTCCTTGGTAAAAGACTGCTTAGTGAGGCCATTAACTGAGTTAAAGAACCAAGGAGAATGCTGAATTCATTCAGACGCCAAGTGCGTGTATAAGTTTGTGCTCAAGAAAAGAGACAAGGGTGCAGTTTTGTATTTCTGTGTCAACAGTACAATATAGCTGTCCAGAGGGTGGACACTGATGTACAACACTTAGAGTAAGCACAGATGATGGAGATAATGCTTGAGGGACAGATGAAAGAAAACTGAGTTGGAGGGTCAAGAATAATAGGAAGAAGAGTAGAGCAGTGAGGAAGAGACTCACAGAAGCAAGCAGAGGAATGGGAAATGGGTTGCAAAAAGAGTATCCAGCAACTAGGGTTAGATACAGCAGCCGGTGACAGTTCTTCCTCTCACAGAGTAAGTGTGGAGTTACACAGCTGGTCCATGTATCAGGCTCTGTCATCATCTGATTCCTTCTACATCCTACTCTCTATCTTATAGTCTAAGATCCTCCTGGAGATTTGACCCAGGGGTAAGGGGAGCAATATCCCTTTAAAGATCTTTACACAACTATTCTACGTATAGTTAACTGGCAGCACTTCACCCTGGGGCTTTAGCTGACTTCAACAGAGGCTGGAAGTGTAGGCAGCTCTGTTTCACTAAGGAAGTAAGGGTGGATTCCAGGAAGCACCTAATTAGATGCTAGGAAATTTGAATGGCACTGGGACTGGACCCCTGCCCGCACAATCATTAGCCTGTAAAACTAAAGGCTGACACTGTAGGACTTCGATTACTAGTCAGAAGAACCAGACCTGAGCTCCATCTCCAAGCCCTAGAGGAGACTAGAAAGCAAGCAGGAGTGATTGTTCTAATAGATGGCAGATGAGATGTGTGCAGGCTAGCTTTAGGTCAATGTGACACAATCTACCGTCACCTGAGAAGAAGCCTCAACTGAGAAAATGCCTCTGTAAGATCAGGCTGCAGACAAGCCTGAGGGGCATTTTTTTAAATTAGTGATTGATGCTGCAGTCTGCTTTGGGTGGGACCACTCATGAGCTTAGTTCTACAAAAGTAGGCTGAGCAAGCCACAGAAGGCAAGCCAGTAAGCAGCGCTCCTTCCTCCATGGTCCCTGCATCAGCTCATGCCTCCAAGTTCCTGCCCTGTTTGCCTTCCTGGCCTGACTTCCTTCAATGATGAACAGTGTAAGCCAAATAAACCCTTTCCTCCTCAAATTGCTTTGGTCACAGTGTTTCATCACAGTTAGCAGCAACCCTAACTGAGCAAGACTTCAAAACAGAACTAACAAGAAGTGATGAAGAAGCTCACTTCACATTATTAAGACAGCAGTCCATCAAGAGGCCATTACAATTTTAAACAAGACACCAAATACAGATACACCCAATTTCATAAAACAAATATGGATATAAAGACATAGATTCACCCCAATACAATAACAGTGAGAAACCTCAACCCAACTCTCATCAATAGACAAATAACCCCAACCAAAAAAAAAAAAAAAAATCAAGAGAGAACTATCTCAGTTAAGTGACAACATAGATTGAATGCACCACAAGAGACACTGACATTGACAGAACATACCATACAATGTAGAACACACATTCTTCTCAGCAGCTCATGGAACTTCTTCTAAAACAGTTCACATAAAGGACACAAAGCTAGTCAGGACAAATATAGGAAAACTGAATTTTTAAAAAAAAAAATGTTCTACCTGACCACAATAGAATAAAGAGAAACCAACAGCTAGAGAAAATGCAGAATGTATACAAAGCCATGGAGATTGAATGACACACTCTTGAATGATGATAGGTATTCAAAGGAACAATAAGGGAATTTTAAAAATAGTACAATCAAATAAAAATGAAAACAGTGTACTGAAACTGATGCAATATGATGAAGGCAGTCTAAGGAAGACATTTATGGGTGCAAGCACCCATATTTATGAGAAAGGGGCGTTTCAAATAAATAACAGTGTATATTCGAGACTTGAAAAAACATGAGCAAACCAAATCCAAAGTCAGTAAACAAAAAGAAACAATTAAGATCATGGCAGAAGTCAATGAATTGGAAAAAACAAACTAAAAATAATTAATGACATAGAGCTGAATCTTTGAAAAGATAAACAAGATCAACAAAATTAACTGAAACATAAAAAGATGCAAAACAATAAAATTAGATATGAAAAGGTTAACATATGTTAAATGTTATAACAGACATCAAAGAAACTGAGAAAAGTTTAGAGCATATTTTATTTTGACTAATTAAAGAAACCTAAAAGAAATAGATAATTTTCTAGATGGTTATGATCTACCAAAATTAAACTGAGATGAAATAAATAATTTAAACAGATCTATAACAAGTAACAAGATTGAAGTAATAATAAAAATTCCTACCTAAAAAGTCCAGACCCAGACCCAGATAGATTCAAACTCTGTCAGACCTTTAAAGAATTTAGCACCAAAATTTCTTAACCTGAGACAGTCCGTGAGAATTGATTTCTGCCTCTTACCACTCCTCATCCCACCTCCTTCAAGAGTGGTGTGCACAGGCAGCAAAGAGTACAAACAGGAGGTGTTTTATTTGTCACTTCCTGAAGGACAGGCTTTAAAGTGACAAAATAATGGAAAACAGACTGCCAGACAGGCTTTAAGAGAAACAGCAGTGAGACGCTTTCTGAGCAAGTGTTTCAACTCAAGAGCTTTCAGGAGCTTTGAGGAGCTAGCTGAGAGCAGCCCCTTGCAGCCTTCAGGTCAGGATGGGAGCTTCCAGAGCAGCAGCTCTGACTCCAGCAGGGAAGTTGACTATCTCAGGAGCACCAGGTCTTGAAAACTGGGAGCAGCTGTAGGGATGAAATCCGTCCTGCCGCTAAGTGCAGACTCTTAGAGGCTGAGGCAGGAAAGAATCCCTGTTCCGCAGCCACTGGTGGAGCCCGGGGAAGGTGGAGCAGGGATGAGACTGTGCAGGGAACCTCCGGAGTGACTGTCCTCACTAAGCCTTCTCCCTCCAATGAGTGGGATACCTAGGAGCCAGGCCCTAAAGTCTTCAGGCTTCTCCTTCTGAGGAGAGCAGGAACCCCTGGAAGGTGGGCTCCTAGTCAGAGCCAGGAGTTGAGAGCCAGGCTCTGAAGTGCCCTTTCTCTGCTTCCTTCGTTGCTACTTGCAGTAGTACGTCTGGGCTTGCTTGCTTACAACATCGAATTTTATAGAGGTGTCAGCTGGAACATAATTGGCTTAATGCAGGTACGCAAAAGTAGGTGAAGAAATGGGACCGGTAGGAGGAGCTAGCAAACTTGGTTAGGGAAGAAGAAGAATCCTGAGCCTACCAGAAGTCAACAATCATGTCTGCTGGTCTTTGTCTCCATCTAGCTCTTTGACACTTTGGACATACTGTTAAAGCTAGTTATTTTGTGAGGTATTTGTAGGCTGAAATTATATCATGACTATATTTATATTTCCTTGGAGCACCAAGGAGCACATAGTAATAGTGAACAGGTATTATGGAATATATGAACAAGCAGATGAGAAAGTGGTAAGTGGATGAGTCATTCTCCAAAATAATTGTTTAAAAAAAAGGTATCTGAGGAGCAAGAGGTAACTAGACTGTGGTGGTGTGAATAGGAACGACTCTCTTAGGCTCATGTATTTGAATGCTTGGTCATTAGGGAGTGGTGCTACTTGACAGGGACTAGGTGGTGTGACCTTGTTGGAGTAAGTGTGGCCTTATAGGAGGAAGTATGCCACTGGGTGGGGGTGGGAATTGAGATTTCAAGGCCCAAGCCCGGCCTGGAATCAGTCTCTCTCTCTCTCTCTCTCTCTCTCTCTCTCTCTCTCTCTCTCTCTCTCCCTCCCTCCCTCCCTCCCTTCCTTCCTCCCTCCCTCTGCTGCCTGCTGATTGGGATGTACAACTCTCATCTACCTCTTTAGCACCAAGTCTGCCTTCCACCATGCTTCCCTCCAGAATGATGCCGGACTAAACCTCTGAACTGTAAGCCAGCCCCAGTTCAATGTTTTCCTTTATAAGACTTGTTGTGGTCAAGATGTCTCTTCACTGCAATAGAAACCCTAAGATGTAGACTAATACTTCTTCACCACCCCTATAGAACTTAGAGTCATCTTAGAGCCACAGCAGGACTTTTATGGAGTAACAGAGTTTGCTGTTTAAATGGAACATTTACAAATAAGGAAGAGAGAAAAGACAATGTTCTGGCATAGCCTTAAAAAAAGAAAGAAAGAAAGAAAACAATAACAACAAAAACTATGGTAATTCATTTATAGATATAAAAACACTTCTGTGTTTGTTACATGACAGGTATTCACTAGCTATCAAAATTAATGCAGAGTTTCACATGGTGAGCTTGTCTGTGTGTATAGGATTTTCACTATATGGAGGGAAAAGAAAGTAGCATTTCCTCAACTTTCAGTGTTTTCCATTTAGGAAAATTCATGTTCAACATGAACTTGGCCAAGCTACTTAGGGAGTGTCAGCACAAATCATTTTTCACCTTTTAGAGTTTTTCCCACCCTCCCCAAGAATGTTCCTTCAAAATAAATGGCATAGTTGGAAGTGGAGTATGGAAGAGATCATGCTCTGATTAAGCTGTATGGTTCCTTCTTAGTCTGTGTGGGGCTATTGCATCAAATGCCATGAATCCATGTGACTCATAAACAATGAGAATATGGTTCTTGCAGTTCTGTGGCTAGGAACTCCAAAACCAAACACAAATATGGTGTCTTTTGTAGTCAACTTTTTCACTAAGGGTCACATTTTCCAAGCGTTTTGCAGTATGGTTTAGCCCCCCCACTCTCTCTCTCCTTCACTCTCTCTGAATGTTGAGGAAAGTATATTTGAGGAACATTTGGTAGTTCCCACATTAACCTAAGCAAACTACTCCCAAATGTAGTAATCCCTTTAGCAAAGAAATTAAACACAATTTGGAAAACCTATCCAGAAGTATTAGGAGAAATTTATTTAAATTTTTGGTAATTTGATGTCCAGGCTTTTTATAACTCTGTGTGGATAGTTGTGGAAGACAGATTATGCTGCAAATTGTTTTGTTCATGGTTGCTGTATTCTGGACATAGTTTGAGAATATTCCTATTGTTAAATATTAAAAGGATAGAAACGTGGTTGGCCATGGTGCTTAGAAGTGGGGGCCTCTGAATTTTGGTGACTAGAATTAGACAAGCTCATCAGGGTGTAGCACCCATGTTTCAATCCTGGTGGCTTGGAAGGGACAGAGGGATGGAAGGACAGAGGACATACATGAATGTATACTCCCTATCCTTCACACATAATGTTCTGTACCACCTGAAGCCCTTGCCAGTAAAAAGATCATCACCAGATGTGGGTCCCTTTGAACTTCCAGAATTATAAACTATAATAATAAATTCTTCGTAATAGAGAGCTTGCTTCAGTTAGTTTACTATAGTAATAAAAAGTTGAATTATACAATGTCAATACAAATTCATTTTTTTCTACTTTGTGTTCAAGTAACTCAAGAAGCTGGTCATAGTAATACACACTTAAATCCCAGCACTTGGGATGCCTGTTCAGGAGGAGGATGAGTTTGAGGGTAGCCTAGACTAAAACATAAGAACCTGTTCCAGGAAAACACACATACAACCTCGAATGAGTTTTCACATTTTACCAATTTTCCAATTAGCTATGAGTGCAATCTTTAATACATATTCACTTTATATTTGGCTAAGAGTCGCAGTTTTACTGTTTTGAAGGGTGTGCCTCCATAACAAAATGCATTCCTTCACTTCAGATGCTCATAATCATAAATAAGAACGTGCCATATATGTTTACATGCTTGGACTGAGTCAGGTTTCTACTGGGCTGAGAGTTCATTAGACAGTATTATCACTGCTTAGAGAACAGATTGCAAGGAAGGATTCCAACTGCTACCTTTTCGTAACAGAGATATCATTCCAGATGGCAATGTTACAAACAAATATATGAGATGGAGCAGTGAATCACAAGCTAGTCATATGTATATCCATATATACATACATACATTCATATATACAAGTTGTCAAATTCCAGAACAGAAAAGAAGGCACTGTTGTTTATCAGAATAGGACAAAAGATGAATGGGTAATTGTTTTCTTGGACAGCTTCCCTAAATTTCATAACTTATTTCATAAGTTGTCTGTCTACTTTTGAGGCAGATAGTGAGAATGAGTAGACAAGGAATTAGCTACAATGTGCCAAAGAAAACTGCAGCTTCATCTTGGAAGCTGTGTCTCTGATGGAGAGAATGAACCTTTGTGGTTAAACATCCTTGATGTTGCAGGTACATTCTCTCCCATTGCCACATGTGTGGATGAAGGGTTTGCTGACTCGGAAGACCCATCCTCATTGTGACATCATGTGCTTTGTGGTATTCATTCCACCTTGTGGGCTTTTTAAGAAGATTGTGGCAAGAAACTCTTTGGAGAGTGAAGTTTGGACCTTGTGATTTTGATTTTTAATAAGCTTTTATATCATGAGATGGATAACTTATTCAGAGGGGTAAAATGCCAAATAACAATGGTCCAAATCTCACTCCATACCTTGCTGTATAGCTGGGTTCCTGGCCCCTGGAGTCCTCCTCCTTCTCTGGCTATTTCTTTTTTCCTCCTAGATTTCTCCTTCTATATATTCCCTCTGCCTGCCAGCCCTGCCTATCCTTTCTCCTGCCTTGCTAGTGGCCATTCAGTTCTTTATTAGACCATTAGGTGTTTTAGACAGGCACAGTAACACAGCTTCATAGCATTAACCAAATGAACCTAAACAAAAGTAACACACCTTAAAATAATATTCCCCAGCACTTGGGACTCAGTGACTGTGACTTTTCAATAGCATTGTTCCATGAACAGCTTTCCCCTCAACCATAGAAATAGCCCACAATCTTTCAACAGTTTTTCTGAAGTGAAAGGAGCTACAATATTAATTCCTTCAAAGCCATTGCTCTAAGATTCAGCCTTCAACTTACAATATTTAAATAGAACATTTCTACTTCTTTCTGGAGGGCTTCCCACAAATTAGTAATTGCTTTATGTCATTTCCCTTACACTGACCTGAAGAAACTTTCTGCTAAATAAGCATAAAAAAAATTGCAGTTTCCAGCTACTGCTTGTTTTTAACAAAATATAATTGTATGAATTTTTCCCTTCTCTTTCCTCCTTTTGACCCCTCCAATGTGCCCTCATTGCTCCCTCTCAAAACCATGACCCCTCTTTCTTTACAGATAGGAAGGAAGGAAGGAAGGAAGGAAGGAAGGAAGGAAGGAAGGAAGGAAGGAAGGAAGGAAGAGATGTGCCTGAATATATAAATACAACCTAATCTGTCTCTTTATGGTGACTGGTACACATCTGATTTCAGAACTGACTACTTGGTATTAGAAAATCAATTGCGGGGGGGGGGGTGTCATCATAGTGAAGACTATTTCTCTGGTTCTTAGCATCCCTTAGTCTTCTGTACTTCTCCGTGTAAGAATTGGACCCCATGAGACTTTCTTCTTCTAGTTTGTCTATTGGGGTTGTACTTGTTCAGGTCTTATGCAGGCAGCCATGTTGTTGAGCTATCATGGGTGAAGCTTCCCTGCCATTTCCAAGAGACATGATCTCTTAACTGTTGGCCTCTGCTTTGTAACTTACAACATCTACAAAACTTGCCATCCAGCCTTTTTAAAACTCCAAAAGGAGAAGGGGCTATGAGGGCAGGGATGATGTCAGAAAGTATGAAAGCCAGGATTTTTTAGTGAAAAACATTTTGAGTGCTTCCTGTGAGCAAAAGAAAATATTATCTTTCAATGATACGTTTTTCCTTTAAAAATACAGAACTGTTGTGATAAGATTAGAATCAGCAGTCAATGAAATTCTGGGTTGAATTCTGCTTGTGCTCAGTAAGAGCCTTGAGACTCAGAAAGGAAAGAGAATTACAGAAGCCACTGGCTTTTATGAGGAACACCTTGTCCTGGTACATTTCCTTTGTTTTAATGAGTTCTGTTTATGGCAAGATACTGAATGAGTATTACATAAATTGAAATTTGATGCTAGATAAGTATGAAATATTATTAGATAAAATTCCAGACAAGGTGAGACAAACTCTAACTTTAATACAATTCAAAGAGCTTTCCTACAAGGGGCTCCAGGAACTTCCCACAATGCAACAGACCACTTTATCAGCAGGAACACAGCACAATGTTCTGTGGAAAATTTTATGTTCTAGCATTTTCCCTACTATCTTAAATTATTGAGTTTTCTACAGCACTCATTTGCATTCTATGCTTGTTTCTTCTAGCAATTTAGAATAACAAATGGTCACTACATACTCTTGACACTTGTGACTTCACATACCCATCCACTTTACCCATTCATTTAGTAAACATTTGTTTGATTTTTTTTTTTAATGTGAAGCTGAGGATCGAACCCAGGGCCTTGCACTTGCTAGGCAAGCTCTCTACCACTGAGCTAAATCCCCAACCCCCATTTGTTTGATATTTACTGTTCATGTGTTTTTTCAATTTTGTAGAACATTTTAAAAAATTTGAACATGTCTCCTGTAGTGGGTAGCCATCCCAGCCTTGGCCTGGAAGTTCCAATGGTCATGCCCACAAGGCGGGGCTGAGGGAGGAAGCTGAAGATCCAGGATGGAGAGGAGAAGTCTCTCTTGGTTCTGGGACCCTGGACGCTGGAGGTAGACCAAGGAGAGTTCTCCAGAGAACACCGCCGGGAGAACACCACCTGATTGCGCCATACCTTTGCCAGACCCTACAACCTATCCCTTCATTTGTAAGTTACCCCACAAAATAAACCTCCCTTTTAGCTATGTGGAGTGGCCTTAATAATTTCACCAATAGTCTCCAGTTTGCATTCCCACCTTGGGCTGAATCATGGCTGTTACTAGTTATTGGTTATTTTTAAAAAATAAATAAAATAATATAGGGGCTTTATTTATTATCTATTTATTTATTTTGGTTTTTTGCGACAGTGTTTCTCAGGGTAGCTTTGCGCCTTTCCTGGAACTCACTTTGTAGACCAGGCTGGCCTCAAACTCACAGAGATCTGCCCGCCTCTGCCTCCCATGTGCCACTGCCTGGCAGGGCTTTATTTTAATATAATTTTAATAATAATTTTAATATAATATTTGGCATTTACAATGTGTCAATCACTAACATTTTTCAGTCTATTATTTCATTTAATTCTCATTTTAAGAAAACCTACTCGGGGCTGGAGAGATGGCTCAGAGGATAAGAGCACCGACTGCTCTTCCAGAGGTCCTGAGTTCAATTCCCAGCAACCACATGGTGGCTCACAACCATCTGTAATGAGATCTGGCGCCCTCTTCTGTATACATAATAAATAAGTAAATCTTAAAAAAAGAAAGAAAGAAAGAAAGAAAGAAAGAAAGAAAGAAAGAAAGAAAGAAAGAAAGAAAGAAAGAAAGATAACCTACTCATAGCTAGGGTTATGACTATCTTCTCAGATCTTGGGACCTTGAGACTAAAGTACTCTAAGTATGAGGACAACCTAGGGTCCACAGTGAGACACAGTCAAAAAGGAAAGAAACAAATACAACTCGGGGTATAAAGTGCAACTTAACAGATGATTAACAGGTTTAAAGAGAATGGTTACTATCTTTCATCACTGTTGTGGTTTGAATGTGAAATAGCCCTCATGGTTCAAACATCTGAAAATTTGACTCACAGCTGGTAGTGCTGTTTGGCATCCTTGTGGAACCTTCAAAAGGTAGAGTCTCACTGGTGGAAGTGAATTGCTAGGGACAAGCTTTGAGGCTTTGTGGGATGACCTGGCTTCTGTTCACGTTCAGCTTCCTAGACAGAAGAATGTGACAGCCAGCATCTTGTTCCTGACACTGTGCCTTTCTGACCCAATGAGTCACACACACCCTTCTGCCACTGTAATGAAAATAGACCATTCCTCCTTTCAACTGCACATGTCAGGGTGTTTTATCACAACCATAGGAAAGGTAACTAACATAGTCCCTAGAACACTTTATTTGGCCACCTTGACTAGTTAAAGCACTTGGGGTTTGAAGGTAAAAAATTTGGGAAATGTCTCTGTACTTGTTTTTCTGTTGCTGTGATAAAACACTGATCAAAATCACCTTGGAGAAGAAAGAGGTTTATCTTAACTTGCAGATCATAGCCCATCATTGAGGAGGTAAGGCAGGAACAGAGGCAAAGGCTCTGGCTGTCAGTTCAGTACTAGGGAGGCTGAAACAATAGGAGTACTGTGAAGAATTCAAGCCAGCATGGGCTACAAAGTGAGGACAGTGGCAAAAAATAATATTGAGTGAATTTTTCTTTATTTTCGACCACTAACTTTTATTATAAGAATATATTCAGTAGAAAATGGATGAAATAAACAAACAGAAGAACGAGAAAGACATCATTAATATGTGAAGCTACACAAACTAGGAATTTTATTTTTTGTTGAAACAGAGGTTTCATTATAAGTAACACTTTCTTCTCTATTTTTCTCTTTTAAAAAAAAATGTATGGGCATTTTGCCTACATGTATGCCTGTACACCATATGGATGCAGTGCCTGCAAAATCCAGAAGAGGGCACTGGATCCACTGTGACTGAAGTTACAGATAGTTGTGAACTTCCATTTGGGGGCTGGGAATTGAACCCCAGTCCTCTGGAAAAGCAATTGGTGCCCTTAACAGCAGAACCTTCTCGCCAACCCCTTTCTTTTCCATTTTAAAGCCAGGAACTTCCTGGGTACTTTTGTATGCACCATTTCAGTTTCAAGAGTTGCCGCTATTATTATTCTAGCCTGCACTTAACCTTTATCGAACATGGAGTGGTTATAAAAGGCTATTACTTTTCAATTTCCTACTTCTGACATTTGCTCATCAGACACATCAGGGATGCAAATATTAAACAGTAATTGCAGATAGCAAGTCAACTTCTCAAACCAAACCAACTTCACTTTAAAGTGTATCAATGGCATGTAAAACAGCAGTCCACTGAGAAGGAAGAGGAGCACATAGATGTAATGCATCTTTGGAGACTTGACAAGGGGAATCAAGACCAAGCACAGGCTGATGGTCATTGCTATGAATACAAATGGTAAAAACACCTGAAAAGATAAAATTAAAGAAAGTGATTAGATATGTAAATGCACATGTAATAGCTGAATGTTCATGTAAGTAAAAATAATGTGACATTGATAGTAAAAAATTAGGCTAAGCAAGCTTTTGAGTTAGATCAATATGCTAGGGACTCATAATGCCACAATAAAAGGAAATGCTGGAGACTATCTTCAGAGAATGTTGGTTGGAGGGGATGAGAATCTAGCTTTGACTCTTCATGAGATGGCCATAAGCATATGTTGATTGTTATGACCACCTGCAGGCATGAACTTATTCAGAAAGAGTTTCTAAGACTGCTGGGGGTCCTGGCAATCTTCCATAGAACATATTTTACATCAGTAAGCAAGTCAAAAGAAAGACTATTTTTACCCTCTGTTAATCAAGTTAATGTCAACAGTTAAATATTAGTATTGTACAGGTCTCACAAATTAAGAGAGGAACATATTAAGACAAAAAATATTTTGTCTGAAACAGTTCTATTTTTGTTTCAGACAAAATATTAAGAATTCATCCTTGGTACCTGGATTGTGTAAGAAATGTAAACATCCCACACTTAATATTGCTAATTACCCTTGGTTTTTGTTTTATTGTTTGTTTCTCTTGAGAGTCCCACTGAGTAGTTCAGTTTGGCCTTGAACTCATCATTTTCTTGTCTCCACCTCCCAAAAGGCTCTAAATTAACTTGAATTATAGGTCTATACCACTTGGGTCTAGATAATCAATTTTGAGATGTCTGTAAAAGACATGAATCTATACTTGTATACTCTAGTTGGTTGAAATTATGGAAGTTTTTCATGAGAGGGTCATTCATTTGAGTCTTAAATAACAGTCTCTTCTTAATTGTTTAAATGCCCTTTTGGGGGGGGGAATATTATTTTAAGGTGTGTTACTTTTGTTTATGTTGCATTTGTTTAACTCTGTGAAGCTGTGTTGCTGTGCCTGTCTAAAATACCTGATGGTCTAATAAAGAACTGAATGGCCACTAGCAAGGCAGGAGATGGCAGACAGATAGAATATATAGGAAGAGAAATCTGGGAGGAAAATGTAGCCAGAGAAAGCAGAGGATATGAGGGGCCAGCCACCCAGCTACACAGCAAGCCATGGAGTAAGAAATAAAAAAAAAAAAGGTATACAGGAATATAGAAGGAAAAGCCCAAAGGCCAAAGACAGACATGTTAATTTAAAGTTAAGAAAAGCTGGCAAGAAACAAGCCAAGCTAAGGCTGGGAATTTATAATTAAGAATAAGCCTCTGTTGTGTGATTTATTTGGGAGCTGGGTGGTGCCCTCCCCAAATAACAACAACAACAACAACAACAGAAATAGCCCTTAAGAAAGATAACTGCATATCTCACAGCTCAGATGTTCATCAAATAATTGAGTGATAGATAGTAACACTCTGAGGGAAGACAAAAATACTTAACCGTTTGTGCTTAAGGTTGCCCTTACCTTCCTTTTCGAGCAAATGTAAGTCAAATATAGTATCACAATAGCTGTTAATGTTATACCCTGGATTTTTCCATGCCTTTGCTGATATAATCCACCTAAGAGTCTTAGGAGGCAAGTATTGACTGTGTCCATTGTAAGTACGAAGGAACTGAGGGTCAGTGGTGAAATAACAAGAGGAAGCTTAGAAAAGGAGACAGGAAACTAGACCTGAGCCCAAACTATAATGATTATCTTGTGTTTCTTGGTGTACCAAAAATTCACAACTTCCTTTCAGTTTACCTAGTCAGTGATATAAGCATGAGTCAGAAAACAGCAAAGAAGTAAACAATTTTTAAAAGATACAGATGTAAATTAGAAAGAGAGGACGACCCAAGGAAGTGCTTCTAGGGAGCTCATGGGCGTAAACCATACAATGGACACACTGGAGCCTTCTCTAGTCACCACCCAGGTGTCACTGCCAGTGCACCAGTTAGCATTCACTGCATGTCCAGATAAATGTAACTTGTCTAAAACTGGGGGCCAAGTTGTAGTGAGTAGCTGTTCCAGCTTTGACCTGGAAGTACTACCCCCACTGAGGCTTCCAGTAACTGTCACGCCTACTAGGAAGGGCTGAGAGAGGAACCCTTAAAACCCAAGATCTGGATGTACAGGCTCTCTTAATTCCTTGATCCTGGATGCTGGAGGTAGATCAAGCAGAGTTCTCTAGAGAACACCACCAGACTGCGCCACACCCAGACCCTGTAACCTATCCCTTTACTTGTAAGTTACCCCACAAAATAAACCTCCCTTTTAACTACACGGAGTGGCCTTAATAATTTCACCAATACCAAGTCTCATGCATTTCTGTACTCAGAGAAGAGAACCTAGGAAGGTGCTTGAAATATAGTCACATGAGTTCTCAAATATCCAAGAGTTAGGTGACAGCTGAATAGAAGAAGTAAAAGCAAGACTGAAAAGAAAAGATAGTGGTAAATCAGCAACATAGATGATGAGGACTGATGATAATGATTGTTTCCCTTCTCCCTAGGCTCTTATATTTTATGCTGAGAGACAAACAATCCACGGAGACTGAGGAGATCTGAATCTTAGCTTCATTCTGTGCTGTATGAGCATAGATAAGTAATGTTCTCTTCTCTAATATGGATATAATGGGAAGGGTAACTTTTGTACTATGGGTGATACTGTATTTGGACAGGCTACTAGCCAATCAAAACTATTCCATTATCCACATAGGTTCTCTCCCTGATAATATCCTCATGTTGCCAAGTTTTTGCTTATTATCTTTCCTGTTATGAAAGAATGTTCTCCTTTTACATGACATATTTCTGCACTTGACTAGCAGCAAGTTTACATAAAAATAATATAGTATTTGATAAGAAAAATAATAAAGTTGAAAGGAAGGAATCTTTTGAAGATCAAAATAAGCTGATATTTCAGAGCAGTAAATACATTCATGACTTGACTTTCTGTCAATCATTTATTTGCTAAATCTGCCCTTACTATAGAAGATATAGCATGTATAAATAGCTATGTAAGTAAACCAAGTGACCTTAGGTCAAATGACTCCCAATGATCTGTTTCACCATCCAAAAATATCTGCCTTTCTCACTAACAAATCCTTAGATTGAACCTAAGAGATTTGGTATTGAGTAAAGCCTATTCACCATGAACAGAATGAAAATGAAGACTAGATTGCTTGTATTTGTTTCTCAGTTTGCTGAGTAGTAACACTTCTGCTTAGAGATCTTCTGGATATACTCCTCAAATACAGTCATATACTTCATTTCACATAGAACAAATTTACCCAGCCCACATTTACCTTATAAGGTCTGTGTAGATTAGGCTCCTGGTACCTCAATTTCAGGATTCCTATCATGGATAACATAGTCCAAATGGAAGCAACAAAATAGAGATAATTTATCAGTCCAATTAAGTTTGTTAAGACGATTGCAATGGATCCCATACTGACATTTAGAAGCACAGCTATGAAGGGGGATGAGTGAACATTAAGGGTAGTGAACATCAAGGGCAGCTGGCCATGCTGGCCTGCAGTGTATGCCACTCTTGCTGACTCAAGTACATTAATCACAAGGTTACTAAACAATGAGGCAGAAATAGCAAAGGGAACAGTCCATGTTAATCGGGGGATGACTCTGTCAGTCCATGTAATAGCCACAGCATCTACAGAGGAAAAATAAATACAAAAAGAAGTGTGTTAAAAAGAGAGTGAGGAAAAACAAGAGAGTGAGAGAGAATCTAATGATAACCTTTATACAATAATATTTCACAGAGAAAGCATAAATTCTAAAAATAAATTTTATGAAGGGAATTTAACTTTGTTATTTCCTTTTTCACATTCAGATAGTATCTTAGGCTTGTGCCCATTTCAGTTCATCACCCAGCATCATGAATAGTTGATTTTATATCTTCCTCAAAAGACCAAGCAAAGACCCTTCATATCTCTTCTATAACATCAGTAATTTACTCCCTGACAGACACTATAATACTGGATTTTCAATAAATACTTGAGAAATGCATTAATTATGTTGAGTGAATAACAAATGCATGCTTAAAAACTAAAAGTAGCTACAATGCTGATAGACTGAGCCAATGTCAGAAAAGCAAAACACACTACTGACAGAATATAAGACTCACCCAAACCATAGCACAGTGTAAAATGTAAAAAGTGAACATAAACTACACCCAGATAAAAAATATTTCTGATGCTTGTGTAGTGGATAGCCATCCCAGCATTGGCCAGGAAGTTCCAACCCCCATTGAGGCTTCGGTAATGGTCACGCCCACAAGGCGGGGCAGAAAAGGAAACGGAAGACGGAGGATCAAGAGGAGGTTGCGCGCTTGGTTCAGGGACCCTGGACGCTGGAGGGAGACCGAGCAGAGTTCTCCAGAGAACACCGCCGGACTGCACTATACCTTTGCCAGACCCTGCAACCTATCCCTTCATTGTAAGTTACCCCACAAAATAAACCTCCCTTTTAACTACATGGAGTGGCCTAAATAATTTCACCAGTATGCTTGAGACTTTTCTAAGCTATAGACCAATGGTTCTCAGCTAGAAGTGACTTTGCTCTTCAGAGGTCACGTGGCAATGCCTGGAGAATTATCTGACTTCCCAAAACTGGAAAGATAGGAGTTTGTGGGCAACTGCAACTAGTGGATAGCAGCCACAGATGCTGATAAGCATTTTGTGATGCTCAGGACAGTTTCAGTGAACTGCATGATGCAGGACTTGGACTATAGTTCAATGGCAAAGCACTTGCCTATTGTCTATGAGGTTGAGTTCAATACTGAGCACTCCAGAACAAAGTGGTCCAAAATGTTGATGGTGTTGAAATTCAGAAACCTTGCATTAAAGAATGCATTAGAGCATATTCTAGAGTTGTTATTTGTATTTTAAGGCCAAAAAGACATTATGAACATTAACTCAATGTCAGTCAATATAAAAAATACAAATAGATGGAAACCAAGGGGATTTGGAGGAGGAAAATGAGGGAGTAGATATGATCAAAATAACATTGCATACATGTATGAAAAATCTGAAATAATAAAACATATTGTTTAAAGAAATCACCAGTAAACAAAAATATCCATCATCTATGGAAATTCTTTTTAGTCCAATTTGTACTATGAAAATATATGGTAAGACAAATCATTCCACCCCTAAGTTCTGTTTTCAGTGATGTGAGCAGAGCAGAGCTTAATGTCCCTTTGTAGGTAGGTGTCCTCTGAGCTCATGAGTTTGTCCACAGGTAGCTAGTTTCCAGATGAGCCACCAATACATTAGCATTCTGATGCATAACATAAGACTCTTCAAATATAACTGAATTAAAATCTCATCAACAGTTCTTGTCCTTAAGATCTAAATTTTTTGTTGAGATGGGGTTTCTTTGTCTAGCCCTTGCTGTCCTGGAACTGGCTCTATAAACCAGGCTGGCCTCAAACTCAAAGAACTGCCTGCCTCCACCTCCCATGTTTAGGTTTAAAGGCATCCATGCCCAGCAAGATCTTAATTCCTAGCCAATGTTTGTTAGTTTAAAAACTAGATTTTCTGAATATCCCAGGATGGTTTCAAACAAAAAATCCTCTTGTTTTGGTTTCTAAATGCTGGAATTACAGACATGTGGTACCATGTTCAGTTACTAACCCATTTTAAATAGCCCTACCTGTCACATCACTATGGTGATATTTTATTTGTACTGAAATGTGATTTTATTCGTATGTAAATAAATAAAGTTGCCTGGGGGTGAGAGCTAATAGTAAGCCATAGCAGAAACCAGGTGGTGGTGGCACACACCTTTAATCCAGATCGCATGACAAGCAGATCTCTGTGTGTTCAAGGATACAGCCAGCATGGAGACACATGCCTTTAATCTCAATACCAACCATAGAAGACCTGGAGGTCTCTACAGACAGGCAGTAACAAAGAGGTCATGTGGTTGGGTTTACAACCAATGAGAAGGCAGAACAGAAAGTCAATAAAAAGACAGATACACAGGAAGTAGGTCTCTTTTTGAGGGGAAGGACGGCAGCAGCAGTGAAGGGTAAGAAAGGGTTTTAATATCAGCTCTTAGCTATTACTCTGACCTCTTAGGCTTTTAACTCTGCATTTGGCTCTGTGTTTCTTATTTAACAAGACAGTTACATCTACACATCATCTTTCTTTTGAGTGTTATTCTAAAACAGTGGGTGGTACTGAAAAATATCCCAATGCAGTTCTTACTTATTCCAAATAAGGTCTTGTTGTTGGACGTCCAGACCTCCACACAGTGCACATTTTCAGATATGTTTTGAAATACTTCCTTCCTGCACAGGAAGAAAATAATGCACAGGAAATCTTCAGTTTCTTGGTGGATATTCTACAAATAATGATTCCAGAGGAAGACCATGCAGCTCTGCCCACAGAGTCTCAAAAATTAAATGTAGTATTTCTGCACAATCTTTAGTTCTATTCTACAAGTGGTTTTTGCCTCCTTTTTTCCTCCTTTATATGTTTTTTATTTAAAGTTTTATTATATATTTACAGTTACATATATGTACACACATATGTTTTTATAAAAGTAAAATGAACAACACTGAAGCCTACAAAGTCAAAAGTTCCCTCTCCTCACCATGTTTTCACTTATGTGTTCCAATTTTAAGTGCAACTAATGTCTAATTGATTCCCTTTTCAGAATTTCTCTATAATTACCCGTATCAGTCTGTGAAGATTGTATGCTTGAGTTCTGTGTGTGCACATGTGTGGGTGTGGAAGTGATTGTGTGATTGAATGCTTATGTTTGCTTTTGTTCACTTTCCAGTGTATCTTGGTCATATTAGTACACATGCATACATATAATTATTTTAGTTACTTCCCAGTACTCTGTAATATAACTATAAATTATCTCCTTTTCTATATTGATAGATTTCTTGACTGTTTCCAGGGTATTTTTTTATTATTATTAATTGAAGTGTGCTTTAAAGCTGAACTTCATGGCAACATTCCTGTAATAGGAAGGCTGAAGAGTGGATCAGAGTTCCAAGCCAGCCTGAACTATATAGCAAGATTCTACATGTCCCTCAAAAGAAAAATGTACTTTAGTAAAAAAGACTCAAAAAAAAATAATGTGAAATAATTTAATGCATGATATCCCTCACTGACCATAACAAGGAATTATTTTAAGATGTCAAAAATTACTCATGCAAATTCTTTCTTTCTTTTTGTTTATTTATTTATTTAGTTAGTTAGTTTTGAGACAGGGAGCTTACTAGATAGCTCTCCCTGGCTGGTCTGGAACTACCCATGTAGATCAGCCATGCCTGGCTTCTGTGCCTCCAATTCTTAATTTTTCTATACTTCTCTTGAGAGTACATTCTTAGAAGCAGGATTTGTGAGCATGCAAATTTTTTACCTAAATATTTATGTATTCCTATTGTGTGTGTTGGAGAGAGAGAGAGAAGTCGGTCAGAAGACAACTTTGAGTTCAAGAATCAATTCTCTTCTCCCATGGAGGGTTCCAAGGATCCTGTTCAGGTCACCAGGGTGTCACAGCAAGTGCTTTACCTGCTGAGCCATCTCACTGGCCCATAAGCACATATGTTCTTAAATATGAGAAATACTGCAAAGTTATCATCCACAAATGATTGTATCAGTTTATGAGTAACTAATTTGAAAATTTCCACTTACAGTTCAAATTTCTTAACGCAGCTAGGTATTTGAGACAAACTTCCTGTAGGCCATCTGAACAAGGAAACTTTTTTAACATCAGTTTCCACATCACTTCTTAACCATTTAGATTATCTTGCCCTATGTTCATATCCCCTATCTTAAGTGTGGTTCAGAAACCTCTAGAATACCATATGAGCACACTGTGAACACCTTGTCAGCAGGGCCTCTGGAACTCTGGTGGTCAGTTTGAAAATGTTGGAGCTGGGAATCCTTACCACACTGTTTCTATCCTCCAAATTCTAAACACCCTTCTTTTCTCATGAATATGACTTTCACAATGAAGACTTTTTTGTTAGTTGTTTATTGGGGTTTTTTGTTTTGTTTTGAGACAAGGTCTCTCTCTATGTAGCCCTGGCTGTCCTGGAACTTGCTATGTTGATTGTAGACCACACAGACCTCCTTCCAAACTCACAGAGATCCACCTATTTCTGCCTCAGAAGTGATGGAATTAAAGGCATGCACCTCCACACTCAGTTTAAGAACTTTTTTTTGGGAATTTATTACTAATAAGTTGGAAACAAGACAGAGTTCTGACATCTACAGATTAAACACATTGCATGTGACTACCTGTACTCTTTTCTATATAAACTGCAGAAACTATTACTATTATAGATTCCAATGTGCCTCAAATGAAATGTAACATCAGTTCACATTATATTATAAAAATTCATACTCCTTTGAAAACCTTTCACATATTTATATATGCTTGATTGATTTCCATATGAAAGCATGCCTCCCACCCTTCCTAACTTACAAGGAGCTTATCTCTTATTTGTAACCATCTCTGTAGTTATATAAATCATGCACCCCATAAGGCACACACACACACAAAATCACTCACAACCTCATCCCAGCTGAGCATCATTGTTCATTGGTTCGTCCCTGTGTTACTGTAAAACACATTTCTGTCATTAACACATCATAACCACTGTCCTCTTAAGTGTCCATCAACAATATGACCTTTTAAAAAAACTCAGAATGGAGCCAGTGTAGGGGCTCTCTAGGGAAATGTGCTTGCTGCCACACCTGAAGACCCGAGTTCCATCCCTGTAATTTACATGGAAGGAGAGAACCAACTCCGGCAAATTGTCCTCTGGCCTCCATATGTACAATACAGGCACACTTGCACACATACAAAATATATAAACAAATGCAATTTAAACATTTTTAAACAAGAACCAAGAATCGTCTATTATATGGACTTAGCTGAGTTATTTATTTCAAACATATTGGCTATTTTGGTGATCTTTAATTTTGTGCCACCATGATTGATATGATAGCCTTCCCTAAATATATGTTCTTTATATATAGTTCTGATTATTTTCTCAACTTAAATTTCTAATGCAGTAAAAGTACATATATTCAAATTTTAAGGTAGTAATTCCAATTTTAAATCAAGTCTGAAGATTATAAGCCTGAAAAAGGCAGTGATAAACAAATTATAGCCAGATAGTGATGGCACATGCCTTTAATCCCAGCACTCAGAACTGCCAAGTAGGAAATGTTAGCCAGTAGGATCTTTGTGAGTTTGAGGCCAGCCTGGTCTACAGAGCAAGATCCAGGACAGGCACCAAAACTATGCAGAGAAACTCTGTCTTGAAAAACAAAACAAATTACAAATAACAGTTAGAAGCTTCCTAAGTTTTCCACACAAACTCAAACTGTTTTGCTTCCTATAAAATTGTTGCAATTTTTATGATACGCCAGAGAAGATTTTACAATTCTTTAATAATCAGTATAGACAGAGCACTGGCAGTCATAATGAATGCCAGCTTTAGTGAACCATGGCCTCAATGCTCACTGGCCAGTGGCCCTGGCCACAACTATAGTTGATATTTAAATGAACTCCAACACAGCTGAGGTAGTTAATGATTCAGTGCCTGTATTTGCCCAGGGTTGCATTTGGTTTGTTCCCACAAAGGATTGATTCTATCTCGTCTCTCGTGCCAATGATATCTAGACTCTTAACGAATCAACTTTACTGTGGCACACTACCTGGCAGCCTTCTGTGGAGTAGTCATGTTGCAATTGAGGCAATTGAGGGGTTTTTATTTCTAAGCCTTCCCTGAAATTTGATATCTCCCCAAGTAAACAAATGATCATGTGAAAGAACTTGTGAATACTGAACACCCTGATTTTACCACTGTACACTGTATACAATATAATAAATTACCATATGATACCTTACAAATCTCTATATAAAATACTTTATAAATATAAATTTAGGTCAGTAAAGAGACTTACCTCCAGTGACTCAAATACTCACCAAAACAAGAAAAGTTGCTCAAAACTGCTTAGTGCAAAGCTCCTGAGTGGAAGGCTTACCTCAGAAGGTGATCATTTGAGGTGTGATGTTTGTGTGAGAAAACAGCTAGTCTTCTGTTTTTCCTGATTTTCACATTTTCCAAATTTCCTTTTCCCCTTGTTTCTGATATTCCTCTTTAAATGACTGTTCATTTCTCTTTGAAAATTTCTTGTTCTCCTTTTTGAAAAGGGTCTCTCTAAACTAGATGTCCTCTAGCCTCAGCTTCCCAAGTGCTCTAGCAGGCTCTAGATCACAGGCACTTACCATTATCCCTGGCATATTCTTTAATTCTCTATTCTTCAATTTGAGCTTCAATCAAAATCTCAATATATTTAGGATCCTTTGTCAGCATAAAATTTGCAGTTATTTAATATGAAAAATTTTATTTTAAATATTAATAATATTATAGTCATCACTGACCATTAGTGTTTATTCATTCAGCTGTTAATATCCCTTATTTCAAATTTGCCATTCTTAGTGTCACATAGATTACTGAGAATCAAGCATTTGCAAGTATTAATAGGTATTATTACCAATTATGTAGTGTTACCGTGCCTGAGATCATGCAAACAGTAACTAATATTTTGAATCTGTGTCACCCATCTGCACTATATATACCTTTTCCACGTTGTCAGAAAATGCACAGCTATGCTTGAAATGAATCTCCCTTCTAAACCAAATCAAACTCTCACCACCCTGTTATTAACACATCATGAATTGTGAATTGAGTCTCTGTATAGAATAATGACCAGGATTCAGTGATCCTGACTGCCAAAGTGATGCTTAATTGTACTGAAGGACTATATTTTATTTACTATCTTGTTATTTGTGTACAAACCTGAAGCGAGAATTTCCCTGGGCGTCAGAACTGCCAAGTAGGAAATGTTAGCCAGTAAATACACCACAGTTACCAGAGGCAGTGCTGTAAATATGCATTTAGGAATTGTTTTGTTGGGTTTCTTCAGCTCCCCTATAATGCATAAAAGAGCAACATCAGATTTGGGGAAAATATTGCTTCTTAAATTTATGTTTGAAATTGTATATGTGTCAAGTATTGGACTGCATTCTTTCCATTCATTCTGCTAACACACACATATACACACTCAGAGGCAAACTATTGCACACTGATCTATTTCTTAGGACACTGGAGTTTGGGCTCATGGTGCCTGTTCCATTTTCAACCTTCCCCAATCTCCATGCTCCTTGAGGAGGAAGTAGACACTGATTCAAATAGTAGGAATAGAATTTTGAACAGAAACTTCATAAGGTTTAACCTCAGTAAGAAGAGCTCCACAGTAAGCAATCACATAGACAAAAGTGTAAGTCCTGAGTATGGTAAGTGACTATGAAGCAGAAACACATGATGTAGGGACAGGTCATGTAACAGTTTGATGGAACCTTTTACTACTTCTGTTTAATTGGTAGCCTGGCCTTTTAAAAAACACATCATTCCCCTTCTTGCTAAAGTCCCTGTTCTTTTGTATTAAATGTTGTTTCATAGCTGCCAACTTGGCCACTGCTTCTCCTTCAAAACTCAACAAAATCATTACCTCTGAGAAAGTAAGAAGACACTCCCTGGCCAGCAAGATCATCTCATTAATATGATCTTAAGGCAAGTACTGAAAAAGATTAAAGAGTCAGTTTCCCTCTCTGTTTTTTTTTTTTAATGATTTTTAATGATTCAACTATCTTTTTATTCAAACAAAGAAAAAACAAACAAAGAAGCTTGGAGATGTGTCTCACTAATCAAGTATTTGTCTAGCATGGAACTAACTGGTATGAACTGATGAAGCATAAGAAGAATAAAGAGTTAACAAAGATCTAATGTAACCCTGCCTGCCACTTACTGCTTGTGGGCTTTGACAACTATGGCTATTGGGGTTTCATATTGTTTAGCTCTATGTTGGAAGTGTCTTAGTCATGGTTCTATTGCTGTGAAGAGACACCATGACCAAGGAAAATCTTATAAAGGAAAGCATTTAATTGGGGGCTTGCTTACAGTTTCAGAGGATTTGTCTCTTATCAAGTCAGGGAGCACTGTGGCATTCAGACAGGAATGGCGCTGGAGCAACCACTTTATATCTTTATATCTTGATCCATGGGGGGGGGGGGAGAGACTGGGTCTGGCACGGGCTTTTGAAACTTCAAAGCCAACCTAGATACTCTTTCTCAAACAAGGACACACCTTCTAATCCTTCTAATTCTTTCAACCAGTTCTACTCCCTGGTGACTGAGCATTCAAATATATGAACCTATAGGGACCATTCTTTTTTTTTTTTTTGTATGTGGAGCTGAGGATTGAACCCAGGGCCTTGCGCTTGCTAGGCAAGTGCTCTACCACTGAGCTAAATCCCCAACCCCGTAGGGACCATTCTTATTCAACTACCACAGGAAGAAATTATGAGGCAATAAATTTCCACTCCCAGTGCCTTTAAAAAATGGTATTGCTGGACTAGATTATATCACATTGGTACAACACTTGCCTAAAATGTGCAAAGACCACATTTGGTGCCTGGCACACACCTGTGCCTCCCCATTCACAGGCTGTTGTTAATGCCTATAATTATTAGTTCAACCTTTGGGACAAGCAAGAAGGCAACGCTTTAAATTAGCTACACTTTCTCCTGAGCCTTTTACTTATTCTCATTACCTATTGAGTTTGTAGAAAAATGACAGAGATTAGAATTTAACCTATAAGAGACTTATACAATAAGAGGTTATTATTATGACAGTTTATAATAACTACCTGACAGGCAGTGAATATCCTTGGGCCTTGAGAGTGAAAAACAAGGTGTTCTGACACTGTTTATCAGGTGCTGATAAACCACATTTTGTAAGTAGAAGTGCTATTTAGAAGTCTTCAGTTTTATTTCTGAATTAATTACCACAGCACACATTGAAAGAGTGCCACTTTAACTCACAATCTTCAGGAGCTCTATCACAGCCTTCTTTTATTAGTTCTTCACTTTTTAACCCAGTGTACAACAACTTTTTTTCCACAAAGCCCATCAATATTTCTCTTAACCAAGGAAGCACCTTCTGATCTCTTCTCAGACTCTTCAACTATGGAACACTTAGCTCTGTGAATAGAGCCCCCTGTTTGGACACATGAGGACTTGTCTTTATGATTCTTCAAGCTTTCTCTGCTTTCTTACTCGATCTACTTCTTCTACCTACTGCAGGAAAGTTGACAACATCAGGTATTCACCCCCAATCCTATGTTCTTCCTCTGTCCATTTCCTTTAACATTCTCATCCAGCATCAAGGCCATTAGCCATCAAATGAAAGCAGTTTTATATTCCCGCAGTGCATTACACAAACTCTTTATGTTTCTGGTTTTCGTTCTTATTTCTCTATGACTGGGAAGGTTTTATTCTATTCAAATTGCTAGTCTGTTGTAGTTAGTAACAGTGGAAACTTGTCTTTTCTTTTACTGAACTTACACAGCAATAACATTGTTTCATGGTCAGTATTAAGTACCATATACAATTTTTTTTACGACAAAGAAGTATACTGATCTTAAGACATGATAACCATTTAAGACATGATAACCATTTGAAAGATTAAAAGACAAAGTATAGGTAGGAGAAAATACTTGCTATGGTTAGGAAACAGGGAGAGAATTCATGAAATTAAAGGGAGGTTTTTGGTTTTTTGTTTGTTTGTTTGTTTTTTTCCAAGACTCAAGTCCATTCATATTTAACCTAAAAAAAAAAAGGAGAGCTGGTAAAGTAAATGAGTGTGAAGAGACCCTGGCGGTAAGAAGGGAAGAGTGCAGAGTTCAAGGATGGAGGTCAACTTTACAAATGAAAAGAGGAGGAGTATGTTAATGAAGGGGAAGGCATTAAATCTTTCCTGGGAGCCATCAAGACAGCTATGATTTTTCTTGTGTTTAAAAACTCTAAAAAACCTAATGAAAGAGCAAAGCAAAGTTCAGCCCCGATGTTCTTTCTGCTCTGGGATTCTCAGTGAGCAAGGAAGCAATGCTTCACAAGATTCCAGCTACAGCAGCCCTGCACTTCCATGGTAAGCAAGAGGTCTTGAAGCTGCAAGCAGCCTGTCTACTTCATGTGTCCAGGAGGGTCAGGCTGAGGGGTGAGGAGAAGGAACCCTTTCAGGCTCCTGTGACCACTGGTACTGGTAATAATCCTAAACGTTTTGTTTTGGTTTTGACTTGTGCCAGGAATCAAATCTAGGGTCTCAGGCATGCTAGATACTATTGAGATATGTCCCCATCCCATCACCCAGTTGATTTATTATATGAACATTCACGAATACATTCATTCATGAAAGCAGAAAATGTCATAATAAATATATGATTCCAAAGTAAATAAATGGAAATAGTGAAGAGCCTACAGTGTATCATACCCACTCACAGCACCAGCACAGTCCACTTTTACATCATCCCTGGATCCACAGTTTCACAATTATTTCCACAATCTGAGTGTTCATGCATCAACAGAAAGAAAACTACATTAATCAGGAGCCTCACACTTCTGGTGGTGGTGGGAGGGAGATGAAAAGGAGTTTTTTGTTTGTTTTCATAGAGGTTTGAAATGGATTGATTGGAAAGAAGAATTAAGAGTAGGTGATTTAGGAAATCAAAGTAGAAGATCATTGAATTATGTATTTAACCTGATAGTTAATATACAATGAAAGATGCTCATTTCATACATGCAACATAGCAGCCATAGCTTGAGTTTTTTCCCAGATGGATAATTACCTGCTACATATGTAAGGCATCCCCCGCCCGAAAATGCAAAGTATCCTTGGAAGACGGCTTCTATAACCTGGGAGATCTCTGGAAACTCAGCATCAAAAGCATTCTGAAGCCTTCCCACATTCTCCTTCTTCCCTCTCACCAGCATGAACACCCCACTGAGGGAAATGAAGCCCAGTATGCCCATCTTCAGCATGGTGCTCACTGACTGAAGCCATGACAGCTCTTTCACACCACGAGAATTCAGAATTCCCACAATCCACAGCACTGCCAGGGCAAGGCACTTCTTTGGTAGATTGGGGGCAGAACAGCTGGGATAGAAAGGCTGAATGCCATACTCAGCCAGTAACAGCGCTTGACTGGCAGTTACTCCTGGGCCCAGAAACAAGGAGGTCCAAAGTCTCAGGAATGCAATGGAAGGGCCGAAGCATCTCTTGATGAAATAGTAGTGAGCCCCAGTGTATGGGAATGCTACCCCGATCTCTGCAAAACAGAGAGTGCTGGTCATGGAGAGCACGGCACAGACAGCCCAAATACACAAGGAGACTCCCACATTCATGCAAGAGTACTCCAGCACCCCCTTGGGGGACACAAAAATTCCTGCACCAATTATATTAATAATTAGAAAATTTGTCCCCCAGAAATATCCAAGTTTTCTCTTAAGCTGTATTTTCTTCCCTGTATCCATTGTCATCAAGAGAAATTTACATTCACTAAATTACAGTTTGTGAATGTTTCTGCCTATAGGTTCATGGATGCTCTGAAATATAATTGTTCTGTCCATTTCCATTAAATATGGTCTATTTTCAATAATTAACAAAGTATCTGTGACACATTTAAGTGAAACAAAACAGATTACCTATAAGGGTTTAGTTTGAATCTTCTTTTAATGATTATCAGAATAAGGAATTCAGTTGAAAAGGAGTTTTAAAGAAACCAAGGTTTTGGAAATGGAAATAAAGAGCTTTCTTGTTAAAGTTGCACCAAAAAAAAAAAAAAAAAAAAAAAACTGTCAAGATTAAGTGGGCAGCTTAAAAGTCACAAAAAGTATTGGTCTGACCTAGTCTGGTGATCAGATGGCCAAACACCCTAACTGTCATGCTGGAACTCTCATCCAATAACTAATGGAAGTGGATGCAGAGATCCTCAGCCAGGCCCCAGGTAGAGAGCTCGAGGAGTCCAGTTGTCTAGAAAGAGGAGGGACTGTAAGAGTGTGAATTGTTGAGCCCAAGATTGGAAAAGCACAGGAACAAATAGCCAAACTAATGGAAACACATGAATTATGAACCAAAAGCTGTGGAGCCCCCAGCTGGATCAGGCCCTCTGGATAAGTGAGACAATTGAATAGCTTGAACTGTTTGGGAGGCACCCAGGCTGTGGGACCAGGACCTGTCCTTAGTGCATGAGCTGGCTGTTTGGAACCTTGGGCTTACACAGGGACACTTTGCTCAGCCTGGAAGGAGGGGACTGGACCTGCCTGGACTGAATCCACCAGGTTTAAATGAGTCCCCAGGGGAGTCTTGGCCCTGGAGGAGATGGGAATGGAGGGGAGTGGCTGGGGGGAAGGTGAAGTCGGGAGGGGGGAGGACAGGGGAACCCATGACTGATACGTAAAACACAAATATAATAAAAAAAAATTTTAAAAGTCACAAAGAAAGACATGAAGCATAAGAAATTTCAAAACTGAGAAACCACTAGGTTTTTCTGTGGGTATTGTCTGTCTGTCTGTGACTGGATCTTGATATATGTGTGTATATATACATACACATATATACATATACATATATATACTTATACATATACATATGGCAGGTCTAAACTCACAGCACTCTTCCTGCTGCTGCCTTTACATTCCAGGGGTCACCAGCACACATCACCACACCCAGCTTGCATGACTACTTCAAACTCTGCAGTGAAATAGGAGGGGAGATGAAGGAAGAAACAGAATAACAGTGCATTGGAGAATACAGAGCCTTTTCAGTGAGGCAAAATGTAAAGTGCCTATAATTGCAGCAGCTCAGGAGGGTGATGCACAAGGACTGTTTCAGCAGAGTTCAAGGCACAGCCCTCCTAGCTTCCCCAGGTGTAGCTCAAGTATGTATCAAATGCTCATGAGTACAATATAGCACCGTGACGTGCTCAGAAAGATACAAATGAGGACTCCTCAGTGATGTTCCCACAGTAATAGTTTTCTGTCATGTATACAGAGTTTAAGAGCTGTGGAACATGAACTCCGCCATCTAGACTACTCTGGGGACCAGGGCAGAAGTGGAACCTCTGCAAAAAAGTCTTGCTGGATCAATTCCTTCCCAATATGTGAGGTCAGAAACTCCAGACAGCCTCCACTATGTGATGGCTAGTTGAATCAAGAACCACAACTACACTCCCACTACAAATGTGTCTAATGGAGCTATGCAAACTCCAAACTACTTTACAGTATGCCCTGGAGGTGGGGCATGAGTCCAGGAAATTGTTCTCCAGGTTGAAGACAATGTTTTCTCTCTTGGGTTTTGAGCATAACTGGTGCCACTTTTCCTTTGTGCTTGCCAATTGTCTCTCTTTGTCTAGATTTATCTGCCCTATGCCTGTTTCAATATCGCATTTTAGAAGTAAATGGTTTATTTTTTCTCATTTCATAGTTTCAGAACAAAAGTGAATTTGTGGGGCTGGAGAGGTGGTTCAGTGGTTAAGAGCACTGACTGTTCTTCCAGAGTTGCTGAGTTCAATTCCCAGCAACCACACGGTGGCCCACAACCATCCATAATGAGATCTGGTGGCCTCTTCTGCCTGCAGGGACACATGCAGGCAGAATATTGTATACATAATAAATAAATAATTTTTTTAAATGAATCTGTCCCAAGATGGTTCATGTCTTGACTCTGACCCATATTCAATTCACATGATCAATCTTTTGAGTTAGCACTAGAATGGGTTCATACTTTGAGGCTATTAGAATTGAATTAATGTGTTTTATCTGTGACTATGGCACATTTCGGGGGCAGAATGCTATGGTTTGAATGTAACCTTTAAGATTGTCATGTACTGGAAAATGAATTCCCAAAGTTACAAGACAATGTTATTGAGCAAACCTTTGGAAGTTAAGGTTAGGTGAGATCATGAAGGTACAGTCCCATGACAGCATTAGTGGCTTCATAAGAAGAGAAAGAGACACCCAGGATAGTTGCTTTGTCTTTCTTACCAGCTATGATACAGTGAGAGTACCCTTGCTGAATGCTGAGCAGACACTGGAACCATGGTCATATACTGCTTGGCAACCAGAACTAAGAGCCAAGTTCTTATAAATGACTTGGTTTTCATCATAGCAACAGTAAACAATCTAAGTTACTATATAAAACCCAGAAATTTCATTAACCAAGGAAGATTGAACTCATACTACAGATAGAGATTGAAAATTAAACACCTTCATACAGAGCCTGGAGGAATTGTCCCTGACCCCTGTGCATTCCACCTACAAATCATTTACAAACAGTAAAGAGGAAAATGGATAGGAATCTTACTTACACAACTTAAGTAAAACATAGCTCTCTGAACAGATGAAGGTAGGTTTCTTCTGTATCACAGAATCTAGTCAATATTTACATGTCTAATTCGGCTGTCAGTTGGCTTAAAGGAGCTTATTAGGAAATGTTGTCATTTTTACTATTTTCTACAGATAAAATATTTTCCTGTTTAAAATAACCCTGGGCTTTTAAATTATAACCTGTTTTTATGTTCAAATAAATAAATAAATAAAATGCATACTAAAAAAAAAAAGAAATTCAAAAAACAGTTTTTAGGGTCTCAAGCATAAAATCTTGATGTTTGCATATGGGAATAAACTCTGTTTGTAATATTTTTATTTCTTTCTCTTGACTTAATTGCTATAATTAAGACTTTGGACAGTACGTTGTGTAGTTAGCCACTTCGCAGAGAACTACAGCGAGCACTGGGTCATGCTCTAGAAGTCCAGCTGGAGAGAGGAGGGATTATATGAGCAAAGGTGGGTCAAGATCATGATAGGGAAACCCACAGAGACAGCTGACCCGGGTTGTGGGAGCTCATGTACTATAAACCAACAGCTAGGGAGCCTGCACAGGACCAAACTAAGCCCTCTGCATGTGGGCAATAGTTGTATAGCTTGGTCTGTTTGTGATCCCTAGCAGTGAGACCCAGATCTGTCCCCGCACATGAGCTGTTTTTTTGGAATTTGTTCCCTATGGTGAGAGGCCTTACTCAGCCTTGATGCAGAGGGGAGGAGTTATAATATATGTACAGAGGATCTGGTGTAGACACATGTCTGCCCTGTGCTTGCTGCTTCATTCTCTGTAAGCACATATGCTCACAGAGCCTTAATTTATTCAGAACCTTAGTTTATTCAGAAGATTGTGTTCTAGTGTTCTTCATCCCCCTCTGACTTTTAATCTTTCCACCTTCTCTTTTGGGAGATTCCCTGAGCTCTTAGGAGAAGGATTTGATGGAGACCTTCAATTTAGACTCTCTCTGCATAATGTCTGGCTGTGCATCTCTGCATCTGATCCCTTCTGCTACTGGAGGAAGCCTCTTTGATGATGACTGGATAAGCATGATCTATGACTATGACAGATTATCATTAGGAATCATTTTATTGATTTTTTTTAGGCTAGTCATGTTTGGTTTTATCCTATGTATCTAGGCTATCTAGTCTCTGATTTTTGGTTACCCAAGCAGTGTAGGGTGTGGGTTCCTTCTTGTGGAGTTGGCCTTAGGTCAAATTAGACATTGGTTGGCTACTCCCTCAAGTTCTATGCCACCATTGCCCTAGCATATTATGCAGGCAAGACAGATTGTAGATCAAAGGTTTTATGCCTGGGTTTGTGTTCATATTTCTCTTTTGGTAGACTGTAGATTATCTTCCTGCATCAAAGACACTAGAATATAGGGGTGAAGGCTCCATGTAGACACCAACTCCACTTCTCCACGTCCAGTGAGTTGTGTGGGTGTTGTCTTCTCCAATGGGGACCTCCAATGCCAGTTTGCAGAGAACAACCTTTGGTCATAGCCCCAGGTTGGTTGTTTGGAGATTTCCATGAGATTCCCTTGGCCAACAACTTAATTTCTTAAGTGGAAAATAATGCTAAAATTTGGCTCTCTAATTACTTTGAATGTACTCTGGCTTTATTAATTCACTTTTCACATGTCAAGACCTTCCCACATGAGAACCGGTGAATACGGAAATCACCTCATAGAAATAACTTTTCTTCTTCCCCACTGACTTTACATACAGGTGTTGATCCTTTTCTTAAGGGAAAGGTCATTAAATAGATTTAAAAATGTTCAAATTAGACTTAATGGAAAGAAGGGAGCAGAGCCATCAGATTTTGTTTCTAGCTGTATGTTCTGGGAAAGGGAGGATGTGGTTCTAAGGTCCTGCTTTGCTGAGAGATTTGGTAGAAAAGGTGATTCTCCCAAATTCATGGAAACTCATAGGCCTCCCAGGACTCTGTGCAACCATCCTGTTTGATATTATGTAGACTGTTTCTGTTGTAGCTCATGAATAAGAACGGCATGAGTTTGTCTGTTTCTGCCTCCAGAGTCAATAGCAGAATGGCCTTCAAAGCTCAACCTCTGAGATCAGGAAAGGTCAAACACAAACCAAGAAACTATTTTTGATAACTTGGCCTTGAAAAGATCGGCTTGGTCCCTGAGAGCTATTTAAAACCAGCTCTTGATTCTCAGATGACACTGGCTCTTCCAATTACATGTTTGCAAGTCTCCTACTCCACAGCCAGGACAGCTGATGTCATAGCCAATACCAGTCACTTTGAAAGGGGAGGCCACATAGAACAGACTAATCACCAGAAATGCTATCCATGAAGTTTTCTCTTTTTTTGTCTCATGTCATTAGGAAATGTATATGAAATCTGCTTCTAAATTTTATACAACACATTTTCAATGTACTCAAGGTTATCTGGATAAATTTGATTTACTGGAAATGAAATATTTAAAATATATCTCCTGAGGAGCTCTCTTGAGAAGAAAGTCCTTAAGTTCATGGGTTCCAGAACCAGACTGTCTGTGACATGTGGGCACCATTTTCACTGTGTCTTGGTTGTTTAATTTGAAATGGCATTGATGATACTAAGCACACCAGAGATTTGCTGTGATAACAAAATGAGCTTCATAGTTTGTAAATGGTGAGACCCATTCTTTGGGACACTGAGAGTATGTCAATAGGATTTGGCATTGTTAGCGCAATGCAGAGATCCTGTTCTCCATGAAGATTTATTCTCACACATTTTAAAGAATGTAAAGCTACAACTTCAAATAAAAGAAAATTGACATTGCTGTTTTACGTTGCCATTGATCTAATTCTTTTCTCTTGCTCTAGAATAATGAGGTCTCTATGAAACCTGGAATAGTGAGTATGAGGATTGGGACTGCAAATATTAGATGGACAAAAATTTGTAAATAATTTCAGTTCACTACAACTGAAACTGCTTTTATTGTCTAACTCAAATTTCTATCTGTGGTGAAAATTTGTTCTCATCTATTCAAGGTATCGTAGTCACTTACAGTTTATAAAACCCCAGACTAAAGACCTAACTCTCTTTTTTCTCCCCATTTCATCCTTTCTTCCTAAAAAAAATCCCCAAGATTTTTTAGGTTTTACAGAGACATTTTTGTGGGGGATGAAGGATTTGTATTTCAATGCTATGTTTTTCCAGGCTTACTTGTATCTAAAGTGGAATCCTAGCTGCCTGAACTCAGTGGTCAGCCTCTTTCTTCATGCCTCCAGTAAAGGACCCTCGTTGGTAAAATAATCTATTACTTTGGTATGGGTTGTCCTACAATGAGTAGCTAGAGACTGCTCTGCAAACAAGCATTGATCACGTGGATTCATAAGGTGACTAGGTGACAAAAGTCTGGCATCCCCACCTCCATTTGTATTCCTCTCCCTTGTCTTACTTTCTTGTTACAATGTCTTATTTCAGACCACCAAAGGCACATAAAGTTCTCCTCTTTGTCCTTAAATTTCAAGCTACCATTGATTGCAGCAATAAGTCAGATTGATAGACATCTTTATGACAAGGGACAAAAGCTACCATTAAGCCATGCCAGCCTCAAAGGACAACCACTACTCAAATGAAGTTAATTATCAAGAATGCCAATGCTGTACTGTGGAACAGAAGTAATATTCATATGGGAACCAGACTGCTCTCCTCAAACAATAAGGACTTCTTCAAACTACCTTGCAGAATCAAATCTGAGACAATGATCAACCAGATCAACACCTGACCAAGAATGCTTAATTATGCATACCGTTGTCCCTGCCCAATTTTTCTCTGCTGAAGCCCAAAGCTAATGTCAGTGTCCTGAAAACAGGCAGGCATGCAAACACTGAATCCTTTTATCTGTAATTCTCAGTGTGGCTATATTGAATAAAGTCCTCTCTTTCTTTTACTACTAATCATTTCTTTAATTGGCATATTGGGACATGTGGCCATGCCTAGACTTTTGAAGCTTCTAAGAACAGAGCTTTTGTTCCCCCAAAGCTACCAAGACTCTGCCTTAAAGATCTTACAGGATTCCATAAGTCTGGTGATGGGTTTCCCTGGCAAGTCTTAATTCTTAGCCAGGAAGACTTGGGGTGAGGGGCTGGCTAGTTCCTGTTCATTTTACTCAAACTCACACACCATTATTTCTACTAAAGCCACCTTTTGTTTGTACTGTTATTTTAATTATCTGTTTCTGCGTACATTAGCCTGACACCAGTAGTTTTAAATTATTAACATGGATTATCTATCTCTGCTACTCAGGAATTCAGAAGGAATTCAACTGAGTGGCTCTAGTTTAGGTCTTTTATGGGGTTTCAATTAAAATGTCAATCAAAACTACAGTTATTTGAAAGTCTGGGTGCCACTGGAAGGTCAATTTCCAGGCACACTCAGTCCTCACTGGCAACTGACCAAAGGTCTCAAATCCTCACGTGTGGACTTCTCTGTAGAGCTACTGAAGGCAACTAGCTTCTTCCTGACAAGACAACAGAATAAAGAAGTCACATTATCTTTCAAGAACAAGCTTTAGAGTCTAAAGTTTAGATGTTATCCCCCACATATCATATCCACCACAGTGATGCACTGTTCAAGAAGACACAAAGATGTCAGCATCAGAAAGAGGACAACACCATGGGCATCTTTGAGGCTAATTCTCATATGAATATTATCAAGTTTCTTTTCTTTCTGAATTCCAAATAATATTCAAAATAGAAATCATTCTTTCTGACTCCCAAACCCATCAGAAATGGTATAGACTCTTGAATTTACTGTCTGAGTCCTTTTTCTGTTTCAAACTTATTAACTATATAATCTGGACAATTTAATGCTTCTGCTTTAAACTCTTCATGTACAAAATGAAAATAATGATACCCACTACAAAGTTTTATGATAGGATTATACAGATGATTCACCTAAACTATTAGAAAGTCTTATCACTGGCAACAGAAGATGCAGGTAAATGTTGTGAAGTATATGCAGCCAAAAGAGTTTGTTTCAGAGACCTCTACTCAAGTACAGCCAGAGCCTTGACTTATATAGCAGAAAAGACTTAAAGGAGTAACTTGTGTGAAACTAAGTTTGATTTTATTAAGAAAGGAGTGTTACAAGCTTCAATTTACCAGTGGCATTAAGAAAAAGATATACTTAAGGAAGAAATATTAACACTTAGTCAACAGAAAGTATTGGTTGCTCAAGAGAATTGCAGCCAGGTATCTTGACAACAGATCTGTCTATATGATTTTCTGACTTCTAGTATTTCATTATTCAAAGGATGTAATATATATCTAAGTATAAGACATGAAGTATCTTTGTGTGGCCAGAACCTTTACCTTTCCCACTGAACCATCTCTCTGGTTCCCAAAATCAAATGAAAACAATTGCCAGTGAGAATGTGGAAAAATAGAAACATCGCTTTGTTTCTTATTTAATAACTTACATGGTTTGAATGTAAAATGTCTGTCTTAATATCATATTTTTAAACAATTGGTTGCCAGAAGGTGGAAGTGTTTTTTGGGGTTGTGGAACCTTTGAGATGAAGGGTAGGTGGCTGATGCGGTCTAGTTGGGTAAGCCTGTACCTTATAGCCCAGTCCTGCTTCTAGCCCCAGGTCTCTGCTTCCAGCCTGCCAACACAAAGTGACCATCTGCCTCACTCCCACTGCAGCAGAGAGGTGCCAGTTTCACCTCATGCCTTCCCTCTCGTCTATGCCTACCATTGACTATCCTCTCTGAACAATGAACCAAGGCCAGTCCTTCACCCCTTCAGATGTTCTGGCAGGTATTCTGTCACAGTGATGAGCAAAGTAACACATCAGGCACTTTTCTTTCACAAGCACCTGGATCCCTAAACTCCGCTTTGGAATTCAAGCAAATAACAACTATAGCTAATCTAAGGGCTAGGTGTGAGTGTGACATTGGGAGCTTTACTAATTTGCTTGATCATCACAGGAGATGCACGACACAGAGTAACATAATAAGAAGTAACTGTCTGGCTTGTGCCCCAGAACTCCTAAAGAGTGAGCGATACAGACCAGAGAAGAAGCATGCTTGGTTATATTTGTACTGACACAAATGCTTCTAATGCTGGGGTATCCCAAGACATAGAAGTGAAAAGACCATCTTTAGTTTTTTAATAGCTCTTTTCACCCTTACCTGAATTTATGCATACGATCGATTTGGAGGACAGAGCTGCTGATAAAGGAACTAATCATGTGATTAGAGGGCTGTCTGCTGAAAGGGCCCAGAAATTAGGAACAATCTCCATCCTCAATACACTGTTTTGTGGGGGAAATATATTCACCATATACTATGGGAGAAAAACTGCCTAGTCCTAGGACAAGCTTAACCCTTTTTCATCTGCACTTTTTCCATGTTTGCCTTTCATGACTATGTCAAGTTTCAAAGACTTACAGAAGTTCACTAGTGCAGTAGTTGGTTATCTTTTAATGCCCCCCACCCTGCAAGGATCTCCAGCTTGATCTCAAACTCAAAACTTACATTTTCTTTCAAGTGACCCAGAAAAACCCCTTTGTTTGCTTTGCTTTTTCTCTCATTCCCTCCTTATGACTATGATTTACAAGCCAGTTGGAAACATTCATATCTGCCAGGACATGTACCCTACCTTATAAAGATCCCATACCACCATAGCACTCGGGAAAACCACTGAAACCCTAGACTAAGTCCTGAGGTCCTTGATGAATGAAAATTTAACTCTCCTATGAATGCAGTTTTATGTGCTTAATGAACTGGCCCTTATACACTGCCTCTCCCCATGCCTAGTTCTGTCAGTGATGGTTCACACTTGTATTGCCTTTCTTGTATTCATGGGGATTTCAATCCATAGTAAACAAGTGTTCCCAGTGGTCTATGTGAGCCATCCCATCAGGGACTGATTTCCCTTGTATTCCCTCAGGTTACACACCCTTTCTCTCAAAGATGTATCTGGTTAGATATATTGCTCAATTTCTTTGCTTCCAGGGCACTCAGATTGGTCCTATCTGCTCTCATATTTCACAGTCTTACGAGCAAGGCTGTGAGTGACTCTTTTATTCCTTATGGAAAAGTCTTCTCCAATTTAAGAAGTTCAGATACAGAGTACCCCTAATTGTCACAGTTTCCTGCTCTATGCTATTAGCATGGCCCCTGCATGCATGATGTACCGCTGCCTTTCCCTTCCTCTGCATTCAAAGTTGGGGGTGAGGAGTATCTGTATGTATATCTCTGTGGTGGTATTGTGTTCCCCCAAAATATTGTGTACCCTAATAAATAAAATATCTGGTGTCAGAGCACAGAACAGCCACTAGATACAGAGGCTAGAAAATGGTGGCACTCATAGCTTTAATCCTAGCCTTCTGGAGACATGGATCTCTGTGAGTTTAAAGCCACAGTGGAAACAGCCAGGCAAGGTGACTCATGCCTTTAATCCCAGGAAGCAATGGCAGAAAGCAGAAAGGTATTTAAAGTGTGAGGACCAGGAACTAGAGCTGGTTAAGCTTCAGGCTTTGGAAAAGCAGTTCAGCTGAGATCCATTTGGATGAGGACTTAGAAGCTTCCAGTCTGAGGAAACAGGATCAGCTGAGGAATTAGCAAGGTGAGGTGGTTGTGGCTTGTTCTGCTTCTCTGATCTTCCAGCATTCACACCAATACCCAACTCCAGGTTTGTTTTTATTAATAAGACCTTTCAAGATTCATGATACATATCTCTCTTCCTCTCATGCTTCCCATGGTAAAGTTTTTCAGAAACCAGATTTGTACTTTGCTTTGCATCCTTGCCAATGATAATGGTGACCTGGTATTTACCTCCATCTCATCTTCTCCCTCTCTCACTTTTCATGCTAAATCAGAGGCTAATGAAGAAAACAGCATCTGCATGTCTTTTCCTCATTGTGTTCCTCCCTTTCATGAGCAAATTGAGACATCAAGGCCTCAGTATTGTCTTATTCCCACAGCAAAGTCCATGCAAGAGCCAACCCTGCCTGCTTACAATCCCATCACATATGTGCTAATTTCAGTATGTGTAAATACTTTGAAATATGCCCCATAGTTCATTGGTCGTTTGGAGAAGCATCCCCACATTTGCGAGTGGAACATTTATCAAGAGGATATGTCACAATATAGGTTATGATGGACCCCTGGAATCCCTTCAAATGACATTCTACTCTCATGAATTCTACTCCATAGAAAACATTCAGATGTCTCTACAAGGAAGCACGCCATCTCATATCACACGGGGAAAATGTCTCTACATTGGGATTGCCTCTGTGTGTGTTCTCTGTTCAGTCTTAGTTACATGTGTTATAACTCATCACAGACGCTATGAAACCCTCTTCTACAACTTGTCATTGGTTCTGTCATTTGGTTCCTGCTTGGTCACCAATTGTACTTGATGACTTCTCCTGAGGAGATGTAAACAATTGTTTATTAAAACCATGAAGGACATCAACAATAGATCAAGGGAAACAATTCCATTTGAGTCTAGTCTAGTGTACCAATGGATTTACTAAGATTACTTACAGGACCAGGGTCATATGTACAGGTGTATCAATGACTCAAAGGCAACATCATCCCTAAAAAGCCCATGCCAAGATAAGCAACAATTCAAAAAAAGCTTCATTCAGAGTGCTTCCATTCAGCCCAACCAGATGGTCCCTCCCCAGGGACTGTTGACTATATTTCTAACCTTGGGAATCATAACTTTTGAAGCATCCTGAGGCTTGTAAGATTTTTTTGGATCCCTATGTCTTATGAGCCTCTGTCTTCTATACAGGTGAGATGTTTCAATTCAGAGGAGACTGCACAAGAATAGCCAATTCAGACTACTTAAGAAAATTATAAGGTCATTTCAAAGATACACAAAAGTTAAAAAAAAAAAAAAAAAAAGCAAGGCAGAGACAGGAGGATCACTAGGTCAATGCTAACTTAGGAAGTGTCAGGGCAGCGGGGCTACATAGAGTGGCACTGGCAAGAAAGCTAGGGAGGGAGGGAGGGAAATTGGGAAGAGGAGGGGAGGAATGGAGAAAGGGAGAGAGGAAGGGAGACAGGGAGGGGAGGAAGAGTTCAAAAAATTATTTACAGCCATCACCCAGATTCTGCAAGGGATAATATATTACTGAAACAAGATAGACAAGGAAAGTTAAGGGAACATCAGAAGAGAAAGGTGCTTCTCACCCCTCAGTCTATTAGAAGCTTCTTGCCAGCTTAGAATCAAGAATCTGGCACAGTTACCAACATTTGCTTTGAAGGTTGCCAACAGAGAAGTTATTTCTTTTATATGGAAATATTTTCAAATAAGAAGTATTAAAATAGTGATAAACCAGACTTACGGCCTGAGTTATACAAATTTGGATGAGGGCCTGTCAGTGGCAACAGGGATGAAGACGAACAGGCAGTCAGTCACTTTAGGGATCTCTACTCAGGTAAAACGGGATTCTTGGCTTCAACACAGAAAAAACTTTCAGGATAAGCTACATTGGCAGATTTGGGGATTTATTAGATATGTTTTTAAATAGATTTTAAGGGCCAGCATTAAAAGAATAAGAAGCCCTAGAAAGAAACTAAAACATGTTACAATGTACTGTGGGATTCTCTAAAACAGAAAACATGCTTCACTTCATTGTCTTGACAATGGCCATATGTAGGATTTTAGTGTTTTTAAGCTGTTATCTTCAATAGATGGATGAGAATTAAATGAGATAGTAAAGTAGTTCCTGCAGGTTACAGTTGGTAAGGTAAATTCTAGATCACAGAGATGCAGGAAAGTAGGAAATCTTTATGCAAACCAAGGTAATAATTGTTCAATTTTCTTTCTATTGCTTCAATAAGACACTGACCAAAAGCAGCTTGGGGAGGAAAGGGTTCATTTGGCTTACATGTTACATTCCATCATCAAGAAAGACCAGGGCAGGAGCTCAAGGCAGGAACCCTGAGTTAGGAACTGAAGCAGAAATCATGGAGTAATGCTGCTATCTTATACAGCCCAGGTCCACTTGCCTAGGGCTGACACCACCCACAGTGGGCTAGGCCCTCCTACACCAATAGGCAATTGAAAAAATGCCTCACAGAAATGGCCACAGCCCAACCTGATCTAGGCAATTCCTCAGCTGAATTTCCCTCTTCCCAGGTGACTCTGGATTGTGTCAAGTTGACAGCTGGTGCTATGACAGTAATCATGTTTAAGATTCCCAGAAAATGAGTAAGGAATGAAGCCTTGCCCAAGGAATATATGCTCAGACACTAGCCCCATTTCACTGTTTATCAGAACAAAAATTATCTATATATGAAAGGAAAGTTCCTTTTGTCAGCAACCGTCATAGAAAATAGTAATCACATTGAAACTTCTGCTTCTCAAGACTACAGTGTGAGGGACTCCTTCCCCCCCCCCACCATGCCCCCTAACTCTTCTCGGTATCTTCCAAGAACCCAGCAAACAAGAGATCCCCCTTTTTTAAATTTAATTTAATTCTACATATCAGCCATGGGTTCCCCTGTCCTCCCCCCTCCCTCACCCTCACCTGCCTTCCCCCCAGCCCTCCCCTCCATTCCCATCTCCTGCAAGGCAAAGACTCCCCTGGGGATTCAGCTCAACCTGGTGGATTCAGTACAGGCAGGTCCAGTCCCCTCCTTCCAGGCTGAGCAAAGTGTCCCTGTGTAAGCCCCAGGTTCCAAACAGCCAGCTCATGCACTAAGGACAGGTCGAGGTTCCACTGCCTGGATGCCTCCCAAACAGTTCAAACTATTCAATTGTCTCACATATCCAGAGGGCCTGATCCACTTGGGGGCTCCACAGCTTTTGGTTCATAGTTCATATGTTTCCATTATTCTGGCTATTTGTCCCTGTGCTTTTCCAATCTTGCTCTCAACAATTCACACTCTTACAATCCCTCCTCTTTCTCGACAATTGGACTTCTGGAGCTCTACCTGGGGCCTGGCCAAGGATCTCTTCATCGACTTCCATCAGTTATTGGATGAGCAGATCCCTTTTTTTTTTTTTTTTTTTTTTTTTACAGTGAATATATTCAACTTCCTGAAGCCCATTATCTAGAGTTCTGTTTGATCAACTGTGACCTGCACTGTGCCTCAGGAGCCATCTTGTAGCCTTATTTAAGTTTCCAAATTTCTGAAGTCACCAAATCCTATATATAGGTTCTGCAAAGGTCATGAAGGATGATTCTCCTTTGAGAAGCTCACGTGCATCCTTTTGATTGTGTTTTACTTTTTCTCCAAGTGAGCACCTCGCTGTTATGACCACCCTAATCCCTTCATGAGTAAATCTGTTTAAAATCTTCTCTATCTCCTATTTTGAGACAGTGTCTCACTATGGCTCTGGCTGGCCTCGATTTGACTGACAGAGGTTCACCTGCCTTTGCCTCCCAAGAATTGGAATTAAAAGCATGCACCACCACATCCACCTTTAAAACCCTTTAATAAATTCCAACTCTGCTTTATACTGGGTCATCCTGAAATTCTTTTCTGTAATAAAGTCAAGGATCCACTTTACCTAAGTAGAGGCTACTGAAAAGATTCCCCAAGGTTGGTATGGACAGCAGCAGGTTCCAGCCCACCTCTGCCAGCATCAACACTGCCCTATTTGTCTTAACATTCTTATTTGCTCTGTCTCTTTTTCATTCTTTTTAAATGTTTTATAAATATACCTTATGTGATATATATTTGCCTTACATATATATATATATATATATATATATATATATATATATATATATATATATATATGTATAAAATCGGTCTCCCAACCTCTTGAAAGTAAGCTATAGAAATAAAACTTTTCTCTAAAAATATTTCAGGATTTATCTACTACAAACAAAGAGTCCCTTGAATGACTTTACTAAAATTACTGGTATTTTTAAATTTAACTGATAAAATACTAATGGTGACAGGTAGCATGCTAATAAATTCTTAGCAATGAGTTATTCAGACTTTTAATTTTTCTTAAGACAGGAAGTTGCAAGAGATTGTTCTGGAAAGCATGGGGGTTATTTGAAGAGTTGAAGATGTTTAGATATTATATTTCATTGTATAAATGTGTGTGACATTCTCAAAAATAAAAAAAATTAAAATAAAAAAAATAAAGCTCTGGTTTGTTGTATCTGCTATTGAGATCAGTTAGGATCTAGACATACTCAGATATAAATTCCTTAAATAACAGTGTTTCTGTTGTTCGTCAGGGAAAGCCTCCAGAATCCACTGACATTTCAACAACATCAAAAACTGGATTTTCAGGATTGGACATAGACTAGAGAAGTCTGTTCCAGCAGTCAGCAATTCAATTGATCCCATGTCCCTGAACTTCCTCCCCAAAGGAAGCTTGTGGCCTGTGAAATAGCATGGTAACCATCTACACCAGTGCAGAAGAACACAAAATCTTTTCCCTCTGGCTATCTGATCAATACTTAATCTTCTCTTCCCCTTGGTTTAATTCTTCCCATTGCTACTAACCATGCAGGCAGGCAAGTCAGAGCTACTGCTCCTGATCTGTTTGCTGAATTCCATGAAGCTCTCTTTTTTGATGAATGTAGGTTCCTTAGTGTTGGTTTCTATACATGTTCAACTTTGAGCTCTTGCTCTATACCATTATTTCCTATGACATAAATACTCCTACATTTAGCCAACTTCAAGCTACCAAACCCATGTCTCTAGACAAAGAGTGGGGACAAGGTACTCTGACATTAGTTCCTGTGAACCAGGAAAGTAGACTCAGGACACACTGGAAAAGTATATTGTCATCAACACATTGGATATAAAATTACAAAGCATTAAAGAAAAAGAAAAATAGTTTTAATAATCAAAATAAGTGGGGTGGATGTTGGGGTGGGCCAATTCATGCCCTGGTTCTGGGCATGGGGGTAGCTGAGTTGATAAGCCTGCCACCTCTCAGCCATCCTCTCTCCAACACTGCCCCAGCTAGCTCACCCTATGCAGTAAGGGGCATAGCCAGTTCTCCCACTCTCAGGCCACTCAGGCCAGATTATCTGTGTCCTCACCGATAGGGTCAGCTCTGCTGTTAAGCCCAGGTGAGATTCAGGGCCTGCCTGCTACCTTGATTGTTGCAGCTGGTGAGGGGCAGGGCAGAGTCTGTGCAGCCCTATCTTCATGGCCTTCAATGGTAATAGGAGCCATGGACATCAACACAGACCATGGCTGCAGCAGAGCCACAGACCCAGACATGGCCCTTGACATCAACCCAGGCCCAGACTTCACTGTGGCCCCAGGTGTCAAGCAGGCCATCTACATCAACCTGTTCCTCACCACCTTCACCTCTTCAAATCTGCCTCTCTCCACAGGACATGAACCATTCTGCCTTTCTCTTTCTCACCCATACTCCACCATACATTTGTTCACCATAACAGTGCCCAACCACCCTGTGGTGACAGGCAGCCTGTGGTTTCTTCTACCTGCCCAGAGCAAGCAACCACAGGTGGGCATGTGGGTGTCCTTCACCTACCTGGTCGTAATCAAGAAAGTATGGTTTCATGTCACAACTTTACATAGAAGGTTAACATATTTTAGTTGTAAGATGTTATATGTAACTTAATTACATGGTGTTGCTTTCAAGGAAATTCAGAGAAATGTGGTACCTGGTGTTGAAAGGATGATAATCCTGCTATTTGGTCATTCTCATTTGTAATTTTTAAACACTTTATTAGTTTTGTACAATGTGTTTTGATCATATTCACCCTTCCCCCAAGGCCTCTGAGATCCACTCTTTCCCTAACCACCCATCTTCATGTTTTCTCTCTCTTTTTTACAAGCAAATATAATTTGTACTACCCCTATATTCTTGGAGATGTGGCCTTCTGCTAGCATGTGCTTGTGGTTGACTTACCAGGGGCTACCTTTTTTTTTTTTCCAAGACAGGGGTCTCATAAACTCTCTTGTGTAGACCAGGCTGACCTCGAACATACATAGATCCACCTGTCTCAGTCTCTTTAGTGCTAGTATTAAAGGCATGAACTATCTAGTAGGGTAACTCCATTTTCAACATATGTATGTATATATGTATTATATATCTATGGAGTATATATTAATTAAATATAGGGAAGCTTTTACAGTAGGTAGGTTTTCATATGACATTTTTTGGAAAGGTTCTCAGCATTATTCATTCCTCTATATATTCTGTCCTTTACCCTGCCCTCCTATATGCCATCCCAATTTAACCCTTCCTATTCTATTATTTCCCTTTAACTCATTATACCACTGTGTTCTACTTCCCCTCTCTTTAAAGCCATGGTCCATTACTAACTTCCTGACTGCTTTGAAACACACATATCTGAAGATTCAAAGCTGACATTCACCAATGAGAGAAAAACATGTCATGTTTGTCTTTCTGGGTCTGGGTTACCTCACTCAGAATGAATGTTTCTAGCTTCATACACTTACCTGAAATTTCCACAATTTTATTTTCCTTAGCAGCTGAATAATATTCTATTGTGTAAGTATACCACACAATATTTCATTGTGCATGCCTGAAATGGTGGACAGCTAAGCTGTTTCCATGCCCTGGCTATTGCATATAGAGCAGAAATGAACACTAATGAGCAGGTATCATCATAGTGCAATATATACTCCTTTAAGTATATGCCTGAGAGTGATATACCTGGATAGTGTGGTAGATCTATATCCATCTTTTTGAAGAAACTTCAATCTGATTTCCATAGTGGCTATACCAGTTCACACTGCCACCATCAGTGGATATGTGTTCTCTTTTCCCCACATCCACCCAAGCATTTGTCACCATTTTTTAAAACAATTTTCCTAAAGTTTTTATTTTATATGTATATGAATGTTATGCCTGCACACATGTCTGCACGCCACATGCATGCAGTTCCCATGGAGGCCAGAAAAGAATGTCAAATCGCCTGGGACTGGAATTACAGATGATTTTGCGATGCCATGTGGGTTCTGGGAGTCAAATCCAGGTTTTCTGGAAAGAGCAGTCAGTGACCTTAAACACTGAACCATCTCTCCAACCCCCACTCCTTTTTAATCCTAGACATTCTGACTGAGATGAAATGGCACCTCAAAGTAGTTTTAATTTGCATATCTTTGATGTAAAATTATTTTTAAAGTCTCTCAGCCATTTACATTTCATCTCTTGAGAATTCTCTGTTTAATTTCATGGCCCATTTTTTTTAAACTGTGTTGTTTATTTTCTTGATCTTTAGTTTGTGATTCTTTTTGTTTGTTTGTTTGTTTGGGTTTGTTTTGGTTTTTTTTTTTTTGGTTTTTCGAGAGAGGCTTTCTCTATGTGATAGTTGCCATCAGTCATCACCATCTTAGGTACTTCACATAAGCTTAAAATTGCCACATCTTTTCTGAAATGGTCCTTTAAGGAAATAAATCTTTGTCCAACAATTTTCTGAACTAATAATGTTATGCATTCATTCTTTCTCTCAATGTCTACCTTATATTTGAAGTGTTAAAAAAACCAACTCCAAAGGAATAAGGTTAAGAAGTTTAAAATTGAAATTGTAAATGGTAAATTGACATTTTGGCACAGTCATCTACAGAGAACCACTCTAAGAAGTCACTTGCCATTCAGTTAAGAAGGGCAGAGTGCTAGTTCATAAATGAGCCATTAGTGGTTTCAAACATGGAAACAAGACCAGCTGCATAATTGTTCAAACAGACCATATTTCCTCAGGTCAATAATGGACTGTAAGAGCTGTGTGCCCTGTCTCGAAACAAGGGATCATTTTGCCTAAGGATACTTGAATGTGCTGATTAACTAGAGCCTACAAGATAAGAAGCAAAGCAACAAACTAGGAAGCTAGAACACATTGTTGTTGAGTGATTTCTCAGTGAGCTGGCAAAGATCTACACAGACGTTCTGGACACCTATCTGATAATGATAGTAGCATTTTCCTTTCAGGATGAGGTAGAATTGCCTGAGACACTCTTCCCCTGTTACTATTCCTGTTGTAGTTTCCCATTCAGGAAAAATGAAGTGCAGATTTGTATAAGATAGTTTATTGAAATCAACATTCTTGTCCCATTTGTAACTAGAGCAGTGGAGCATGATGGATTGGGAATAGCAAGAATGCCTGGTCCCCTTGGATTGCAGCACATTCCAGCTACACCAAAATAAACACCATTGTGTTCAGAAAGATGGCGAAAATGAAAGTTACTTAAAAAATAATTCTACCAGGCCATGTTACAAGAATCTCATAATGTAGATGATACATTTGAGAGGAATCTCTAGATGTGGAAATGTTTTATTGATTCAAAATGGCTATAACTCTCCTGTGAGCAACCAAACATATTGCTGTGCTTTTCACTGAATTTTAATGTAATGGATACCTCTTTTCTTTATCCTTTAAATAAATCTTCATTCATATCCATTATATGATCCCTGATATATATTCTGAAAATTTTAAAGACTAGTTGTACTGTTATAGTCCCTAGAAACTAGTACTTGCCTTGGGATCTGACATAATAGTTTAATCTTAATTGTCAATCTGATATATAAGCTGCTTTTCTTGAGCATTTGGTCACAGGATAATCTAAAAATATTCACTGAATAAATGAATATAATAATTTTTTAAGGTTTATTGACTTTGTAGTACAGCTAGAATCAAAAAAGGGGCCAAGCAGTGGTGGCGCACGCCTGTAATCCCAGCACTCGGGAGGCAGAAGGAGGTGGATCTCTGTGAGTTCGAGGCCAGCCTGGTCTACAAAGCAAGTTCCAGGACAGCCTCCAAAGCTACACAGAGAAACCCTGTCTCGAAAAAACCAAAAGAAAAAAAAAAAAAGAAGGGGGGTGGATTTCAAAGCAAACTGCTAAAACTGAAGGAAGCCAGACTACCAGGGGGAAGGGAGGATGAATGGCACAGAAGAGTGGAAGGGTAGGAGCCATATCTCTGTGTTCTAGTGAGAGTAAAATCCCTGTAGATCATGGAAGCCGATTTAGACACTGAAGCTACATATGGCATGTTATCAAGTTTAATATCAAACACAGTGTAGGTGAAAAGATAGTTCTTATAATTGCCAACTTGTGGAAAGTCTGTAGAGACAAAAATTCACTGATAAGGAAAGTCATAGTTCGTTACATACAGGTATATAAAGAGAGCATCTCAACAGTAGTCTAGCTGGGCAGTGCCTCCTCATACATGTTATTTGAGCACTGAGGAGGCTGAAGCAGGAAGGTCTAGAGTTTGAGTCTAAGCTGAATTGAAAGAAAAGGTAAGGATTATTTTGGTGGTAGAAGCTAAGACATTCTAAAACAATTTAGATTACTTTGTAAAAATCTAAATTGGAGGCAGAGGCAGGCAGATCTCTGTGAGTTCGAGGCCAGCTGGGCTACAGAGTGAGACCCAGGAAAGGCACAAAGCTACACAGAGAAACCCTGTCTCAAAAAACCAAAAAAAAAAAAATCTAAATTTTGAGCCAGTGAGAAGGCTCAACAGGTAAAGGCACTTTTCACCAAGCCTCGAGACCTAAGTTTAATTTCTGGGACCCACATGTTAGAGAGAACTGACTCCAATGGTTTATTTTCACACACACACACACACACACACACACACACACACACACACACACACCCCAAATAAACAAATAAATAAATAAATGTAATTTTGTTTTATTGAATCTTAAAGTTTTTTTGATGGGGAAACTATTTGTTTAGACTATTTTCTTCTTTTTTGTTTTAAACATAATTATTTATTGATTCTTTGGAAATCTCACATTATGTACCCCAATCCTCCTCACTTGCCAGTCCCTCCATATCTGCCCCTCATTCCTGCAGTATGTTCCCCACAAAAATTAATTAATTAAAAATAAAGCAAGCAAACAAAAAGCCCACCTCACTCCTCCATCTTTTCCACACCTCTTCATTCATCCTAGTGGCGTTGGGTGCTACAGAGTGTCACACAGTATACCCTTTTGTCTAATCAGCCCCATCAAAAAAAAAAAAATGTTCAGTGCAAAGAGTCCTTGATTTGATACACATCATTACTGGGCCCTCATCAAAACGCTTCTCGGATATCCTGTTGTTGGCCCAAGTCATGGAGTTCCTGCAGCTATCTTCTTCTGCAGAACTAGTCCCTTCCCACACTCCAGCAGGTCATAGGTAGGGCGGCTGTTAGGATGGGCCAACCCAAGGCCCAGCATGTGGGTCTGAATGGTATCTGAGCTAGTCAGTCAGGATCTTTGTGACAATACCCTCCGGTAAGGGGCAGAGCCAGCTCTCCTAGGCCCGTGCCATCTGGGCCAGCTCTTCTACACCTGTGGTGAGGGGTGAGGACATCTCTCCATCAGTTCTCCCATGGGGCCAATGAGGGACAGGGCTGGTTCAGCACAGCCCTTGGATTTCAACATGCATGGTTCCTATAAACCCCTGTGGTAATGTGAGCCATGGACATCAGCCCAGACCCTGACAGATATTAGGCCAGGGACCCAGACATGGCCCACGGCAGCAGCCCAGGTCCAGATGTCATCTTGTCTGCTAGTGGCAGCACAGGCCACTCAGTTCAATACAGCCCCGGTGGTGGCATGGCTCTTGGATATCAAAACGGCTATACAGGTGGCTCACACCCTAAGCATCCCTGTGGTCTTGGTGACAACATGGTTCATGGACCTCAACATAGACTCCAGCTGTTGAAGACCCAGATATGGCTGTAGGCAGCAGCCCAGGACCAAATACCATCCTCTTCCTGGGTGGCAAGCAGGCTGCCAACATCGGCCCATTCTTCACAGCCCTTGCTTCTTCAGAATTGCCCCATACCACAGCACATGAACTATTCTGCCTCTTTCTCTCCCATTTCATCACCATACACTTGCGCATCATATTGGCACCCAACTGTCAGACACCACAAGGCACTGGGAGAGCATGTGGATCAAATCTGAAAGTTTTTAGTGAGGATGTTTTAAACTTTAAAGGTAGAATTAGGCCCCCAAATACAGTCTCCCTGGGGATGAATTTGTTTTGGAATTCAGTAGCTGTAGTTTATCTTTGATGGAAACATTATTGGTTTCTTATAAAACAATGAGAATTTCATCATAATGAAATTAAAATGACATCATGTCGTTTAAGCCCTTTAATAGCTTCAGTGAGTCCCCTTTTATGGCTGTGGCATTTTTTATGCCATTTAAAATGTCGCTGTACAACTAGCCTCATTCTCATTATAGTTTCCTGTCGGGGGTGGGGAGACACCTGTGTCATAGAGCACCTCTGGAAGTCAGATAACAGCTTTCTGCAATTAGGTCCCTCCATGAGTTCCAGGGATCGAATCCAGGCCATCAGGCCTACTCTCCAAGCACTTTTATCTGCTGAGCAGATCTCTCATTTATTGTTCCTGTCATCAAAGATCATGGTGCTGGAGGTTCTTGAACACACCTACATTCATTCTTCCATTCATTCTTTTCTACAAAATCAGGGTAAAGAACTTTACAAGGTTACCTCAAAACTGTCTTCCTGTAGCATAAAAGATATCTACAACCTAATATGTTTTTAACAAAAATTATGAGGGGAAAAAAACCACAAAAACGGGGGGAAATAGGTAATACAGTGTTCAAAGACCTCCTAACTCTCTTGTTCTGATGAAGGAGAGAAGCCTCATGATAGCACAGCGTGTGCAAATGTTTACACCCAGTGCTGCACAGAGGAGAAGACCAGTGGCTTTGTTAGTCACATGCTCTCATGGTCCAGGGAAAAAACTTTTGTACCTCACAGTACTAATGATGACTGCACTCAGGAGCAGAATGAGGCAGAGAGAGCTGCCTCAGAGAGGGGCAGGCTTGTTATAAAAGGACAGAATGCCTCCTGATACCCACTTAAAGATATGGTTGGTTTGTTTCAACAATTTTGCAGGCTGACATAGAGAAATTATCCACTAAGTGGAAGACTGAGTAGGAATCAGCCTGGTCTAGTTGAGAGGGAATTGGCTAGTGAGGAGACTCATGTGGTGGTCATATCTATCAAGAGCTGGGAAACTCACAGTCAGCAGTGATGCTGAAGATGGCTCAGAAGAACTTGAAATGTTAGAACTTGCTACCCTCTTATTATGCAGAGCCAAATTCCCAAGAATTCTCTGTTACTCTAATTTTTAGATTTTGGATTAAAATGAAATGGCTTATCATATTTTTGTCAAAGAAATGAGTGATGGGAAAAATGAGTTAAATAAGAAAAACTAACCGTGGGATTGAATATGTTTCAATGAGCCTCATTTATCCAGGAAACTGGTCTGAAGCCAGGAAGTCCTCAGTTTTTCATTGTGATCACTGATATAGGGAATGAAGCCGCAAATGCTCAGGTTTTCTTTGTGGGCACTGACTTGGGAAACTGTGACAGAAAACATGATATTGGCCAGGTGGTGGTGCATGCCTTTCATCCCAGTACTCAGGAGGCAGAGCTGGGTGGATTTCTATGAGGTCAAGACCAGCCTGGTCTACAGAGTGAGATCCAGGACAGGCACCAAAACTACACAGAGAAACCCTGTCTTGAAAAAAAAAGAAAGAAAGAAAGAAAGAGAGAGAGAGAGAGAGAGAGAGAGAGAGAGAAAGAAAGAAAGAAAGAAAGAAAGAAAGAAAGAAAGAAAGAAAAAAGAAACCATGATATCTGTAAGTAAATCTGTTTAATTTTCCTCCTGAGTACAATTTTGCTCTGCATATTTAAGCCAATTTACCCCTACATCGAGGCCATGAAACGTTTCAACCAATGAAATACTAACAAGTTACAAACACCACTTTCAGATTCAAGTAAGAGCCTATGTTTTCTCTTCCATGGTGATCCAAGAGGACACATGTTGAAGATGGTAGTGAACAACAACAAACTTTCATTGTGTAAAATCTCCAAGGTTTGAAAATCACTTGTTATAAGAGATAGCTGACCCCAGATTCCAGATAGGAAAGCATAGCCTGGGCATTGCTGCCAATAGGAGACACACTTTCCTCTGAGCAATTCTTCCTTCCTGTCATATCCTACGCCATAGATAATGTCTTTAAATTGTGTTGCAGAACACAGAGCATGTGAAAAATAAAGGAGAAACAAACAGGAAAATAATTTACTATATTAGTTGTTAGCTATGTCTTCCAAGTTTTCCTCCTGGAGAGAGGAAGGAGGCTTGTAAGACTCAGGACATAAAAGGTCCACTCAGGAAGTTCCTGAAACTTACAAGCTTCACAAGGTCCCTAAGCAGAAGAGTCTCTCTCTGGCCACGCTTCTGGAAATTGTATAAGGATCTTTTTTGTTTGTTTGTTTTTGTTTTTTGTTTTTCTGAGATAGGGTTTCTCTGTCTAGCTTTGTGCCTTTCCTGGAACTTACTCTGTAACCCAGACTGGCCTCGAACTCACAGAGATCCACCTTCCTCTGCCTCCCCAGTGCTGGGATTAAAGGTGTGTGACACCACAATCCAGAGTGTAAGGATCCTTATAGATGCAGCTTTCCTGAGTCATCTGTCATGCTAGAGTGGGCTTTTCAGTGATTCAGCTGCATTTGAGTTACCCATGATCCTGCATTTAACCCTAACCTGTATTCCTCTAAGAACCCCAACAAATCCAAAGGTGCACTGTTTCTTTCTTTATTTGTTCACATCTCCACAGGAAAACTCATAGCACAACATTAGCAAATAAAAAAGAGAAAACACAAACTACCAGCACACATTGTGATGAAATAAAACAGAAAGAAAATAAATGAAATTGATGATTATATGAAATCACTCAAATGCCCAAATGTTACAGTAAAGAAAAATTATCATTGTTGTGCAAAGTATAATAGCAAAGGTGAAAGTTTAATTACAAATATAAAAGAAAGTTTGAAATAGTCACCAATAAAATCAGTCACCAAATAAAAATATTAGAAAAGGAATTGGTTCTTAAAAGTATCAAATTCAAACAAATAAATATGAAGCACAGATTTCCACAACTCCACAGTGATCATTCCAAAACTAGTGAATTTAATTCATGAAGAACAAACACTCTCAAGGAATTACCACCAAGGAATAACCTTCAAATAAAGAATGATTCCAGTAGATTGAGCATTTATACAAACTTGAAAGAAAATGCTTCATTTAATAGAAAACATTAACACACACAGTGGTAAAAATAATATTTTTAGAAATATCTCTTCATGATGGCTTAGTGGTTAAAAGATTATCCTCCTCTTGTGGAAGACCTGGGTTTAGTCCCAGCACCCACATAGGGAAGTTCACAACTGCCTACTAACTCCACCTTCAAGGGATCTAGTTCCCTTTTCTGGCCTCTGTGGACACCTTCACACACACACACACACACACACACACACACACACACACACACACTTAAAAATAAAAGAATTCACTGGATGTGACAGCACACGCCTTTAATCCCAGCACTCAGGAGGCAGAAGCAGGAAGATCTCTGTGAATTTGAAGCCAGCCTGGTCTACAGTGGGATAGGGTCCAAAACTACACAGAGAAACCCTGTCTCAAAAAACCAAACAGGTAAATAAATAAATAAATAAATTCTTAAAACAATGAAATATATTGTTTTGGCTAGAGTCATTTAAAAGGAGAGAATCTCAATTGAGAAAACACTTCCATAAGACCAGCAGTAAGGCATTTTATTAACTAGAGACTGATTGGGGAGGGCCCAGCTCATGGTGGGTGATGCTGTCACTGGACTGATGGTCCTAGGTTCTAAAAGAAAGTAGGCTAAGCAAGCCCATAAGCAATACCCCTCCATGGCCTCTGCATTAGATTCTGCCTCCCAGTTCCTGCCCTGTTTGAGTTCCTGTCCTAACTTCCTTTAATGATGAACAGTGATATGGAAGTTTAAGCCAAATAAACCATTTCCTCCCTAAGTTGTTTTGGTCATGGTGTTTCATCATATCAATGGTAACCCTAACTAGTACATATATCATATTTTTATTCCTTATTATGTCTGTTAATTTATTCACACCTGTGTGCAAGCACGTGTGAGCACCTATGTATGCATGTGCATATAGAGGCCACCCATTCCTTTGAGACAAGATCTTCCTTTGAACCTGGAGCTAATATTTCTGGAAGGCTGAAAGCCAGCATGCTCCAACCTTCCTCCTGTTATTCCATATACCCTAAACTGGGATCATAGGCATGTGCAGGACTCCTGGCTTGTTAGGTGTGCATGCTAGGATCTGGTCCTCACGATTGTGCAGCCAGTATTACTCGCTGCTGAGCTATCATTCCAGCCCCCAATAAGAAGTTATAAAAAAAAGAAAAGAAAAAAGAAGAGGGTAAGAAGTAGAAAAATGAGGTGAGAAGAAAACAGATATTCATCAGGAATCAGGCTGAAGAAAATCTGCTATAAGGCTATCTTTGTTTTCTCACAGCATAAAACAGTCCAAAGGGAGAAACACATGAAGCAAATTCCCAACAGAAAAAAAGCACAAGGCTCATGAAGATTATATTCAAAGAAGATGTTAGAATGTCAAACAAACCTCAGGCATGAATAGAAAATCATATAAGAAAACTGAACGCAGGCATAAAAACCACCCAAGTATTGATTAAATGCTAAACTAATGTGATCTAACAATAATCAAGAAATATACAATTGGACTGTAATAGCTGAGTAACAACTGTGAAAAGGGGTTCTGTTGTGAAGTCAGGAGCCTGCCTCATTCTGGGCTTAGGTCTGAATTCTGGCCAGCTTCATTCTTAGTAATCCTAGGCAATCGTGTCAGTTTTCTGTACCCTAGTTTTTCACCTAAAAAAAATGGGAAAAATATTTCTTGACAGGGTTTTAAAGGTGACATGGTTTTATACATGTGAGTCATTTAGAATTTTGCTTGAAAAACTAACCACTCAAGAAGTATTGGTTCTGGCCTTGAACTCAGAGATCCACCTGCTTCTGCCTCCCAAGTACTGGGATTAAAGGCATGCATCACACTGCCTGTCAAAGAATAATTCAATTTCTTAATGGCTTTCACTGTCCCTTTCTTCATAATTAAGAAAAATTGTTGTTTTTTGGTTTTGCTCTTATGGGGGGGGGCACCACCCAGCTCCCAAATAAATCACACACAGAGGCTTATTCTTACTTATTAATGCCCAGCCTTAGCTTGGATTGTTTCTTGCCAGCTTTCCTTAAATTATCTTATCTTTTCGCCTCTGGAAATTTTTATTTTCTTACTTCTGTAATCTTACTTTTACTCCATGGCTGGCTGTGTAGCTGGGTGGATGGGTGGCTGACCCCTAGAGTCTTCCTCCTTCTCTAGCTCCTTCCTCTCTTTCCTTCATTCTTCCAGATTTTTACTTCTATTAATCTTCCCTGCCTGCCAACCCTGCTTATTTCTCTCTCCTGCCTTACTATTGGCCATTCAGTTCTTTATTAGATCATCAAGTGTTTTAGACAGGCACAGAAACACAGCTTCACAGAGTTAAACAAATGCAATATAAACAAAAATAATACATTTTAATATAATATTCTACAACAAGAACTCTTTTAGAGCATAATATACTTTCAATTTTATCTTCCTTGAACTCAAATACATATAGATATAATAATCCTTATTTAGAATGTGATCTTGTTAAAATTACTATCACCAATTTATAAGTATGTGTTTCCATCTGGATGAATGAATGGATAGATAATAATGATGATGAAGATACATAGATGATAGGTAGATTTATGGAGTAAAGTTTCTTCTGCTGCTTTGTGGTAACTTTTAAATACTTTTTGAAATTTTTATCATTTCTTAATTTCTTTATATTATCCTGTAACATTAAAACAACAAATAATACTACATGAAAACTTGTTTATTACACACCTTACACTGTATTTTAGACTTATATGATAATGCTAACCAACAACTTGACAGAATGACTTGGGTGATGGGCCTGTGGGCATGCTCTGGAGGATGATCTTGATTCCTGCCCACTGTGACTGACCACTCCTTATTTCCTGACTAGGTTCCTGTCTTGCATCAGTGAAGGCAGAAATGGAGCAGTAGCATTCATTCACTGTTCTCTGCATCCCTGCTCTGGTTTCCCATCATGATGGGCCTCATCCCTGAACTGTGAGCAGAATAAACACTTTCTCCTTTGAGTTTCTTTTGTCAGAGTATTGTGTTACAGCAAAGGGAAAAGAAATTAAGACATGTATTTGCTGACAAATTATTAAGGATTTTTTTTTTACAACTGAAGATTCCACATCCTTGGCAAACTTGACTCACTTATGATTGCACAAAACAAGAGTGTGGACTACTTTACTCTGAGAGCAAGAATTTGTAATCTAATGACCAAAGTAACCCCTATTAAATCACTAACAAACCATTAAATTGTACATTACAAAATGTCTATTTGGTATGTTGCATGACACATACCCTTATAAAATTCATTTTACTTATACTCAGACATTCAGGAGGCTTTAGCTACAAATATATAATACCAAAATCTATTCTCAAACTATTAACCTTGGCCACTTATAATATCTTTAACATACACATTTTTGTGGTGACTTACTGGAAAAAGTAGAAGTTCAGTCAAGTAAATAAATAACTTCATAAAGTAAGTAGATAAAAGCTTTTGGGTTGGGGATTTAGCTCAGTGGTAGAGTGCTTGCCTGGGTTCAATCCTCAGCTCAAAAAAAAAAAAAGCTTTTAAAAACAGCTAGTTAAAATTTACAGAATATTCTCTTAACTAGATAAGTTAGAGTATAAAATTTCAAGAAATAATTTGTATGTCATTTCAGGGAGTTGTTAAGCATTTACAGATGTGTATGAGAATAAAATGTGTCTAGTCACTGTTTATTGCTACCATATAAAGATATAATTTTACATACGGTTCATTGTCTTGAGTCACCCTACTTGAGAAATGCACTTGAGATGGAGATTTGCAAACAGTTTATGGGAAATAATCTCCAGAACACCCTTGAGAGACAAGGAAAGCAGGGTTGGCCAGGTGCAGAAGTTAAACTGCAGTGCTGAGAACCCTAGTACCCAGGTTATGCTTGGGAACCACAAGGATTCCCAACACCTTTGTCCTAACTAAACCTAATCCACTAATTTGATACAGAAATTTCTTTGGAATTAGATCAATATCCATTTCCTTTGGGTCAACATCATGTGAACAAAGCAGAGTTCAAATCCTGAGCCGTATGAATCATGAATTTTTTTGAATCTGCCCATCTCCTGCTTCTTTATCATAGTTTGGGGTATGTTTTTAAATGTGTTATTCAAGAAAAAATTATGAGCTGGGATTGTGGCTCTAGCAAGCAGGATGCCCTGGATTTGAACCTCAGCACTATATAAAATTAGGTGTGGTTATATACTGCAGTAATCACAATACCAGGGAGGTGGAAACAAGAAGCTGAGGAGTTCAAGGTCATTTTCTCAAACACAGAGAGCAGAAGGCTAGCCTGGAATACATGAGAGCCTGTTTCAACAATAGCAAAAGTACTGTCTGCATATCTGTTATTGCTGCAATGATGCTGTATTAAAAAGAGAAAACAAAACTGCTGTGGATATCGCTCTGTATAAATAAAATGCTGATTGGCCATTAGCTCAGGTCTACCACTAACTAGATCTTACACTTAAACGCAGCCCATTTCTGTTCATCTAGATGGTGCCATGTATTCTGTGGCTTTTCCTGTGTGCCTGTTACATGCTGCTCCCTGGATGGTGGACTGGTGTCTCCTGACTCAGCCTCCCTCTTTCCACAATTCTCTTCTGTTTGTTCCACCTATACTTAGGTACAATGCCCCTTTCTTTGAAAGCAACTGAACTGGCAATGGACCAATGGCTTCTGATGTGCAGTGGAACAGCAGCTAAAACAGTTATTCTTGAAAGAGTAACTAAGCTGACAGAGTCTAACCTCTCAATGGTAGACTGGCATTTAGTAAAAGAGATGAAGCCACTCACAAGCCGAGAAGAATGGACAGCTGAATTAAAAAAAAAAAAAAAACCACAAAAAAAACCATCAACAATTTCCAGAATTTAAAATCCTGAATCATAACAGAACACTAGTGGAATTCAGGTGTTTCTGGTACATGGACTACTCTCACCAAATGTGAGGTCAAACTGTAGGCCTTGTGTACATCCTACTTCACAAATGAGTCTGTTGGATACCCTAAGCCTATAGGCTGAAGACAGATGCCCCAACTTTACAGAGGAACTTTGGATGACTGTCCAGGCTTCCAGCTATCTCTGTCTACTCTCTCAAGACTCCCAAAAGTTGCTTGCATCCTTCTCCCATTTCTCAGGTAATATTATATCCTTCTGAGGTCTTTGATGTAGTTGAAGAATGGATAATTATAATTGCCTTAGTTACGATAAAAGGTAAATTAGATATAAAACCTTAGTCTCACAAATACAGGATAGATAGGATATATGCTGTAATTTTGCCAAATACAAATAGACTAGATATTTTAACTATAATTCTTGACTGGTAATTGTTTTGTTATATGTACATTTACTATGTTAAAGTTAAAAATCTTCCTTTTTGAAAAAAAAAGAAAAGGGGAAGTACTGTGGATATTGCTTTGTATAAATAAAACGCTGATTGGCCAGTAGCCAGGCAGGAAGTATAGGTGGGACAAACAGAGAACAGAATTGTGGGAAGGAGACTGAGTCACCGTCCAGGGAGCAGCACGTAACAGGCACACAGGTAAAGCCACAGAATACGTGGCAACATCTAGATTAACAGAAATGGGCTGAGTTTAAGTGTAAGAGCTAGTTAGTGATAGGCCTGAGCTAATGGCCAAGCAGTTTTAAATAATATTAGCCTGTGCTTTTATTTGGATCTGAGCAGCTGCAGAAATGCAAGGACACGGGAGCCGGGTGGACACAGGAAAACTATGGTTACACCAAACTCAGTGGCTTACAGAAACACTCTGCTCTAGATCTGGGTCAAATACAGATCTATTTACTTGAACTGGACTCTGCTAGATAACTCTACTTCAGAGTATGGGTTAGGTTCAGGTTTGGTCTGTATGTACTATCCTACCTAAGACATGCTTTCTTTATGGCAAGCCAGGACCAAGTCAAATCAAGAATCAAGCATATTTAAAGCCTCCACTCACCTGATGACTACTGGCATTATTTGGTCAAGGCAAACCCAACACCATGAGACTGATGAATTATAACCCACCTATAACGTCAACTGAAGCTTTTTTTTAACACTAGCCCAAACTATCATAAACACATCCATTCAGGTTTGTGAATACAAACTCAGGCATCTGGATGCAAATGATAAATTGAAAATATCCTATTTATCTCTCTCTCTGTCTCTCTGTCTGTCTGTCTATCTATCATCTCTGCCTTCTGCTGTGGATCAGGATCTAAAGCTCTCACTACTGCTCTAGCACCATGCCTGTCTGATTCTCACTATAATGATCATGGACTAACCCTCAAAACTGTAATCAAGGGCCCAGTTAAATCTTTTATAAGAGTTGCCTTGGTCATAGTGTCTCTTAACAGCAGTAGAACACTAACTAAGACAGCAACTTTGCCTTCACTCTGTCTTGAATGCTCTGCTCCCACCTATCCTGTGAGATGAATGTATTCTTCTTAGAATTTTTGTTAATGTGTCAGGTCCACAATGAAGCTTCTCGTGATCACTCCTCTGAAATTCCTGCCCAAGTTGTCCTTTTCCCACTGTTTTTATTCCTTCTTGTCCTTAGGAGAACATCTAATATATTGCCTATCTTACTTATATGTATTCTTCATTGTCCTCCTTTGCTAAAATCTAAATTCTATGGAAACTAATTTTAATCTTCTTTTTCTCACTTATACACTCCAAGTACCTGGTAATCTGTAGCATATTGTTGGCACTCAATAGCAGTCCTGAGTTAATAAGCATATATAAGCAGAAGCAAAAGATGTACTTTAAACTTCTGAAAATTAAAGTATGACCAGATTGGTCTTAAAGGTAGCATTTTAGAAGAACTAAGTCAGGCCACATTTTAAGCACATTTCTTGTATTACATTAAAGTGCCATCATATTCACAATGCTTGCATATTTTATACTGTAGGCGAATTAACCATTTCTTATTCATACACAGATGCCTTCAAATTGGTTTATCTTCTGCCATTAAAAAGAATCTATCCTGCTTTTGTTTGAAAAGCACATGCCTAGTAAAGCTAGTGTGGTTAAAATTCAATTCAGTACAGTTTAAAATCACACAAAGCTATAGAAATTATTAAAGCTTCACAGAAACTTTCTCAAACTCCATAGACATTTATTACAGAGGAACCACTCATAAGCACAGAAGGAATTTACTCTCAGTGTTTATAGTAAAAAAAATAAATGAAATTTACTGTTTTATTTTAAAAAATATTAACTCTCTCCTACCCTGCGTTTTGTAACTGTCTTCATCATCCTTGGATGTGCTACTTCTGTTTAATGTGTTACCTTCTCTGAGATTTTTGTGATATATAATGTCTTCTTTGCTCATATTTCTTTGTTCCAACACAATCACTAAAATACTGCCTAATTTACATTATTGGTGTCTTTCTAATATCATTGTTTTTACTCACAGGAAATAAAACTTGTACAAAAAAATAAAAGCTTAGAATTTGTGTTAATTAAAACATAAGATACATTTATCATCCATCCTTTCAGCTTAAAAAGGAGAGACAGTAGAACAAATAACTTTCATCTAAGTCAATTCAAAAGCTTTTAAATAACTCACATACAAGAAACATTTTATTAAGCCGAAGGTGCTGCCTGGGCCCACAGTGACACTTCCCTAACTGTGAACATCATTGCTTCTGAAATCTGCAATGCCAATAGTGAGAGACCTGGAGGAGAGCTTTCCACGTATTGACTCCACTAAATCTGCCTTTGGAGTGTGGTACTGAATTGTGTCCCCCTCCCCCAACCCTTTAGCAGAGGAACAAAATGAAAACAGCTGATTCCTTCAAAGGTTTACTGTCAATGTGGAGGTTTTCTGTTCTGCCTCCCCATCAAGTTAAGATCCTGACATGCCTTTCTTTGATGAAACAGAAATAGTTGTATCTTGATTCCACAAAACTGACATGATGTGGTTTCATCCATCATTCCTTCTCGGAGATCATTAGCTACCTCAAAACAGTCCAAAAATGTCTTCTTCCCATTTTACTCTCTTTCACTTGTCTGTGAGTTATGATTCAATTGATACGCTTGATTTATAAAAGTTTGCTAGAGCTCTGTAAACATAATTTCCTAGATTCTTAACTGGATCCTCTTCTTTTGTCTGACCCTACAAGTAGAAATATCTTAGACTTGTGTCAACTTCCCATCTTCCTCTTCATGAAGTCAGCCATTTCACAGCATTATAAACAACCTATTTACAGATGTATGATAAAATATTATAAGCCCACTTCATAATAAAAATGTGTCTCAAGTGACTCAGAAGTCACTCACTTGAGTAAGCAGCTGAGATGGGACAGAACAGGTGTATGTTCAGGGACAGGGCTCTTCCCAGGTCCATAGGCATGGATGGGCCCCAGCTACCAAAATCAGAAAATGCTGACCAAAAAGGAGGATAGAATGAGCCTCTAATTTTAAAGCATAGGAAATAAAGAAAAATGAACAGGAATTGTCAGACAAATCTTTAATCGCACCATGATCTTCGGAAACATGAAAATATTCTTACCTGCCTCAATTAGTGACATATCTTGATGAGCAAGCTGTTTGGAAAAAACAGGATGAAATGGGAATGCAGAGGACTGGTTGCAGGCTTTTTGTCTGTTGGTTTGCAGTTTTGTAATAATTCAGAGTTTGGGGATAAAAAATTTACATCTACAATTGATTTTTTATACTATAGTTTTGATAATGTTTCTTTTGCCAGTTCATGTCTGGGATAACCTCTGAATTAAGACTTTCTGACTGACTGAGGAGTCCTCTAGCACACTGCTCGCCGGCCATTTGCATTCCTCACTGCAAGTTCTGATGCAAACACTCTTGAAATAGTTGGGCGATTAAACAAAGAAGTCAATTCAGCTCATAACTAGCATTTGGTCTGAACCAGGTTAGTCATATATTTAAGCTGTTCGTTTGAAATAACTAAATTTACAAGTAAATACAGAAATTCTAGAGATCCTGTGTGCATTACAGAGGCCCTGTGCCTCTTTCAACCTGTTCTCCTCAAAACTGGGATTTAGCGTCAGCACACATGTGAGTATCTCTATAACACGTAATTGGAAATGTACACTTATAAAGCACTACTTCAGTCAAAATTGAAAGCTGTTTCATTACTGCAGAGTTCTTACCCATAGTACTTCTTTATAGTAATCCACCTTTCTCTCTGATGCTGTTAATCAGCCTTCCATCCCCATAGTTCTTTCATACTAATATTTAAACACATAAATGAGATCAGATAGTATGTGACTTACTGAGAATGTTGTTTGCTTAGCACAAAGCTGGTTAAATCTATCCAAATTTTGTGTTTAGTGATATTTCCTTTCTCTGCTAAATACTATATATGGTATTGGTTGTTATGAATGATGGTATTCTATGGAGAGAGATTGTTTAATTATTAACTCATAAATAGTCATTTTGGGTTTTTTTGCATATTTTAACTATTATAACAATTATTGCTCTGAAAAAAAAAAACTGGCACAAATTTAATGTAAGTAAGTATTCATCTCCCTGGAACAAATGATGAGAAATTTAGTTGCTGGATCATTTTGTAAGCAACACTTAACTGTTTTAACAAATTATCATTTTTTTTCAGAGTGGCTGTACCATTTTACATATAGCAGCTAATATTTTCATGATTAGAAAAAACCCTGTCCTAAGAGGCATACATTAACCAAATGACTAGTAATGTTGAACACATTTTATACACTCGTTGACATTGTATATTTTCTCAAGAAATGTTTCCTTGAGTTTGGCTCATTTTCAAATTGGAATTCATTTCTTTAACATTGGTAACTGAGAATTCTTTGTATCTCCTAGAGATGCAGAACACAAATTGTTCTCCCAGTCTGTAAGCTATCCTTTCATTCGCTCAACAATATCTGCCACAGGCAAAGGCTTTTAATGGTGCAACAGCCATTTACTAAGTTTTGCTTTGTGAATCTGTTCAAAATATGTTGTCTAATAGCTACAAGTGCTCAGCTCTGAGATTTTCACTTGTTACTTTCTGAAAGTTTCACAGTTTGTGCTTTACATAAACCCACTATGTTCATTCCGATGTATTTTTCTGTAGGGTTTGAACTTCACATTTTGTAGTCCTTAAGCACAGTACAGCAATCATCGCGGATATGCATATAGCTCTATGGAAGGACTTAAAGTCCTGTGGGTATAATCTAAGGCTGGTGTAGGTGGGTCATATGCTAGTTTTATTTTTAATTTTTGTAAAACCTCTGTCATTATTTATGTAGTATGTTTCCTGGCTTGCAACCCATAATTACAATATAAATATATATATATATATATATATATATATATATATATATATATATATATATGGACTCTGTATATGGTGTGTGTGTGTGTGTGTGTGTGTGTATGTATGTATGACAAGAAAGTAGAAGGAAGACTATGAGGGAATTCGGCTTAAAGGGGAAGAGAGAGGAAGAACAAGACAGCACACTGGAGGTAAATGAACTCAACAAGTGATACATACACATAATGAACTTTTACTCAGCCATAAAATAAATAAAATCACCACATTTGACATAAAATGCATGGAACTGGAAACCATTATGTTAACTGAAATAAGCCAGACTCAGACAAACCATGTATTTTTCTTTCATATGTGCATCTTAGACTTTAATTTTATGTATGTATGTATGTGTATGTAGGGGACAGGAACCATGAAATAAGAAAATGATTCATGAGAAAGGAGGATCTCAAGGACATGGGAAAAGAGAGAGTAATAGGATACAGAAAGCAGAAGAGATCAGAGGAGGAGGAGGTGCAACACGGGGCGGGGATGAGGATCAACAAGAAAAAGTACAGGAAAATTTCATCATGAAATTCATTCTTTTGTATGTAAATTTTAAAAACTAATTAAAGAATCAAACATATTAGCTTCCTTAGTGTAGGTGTGCCTTACCCATCAGATGAAAGACTCAAAGAAATAGAAGACTGGGTTCCCTAGATCAAAACATTTTTATCCTGCCATCAACGGCCTTTGGACTTGAACTGCAGCTGTCATGGGACTTTCCCTGGAAGATAGGTGTCTCTGTTTGTCCTGGATAAGGCACTAAAGACAGCCTAGAGAAAAGATTTCACCCAAGACAAGCTTAGTGAAGCAGGGAGTCTATGAGGTTTCTTGAAGGAATATGTGGAAGGGGTCACCTACAGATGACTCCAAAACACGAATTACCAGCAAGAGGAAAGACTCACAAAAGCTCATCCTTGTGGCTCCCTCCATGACCTGTATGCAGGCAGTTCATGCTACTCAGAGTCTCCTTTCCCCAGTAAATTCTTATATAATGAGAGAGAGTATCCTGTACCACCCAGAATCTTCTTGGTTACCTGGGAATTGTGTTTCCTCAGTCTTAAGTCTTCCTCCTCTCTCTTGGAGGGGACATTTCAGTTCAGAGGAAATAACTACATAACCAGCAACACTGGCTTATTGGTAGGGCCTCCAGATTAGCAGCTAATTCTGAAAATGTAAAACTTGACAGCCTGCCTAATCATACAAGACAATTCTTTAAAATATCTATGTATGGGAATGTAGCTCATATTAGAGCACTAGCTTTCTATACAGAGACTTCAACACCACACAAAAAAGTAATACATCTACCTACCTATCCAATCTATCAACCACCCAACTACTTATTTCCTAGAAAACTTCAGTTAATATGAATTGTGTTAACTTGTAAGTATTACATAAATTACTAAGTCTCTTGAGTTGATGTTTTACCAATTCTAACAAAGCATAGAACCCATACCTTCCTTTATATATCTTTATACTCTGCCATTTATAATTCTTTTAAATTTTTTATTACATTAATCATTTAATTAATTTATTTGCTAGGGTGCACTTGTGGAGATAAGCAGACAACTTATGGGAGTCAATTCTCTTATTCCGGCATATGGGTCAGATCCCAGGGATTAAAAACAACTCAGGGCAATGGGCATGGCAAACACATACCATTACACATCTCTCAGGCACGCTTATACTTGGGATCAAGTTCAGGCCTTGTACATTTTAAGCAAGAACTCTACTATTGAACTATACCTCTAGCCCCAATATAATGGTCTGAAACATCTCTGTGTGGATTGAGAAGCATAACCATTACTAAATTTAATATGTTTTAGCTCAGTTTTGTGTTTTTATTTTTTATTAAGATTTATGTGTGTGTTTGTGTCTGTGTCTCTTTGTGTGTGCATGGGCCTGCAGTTTATGTATACCATGTGTGAAAGTGCCTGAGGAGGCCAGAGAGGAGCATTAGATACCCAGGAACTGGAATTACAGTTGTGAACCTACCTGGTGTGGGTTCTGGGGACTGAACCCAAACCTCTGCAAGAGCAGCAATCTTTTAACCACTGAGTCATCTCTCCAGCTCCCAGGGTTTTCGTTGTTGTTTGTTTGTTTTGTTTTTTTTGGTGTGTGTGTGTGTGTGTGTGTGTGTGTGTGTGTGTGTGTTTAATTTCTTTACAATATTCTAAGATACTTCCTTTACTCAATGGTACAGATTTGTGTTGGTTTCCTTTAACTTGTTTGCCTGGGAATGATCTCATGGCAAACCCTCTTAGCGCCTTTCATCCAGTGTCTTGATTTCCTCTTCCTCCATCTAGGATGTTTTCATAGATGTAGAATTCTGAGTTGTCACTTTTTTCTTTCAGTATTTGTCAAACACTGTCCTATTTGCTCTTGGCTCTCATAATGTCCAGTGGGAGATTTGCAGTCACTGACTCATTCCCAGGCTGTCATTTGTCACAGATGTCCTCAGATTCTCTTGTTTGTAGTTTCCAAAAGTCTGACCCTTATGTATCTAGGTGTATGTGTCTTTGGGTTTACCTGTTTCTTGAATCTGTAGGCTGTTTTTAGCTTTGCTTTTGGCTTTGATACTGCTATTCTGCTGTGTTTTAACTGTTTGCCTATAGCCATTATTTCTTTGACTGTTACACCCCCATCCTTGCTTCCAGTAACCATAGCACAGACATCTTACAGTTTCATGCCCCAGGAATTCTCATACTTTCTTGTCTTTGTTTTCCTTACTCTTAGATTACTCAATCCATTGCTCTGTCTTGAAGTTCAATTATTCTTTCCTTTGTTCTCTTCTATATTCTGGTAAATCCATTTTCTAATTTAAAACTTTTTTGTTTTTATACTTGTAAGTTCTAAAAATTTCCTTTATTTCTTTTTTAACTTTCCTCTATGAATTAATCCTTTAAATATTTATAAGTTTTTATTCATTTTAAGTGTGTTGCTGAATGAAGGGCTTTTTAATTTTTTTTAATTTTTTATTATTATTATTATTATTATTATATTTGTGTTTTAATTTTACACATCAGCCATGGATTCCCCTGTCTTCCTCCCTCCCGACCCCACCTTCCCCTCATCCCCTCCCTTCCATTCCCATCTCCTCCAGGGCCAAGACTCCCCTGGGGATTCATTTCAACCTGGTGGATTCAGTACAGGCAGGTCCAGTCCCCTCCTTCCAGGCTGAGCAAAGTGTCCCTGTATAAGCCCAATGTTCCAAACAACCAGCTCATGCACTAAGGACAGGTCCCGGTCCCACAGCCCGGATGCCTCCCAAACAGTTCAAGCTATTTAATTGTCTCACTTATCCAGAGGGCCTGATCCAGCTGGGGGCTCCACAGCCTTTGGTTCATAATTCATGTGCTTCCATTCATTTCGCTATTTGTCCCTGTGCTTTTTGCAATCTTGGTCTCAACAATTCATGCTCTTACAGTCCCTCCTCTATCTCGACAATTGAATGCCTGGAGCTCCACCTGGGGCCTGGCTGAGGATCTCTGCATCCACTTCCATCAGTTATTGGATGAGAGTTCCAGCATGACTGTTAGGGTGTTTAGTCATCTGAACACCAGACTAGGTCAGATCAGGATTTCTCTCGACCATTGCCAGCAGTCTACACAGGATGTATCATTGTGGATTTCTGAGGACCTCTCCAGGATTCTGCCTATTCCTGTTCTAATGTGGTCTTCATTTATCATGGTCTGTTATTCCTCATTCCCCCTCTCTATTCTTGATCCAGCTGGGATCTCCTGCTCCCCAAAGCTTTCTTTTCCTCAAATCTTGCCCTTCATTACTCCCACTGTCGTCCAGGTTGTTCATGTAGATCTCATCCATTTCTCTGTCATTGGGTGATCCCTGTGTCTTTCCTAGGGTACCGTTTTCTAGGTAGCTTCCCTGGAGTTGTGTAGCAGTCTAGTCATCTTTGTTTTACATCTAGTATCCTCCTATGAGTGAGTACTTACCATGTTTGTCCTTCTGAGTTTGGGTTACCTCACTCAGGATGATTTTTTCTAGATCCATCCATTTGCCTGCAAACCTCATAATGTCATTGTTTTTCTCTGCTGAGTAGTACTCCATTGTGTATATGTACCATATTTTCTTTATCCACTCTTCAGTTGAAGGGCATCTAGGTTGTTTCCAGGTTCTGGCTATTACAAACAATGCTGATATTAACATAGCTGAGCAAATGCCCTTGTGGTATGATTGAGCATTCGTTGGGTATATGCCCAAGAGTGCTACAGCTGGGTCTTGGGGGAGATTGATTCACAATTTTCTAAGGAAGCGCCAAATTGATTTCCAAAGCTTGCATTCCCACCAGCAGTGGAGGAGAGTTCCCCTTGCTCCACATTCTCTCCAGCAAAAGCTGTCTTCTGTGTTTTTGATCTTAGCCATTCTGACAGGTATAAGATGGTATTTCAGGGTCATTTTGATTTGCATTTCCCGGATAATTAGGGATGTTGAGCAATTCCTTAAATGTCTTTCAGCCATTTGAACTTCTTCTGTTGAGAATTCTCTATTTAGTTCTACAGCCCATTTCTTAATTGGACAGTTGGGCATTTTGATGTCTAATTTCTTGAGTTCTTTATATATTCTGGATCTCAGCCCTCTGTCAGATGTGGGGTTGGTGAAGACCTTTTCCCATTGTGTAGGCTGTCACTTTGTCTTGTTGACCGTGTCCTTTGCTCTACAAAAGCTTCTCAATTTCAACAGGTCCCATTGATTGATTGTTTCTCTCAGTGTCTGTGCTACTGGTGTTATATTTAGGAGGTGATCTCCAGTGCCGATGCATTCAAGACTACTTCCTACTTTCTCTTTCTCAGGTTCAGAGTAACTGGATTTATGTTGAGGTCTTTGATCCACTTGGACTTAAGTTTTGTGCATGGTGACAGATATGGATCTATTTGCAGCCTTCTACATATTGACATCCAGTTATGCCAGCACCATTTGTTGAAGATGCTTTCTTTTTTCCATTATACATTTTTGGCTTCTTTGTCAAAAATTGTATGTTCATAGGTGTGTAGGTTAATGTCAGGGTCTTCAATTTGATTCCATTGGTCCACATGTCGGTTTTTATGCCAGTACCAAGCTGTTTTTATTATGGTAGCTCTATAGTAGAGCTTGAGGTCGGGGATCGTGATGCCTCCAGAGGTTGTTTTATTGTACAGGATTCGTTTGGCTATCCTGGGTTTTTTGTTTTTCCATATGAAGTTGAGTATTATTCTTTCCAGATCTGTGAAGAATTGTGTTGGTAATTTGATGGGAATTGCGTTGAATCTGTAGATTGCTTTTGGTAAAATCACCATTTTTACTATGTTAATCCTGCCTATCCATGAGCATGGGAGATCTTTCCATTTTCTGACATCTTCTTCAGTTTCTTTTTGCCGGGACTTAAAGTTCTTATCATATAGGTCCTTCACATGCTTAGTTAGAGTAACTCCAAGGTATTTTATATCATTTGTGGCTATTGTAAAGGGTGATGTATCTGATTTCCTTTTCAGCCTGTTTGTCTATTGTCTATAGGAGAGCTACTGATTTTTTTGAGTTGATCTTGTATCCTGCTATGTTGCTGAAGGTTTTTATTAGCTGTATCAGTTCCTTGGTTGAATTTTTGGGGTCACTCATGTATACTATCATGTCCTCTGCAAACAGGGAGAGCTTGACTTCTTCCTTTCCAATTTGTATCCCCTTAATATCCTTATGTTGTCTTAGAGCTCTGGCTAGAACTTCAAGTACTATATTGAGTAAGTATGGGGAGAGGGGACAGCCTTGCCTTGTTCCTGATTTTAGTGGTATTGCTTTGAGTTTCTCTCCATTTAATTTGATGTTGGCTGTTGGCTTGCTGTAGATTGCCTTTATTATGTTTAGGTATGTTTCCTGTATTCCTGATGAAGAGGTGTTTGATTTTGTCAAATGCCTTTTCTGCATCTAGTGAAATGATCATGTAGTTTTTTTCTTTGAATTTGTTTATATGGTGTATTACATTGACGGGCTTTCGTATGTTGAACCACCCTTGCATCCCTGGGATGAAGCCTACTTGATCATGGTGGATAATTGTTTTGATGTGTTCTTGGAGTCTGTTTGCCAGTATTTTATTGAGTATTTTTGCATCAATGTTCATGAGGGAGATCGGTCTGTAGTTCTCTTTATTTGTTGCATCTTTGTTTGGTTTAGGAATCAGGGTAATTGTAGCCTCATAGAAGGAGTTTGGTAATATTCCTTATGCTTGTATTATGTGGAACAATTTAAAGAGTATTGGTATTAAGTCTTCTTTGAAGAGCTGGTAGAATTCTGCACTGAAACCATCTGGTCCTGGGCTTTTTTTGGTTGGGAGACTTTTAATGACTGATTCTATTTCCTTAGCGGTTATTGGACTATTTAAATGGTTTATCTGGTCTTGATTTAACTTAGGTATGTGTACCAGAAAATTATCCATTTCTTTTAGATTTTCCAGTTTTGTGGAGTAGAGATTTTTGAAGTATGACCTGATGATTCTCTGGATTTCCTCATTGTCTGATTATGTCCCCCTTTTCATTTCTGATTTTGTTAATTTGGATGCTCTCTCTCTGTCTTTTGGTTAGTTTGGATAAGGGCTTGTCTATCTTGTTGATCTTCTCAAAGAACCAACTCTTTGTTTCATTAATCCTTTGTATTGTTCTCTTTATTTCTATTTTATTGATTTCAGCTCTCAATTTGATAATTTCCTGGTGTCTGTTCCTCCTGGGAGACTTTGCTTCTTCCTGTTCAAGGACTTTCAGGTGTGCAGTGAAGTCACTAGTGTGAGATCTCTCCAGCTTCTTTATGTGGGCATTTAGTGCTATGAATTTCCCTCTTAGCACTGCTTTCATAGTGTTCCATAAGTTTGGGTATGTGGTATATTCATTTTCATTGATCTCCAGGAAGTCTTTAATTTCTTTCTTTATTTCTTCCTTAACCCATTGGTGATTCATTTGAGCATTATTCAGTTTCCATGAGATTGTAGGATTTCTGTGGTTTTTTTGTTGTTGAAATCTAACTTTAAACCATGGAGGTCTGATAGAACACAGGAGGTTATTCCAATTGTTTTGTATCTGTTGAGATTTGCTTTGTGGCCAAGTATGTGGTCGATTTTAGAGAAGGTTCCATGGGGTGCTGAGAAGAAGGTATATTCTTTTTTGTTTGGGTGGAATGTACTGTAGATATCGATTAAGTCCATTTGAGTCATAACATCAGTTAAGTCCTTTATTTCTCTGTTAAGTTTCAATTTGGCCGATCTGTCCAGAGGTGAAAGTGGGGTGTTGAAGTCTCCCACTATTAATGTGTGGGATTTTATGTGTGATTTAAGCTTTAGTAATGTTTCTTTTGCATATGTGGGTGCCCTTGTATTTGGGGCATAAATGTTCAGAATTGAGACTTCATCTTGGTGGTTCTTTCCTGCGATGAGTATGTAATGTCCTTCATCATCTCTTTTGATTGATTTTAGTTTGAAGTCTATTTTGCTGGATATTAGGATGGCTACACCGGCTTGCTTCTTTAGACCATTTGATTGGAAAGTCTTTTCCCAGCCTTTTATTCTTAGGAGGTGTCTGTCTTTGAACTTGAGGTGTGTTTCTTGTATGCAGCAGAAAGATGGGTCCTGTTTTCATATCCATTCTGTTAGTCTGTGTCTTTTTATAGGTGAATTAAGTCCATTGACATTAAGGGATATTAATGACCAGTGATTGTTCATTCCTGTTATTTTGATTTTTTGGTGGTAATGTGTGTGTACTTCTCTTCTTTGGTGTTTACTGCTGTGGTGTTATCTATTGCCTGTGTTTTCATGGGTGTATCTGCCTTCCTTAGGTTGGAATTTTCCTTCTAGTGCTTTCTGTAGGGCTGGGTTTGTGGATAAGTATTGTTTAAATCTGGTTTTGTCTTGGAAGGTCTTTTTCACTCCATCTATGATGACTGAAAGTTTTGCTGGGTATATTAGTCTAGGCTGGCATCCATGGTCTCTTAGTGTCTGAATTATATCTGTCCAAGTCCTGGCTTTCAAAGTCTCCATTGAGAAATCGGGTGTTATTCTGATGGGTTTGCCTTTATAAGTCACTTGGCCTTTTTCCTCTGCTGCCCTTAATATTCTTTCTTTATTCTGTACGTTTAGTTGTTTAATTATGTGGCAAGGGGACTTTTTGGGGGGGTCTAGTCTGTTTGGTGTTCTATAGGCTTCTTGTATCTTCATAGGCATTTCCTTCTTTAAGTTGGGAAAGTTTTCTTCTATGATCTTGTTAAATATATTTTCTGTGCCTTTGAGTTGGTATTCTTCTCCTTCCTCCCTCCCTATTATTCGTAGGTTTGGTCTTTTCATGGTGTCCCAAATTTCTTGGACATTTTGGGTCATGACTTTGTTGGTTTTAGTGTTTTCTTTGACTGATGAATCTATTTCTTCTAACGTATCTTCAACACCAGAGATCCTCTGTTCCATCTCTTGCTTTCTGTTGGTTATACTTGCATCTGAAGTTCCTGTTTGTTTTCTCAGATTTTATATTTCCAGCATTCCTTCTGCTAGTGTCTTCTTCATTTTTTCTATTTCCCTCTTCAGGTCTTGGACTGTTTCCCTTGTCTGTTTCATTGCTTTTTCATGATTTTCTTTCAAGGACTTATTGTTTTCTTCTGCTTTAATTGTCCTTTCCTCTAGTTTTTTATAGTGTTCTTCCCATTTTTTGTTTGTCTGTTCCTCCACTTCGTTTTTTATTTCTTCTATATAAGGCTCTAGCCTTTATGATGTTACTTATAAGGTTGTTTTCTTCTGCTGCTTCCATTCCGTGATGTTCAGGTCTAGCTGTTGGAAAAGGGCTAGGTTCTGGTGATGCTGTATTGCTCTTTATTTTGTTGTATGTACTTCTGCCTTGAAGTCTGCCCATCTCCTCTTGGGTTTGTTCTTGGTCTTATCAGTGTACTTGGTCCAGACAGAGCTGACAGATTTAGGGAGCCTTTCTGTGGTCCAGATGGGAGCTCTGGTCGAGATGAGAGTGCTGGCTGGATAGGAGCTGGGGTGCTGGACTCTGAGTCTCAGGAAGTCCCTGGGGTCTCCTTATCTGGTCCAGATGGGAGCTCCTCTTGTCCAGATGGGAGTTCCAGGACAGGATGGAAGCTCTGGTCCAGATGGGAGTTCCAGGGCAGTTGGTAGCTGGGGACTCTCTGGTCCAGATGGGAGTTCTGGGGCAGATGGGAGCTGGAGGCTGGTCTCTGAGTCTCAGGAAGTGGCTGGGGTCCCAGGCAAATGGGTGTGGGGGCAGGGTGTGGAGACTGCAGGGTCTGCCTGCAGTCTTGGAAAAGGGGTGCCTTCCCACAGGACCTGAGGAATGGCCGGAAACTGCGGCATAGTTGGGCAGGTCCTCCTGGGATGGCTGGTGCACAGGGGTGGGACCCAGAGGTGGTTGCCCCTCTGACTACAACCCCAGGCACTCACCTCTGGTCCAGATGGGAGTTCTGGGGCAGCATGGAAGCTGGGGGCTGGTTTCTAAGTCTCAGGAAGTGGCTAGGGTCTCAGGCAGATGGGTGTGGGGGCAGGGCGTGGAGGTTGTAGGGTTCACCAGAGGGTCTTGGAGAGGGGGAACCTTCCCAGTGGGGATGGGGGATCCTGCCTTATGTTCAGAACCTTGGGCCCAGTTCTCCAGGTCTTCCTTGGAGTGGCTGGTGCCCTGGGCTGTGACCCAGGTGAGGGCCTCTCTGGGTGTGACCCCAGTCACTCACCTCTGGTCCAGGTGGGAGTTCCAGAGCAGGATGGAAGCTGGGGGCTGGTGTCTGATTCTCAGGAAGTGGCTGTGGAGACTGCAGTGTCTGCCTGCAGTCTTGGAAAAGGGGAGCCTTCCCGCAGGGCCCGCTGATTGGCTGGAAACCAGGGCCAAGTTGGGCAGGTCCTCCTGGGATGGCTGGTGTCCAGTGGTGGGACCCAGGGGCAGTTGTCTCTCTGACTATAACCCCAGGCACTCACCTCTGGTCCAGATGGGAGTTCTGGGGCGGATGCTTCTTTTTTTTTTTTTTTTACCTGAGGATCGAACCCCACAAGTGCTCTACCACTGAGCTAAATCCCCAACCCCTGAATGAAGGGCTTTTATAGTTGCTGTTCTTAAAACATTATCAGATAATTCTAAGGTCTCTTGTATGTCAGTTTCTACATGATTGATTTCTTGCCATATTCAGATTGAGATCTTCCTGGTGTGGTATGTAAAATTTGTATTGAAACACAGACGTTTTTATTATGCAGTGAGACTGTATCTTATTTATATTTTGTATGTTAGCAGGCCTTTTGTAATCTCGCTTCAATGCTTGAATGGCTCTTTTGCTTAGAATTGCTGCAATTAATCATGTTAAGTCTAGATTCTCCACTCAACCTCCATTACTACTCAGATGGGAAGGGTTTTCTCATCATTCCTGGGTTGAAAATGAGAGTTCAGACTCCTCACCAGGCCCTTCCTGAAACCTCCTGTCTAGGAGAAAAAAAGCCAACTTCATTGTCTCCCACATGGTCCCCACTGACAAGCTGAGGGGCACACAGCCACTATTGCTGAATGGAAGCTAAAATCCTGAGTCTCCAGGGAAAGAGGAACCAAGCCTTTTCATGATAAGCATGCAGTGGAAATCCAGTCTGCCGGATGGTCCACAATCTCAGGGAGGGCTGAGAAGAGCTCTTTACTACCCAGAGGAAAACTCAGAAAGTTCCAGCCTTCAATCAATGGGTAGAGAGTTAATATGGTTCATTACAGCCCGACAGAGGCAAAGCCAGGACCCTACCCAGCAGGCCTTACTGGAAGGGTGAGAGTGGGACTCCCTCAATCCCTACTCCCTGCCACACACACCAGGGTTTGGCTGGATTATTTACAAGCTTGCTGCATTGTTTTAATATGTTTTTCCTGATCATTAACTAAAACAATGAAACTATTCTTGGGAGATTTTTTATTTTCTGAAACATTGGCATTATGGGTTGCCAGCTTCCCTAGGATGCTGTGGAATAATGCCCTTGTACACTGGTTTAATAGAATGTTGATTGGCCAGTAGCCAGGCAGTATAGGTGGGTCAAGCAGACAAGGAGAACTTTGGGAAGAGGAAGAGTGAGGAGTCGTCAGCTAGACACAGAGGAAGCAAGATGTGAAGGCAGAACTGAGAAAAGGTACCAAGCCACGTGGCTAAGCATAAATAAGAATTATGGGTTAATTTAAGTGTAAGAGCTAGTCAGTAATAAGCTTGAGCTAATGGCCATATAATTTGTAAATAATATAAGCCTCTGTGTGTTTACTTGAGTCCCAGCGGCTGTGGGACTGGCAGGTGAGAGAGATTTGTCCTGACCACAGGCCAGGCAGGACACAGGAAAAATTCACGTGTATTAGGATCCATCTTTTCTTATCTGAATTTTCACTTTCATGGGTTTATTTACCTGTGGTGGGGTGAGATGACATATTAAGTGGGAAATTCCAGGAATAAGCAATTTGTGGTTTTTTAATTTAATTTTTAAAGATTTATATTCTTATTATGCATATGTTGGGGAGCAGGTATATTCAGGTTCCCTTGGAGGTCAGAGACTCTGATTAATTTCCTTGGAATGAGCTGATGTGGGTGCTAGGAACTGAACTTGGATCCTCTACAAGAGCAGCATCATTCTTAACTCGAGCCATTTTTAATTTAATATTTATCAATGTTTGTGTTTAAATATTTATTACATGGGTAGGAGAACACCAGCACCTGGAACTTATTTTTTCAATGTTTTCATTTATTCAATATGTGGCTAAGGGCCATGGCTCATGTGTGGAGGTCAGAGGACAACTTTGGGGAGTTGGTCCTCTCCTTCTACTGCTCAACCATTTTTTTTTTTAAGTGACGGGATCCAATTATGTTGCCCAGGGACCTTCCTGCATCTCTCTATACAGGAGCTGGACTATGGGTGTGTGCATCTGTTCCTAGCCCTTTTTAATTGTTTAATATTGTTATGTTTTGACATGGTAATATCTTGCACAACCTATCTAGGATGTGAATCACTCTTTTGTCCTGCAGATCCATGCTGTACATACCCATTATAACTTATTATCCAGCGTGATTATCAGACAGTCATAGCATTGCTGTACTGGTACTCAACTGACCTTTATTTCACACAATAATAGCCACAAAAGCACACACAGAGTGGCAATTCTGACATGTAACAGTGAAGCCATCAAATGCTTCAAGTGCAAGGTGAAAGTAAAATAAGATCTTGAGAAACCATATTTACATAACTTGTACTGCAATGTATCATTATAGTTTTTCTATTTTATTGTAGCTGTTATTTTGTTATTGTATCTAACATATAAACTAATCTTTAACATATATATATACAGGAAAAAGCATAGCATATATAGTGTTCAGTGCTGGTCTCTAGCATCTTTTCGTTTTTTTTTTTTTAACATAATCTTCATATAGTAAAGAATTACTATAAAAAGCAAATAAATAAATAAATAAATAACCCAGAAAACTTTTTTCTATGTCACTTCTGGTCCAATTTCTTCTGTGCCTTTCAGAAATTTTTTTGTTGTTTTAAGTATGATGTCATATTGTTACAGTCAATAGGAAGAGGGTAGAAAAGTACGTTAACTTCATCTTCCAGGAAGCTGATGTCCTCTGTTTGGAATTTTAAAACACTGGACTAGATCATAGAGTCATACACAAACTTTGTATCAGCACAGTCCCTCAGAGGAAGAACATGCTTGTAGAATGTACCTCTAAAGGGCTAACTAAATTAAACCAATAGCTCGAAGAAAGGCCCTGATACAGTGTGACTAGGTCCTTGTAAGGGAAGACTAGAACACAAGCTGAAGAGGATAGCCATGTAAAGATACAGGCAAAAGATGACTGTCTCCAAGCCGGGAGAGGTCTTGTTCTCAACAGGAACCAACCTCTTTCACACCTTTATCTTAGATTTCCTGCCTCTAGAAGCAAAATGGTATTCTTTAAGCCACCTGTTAGTACTTTGTTACTGCTGGCTCAGTAAAGAGAGACAGAACCACAGCATTAGGGCAAGGTATTGATTCTGTTTAATGTTGGGGGAAAGTTCTCCATGATAAAAGTTACTCATTTTTCTTTCTTTTCTTTTTCTTTTCACTTAGTCTAAAAATTCACAATTGTAGCAGCCAGCATATGTTCCCAAAAAGAATTACTTTTCTCTAGGGGAAATGCTCTTAAACAGTATTTGAAAGTAAAAAATCTGGAAATTCATCTGTTTCCCAATCTGTTCCATAGCATACTAACTAGAATTCCTAAATGCATGAGGAAAATACCTGTCTTATACAAAGATGGATGGTTCCACAAAAGAATCAAATCTGGGGGAAAATGTGGCTGCAGTGATGTGGACACTGAACCAAGACTGAACATTAGATATGGAGACAGAAGAGGAGAAGAGATAAGAAAGAATGTAAGAGAGGGGTAAACAGAAAAGAGAGAGCATAAGGTGGAAAGATGCAGTGTGGGAAGATAAGGAAGAAAAGAGGCACAAATCCTCTTTCTTGTTTATTCAATATTACTGAAAGAATTCCATAGAATTCTCTCAGAATGGAATATGTTTGATAATGCTGTTTTGAAGGAAAAGGCCAATGATGTCCAAAATTAAAGAATGCTGTAAATGTTTATGCAATGGGGCTCATTTGCTCAGCCCCTTTGCAGAGGTGTTCATGACAATTGTATGGAGTAAAATAAACCAGTAGAGGAAAAATCATTTTCAAGCATGATAACCTTTCAAAACTTGTGATGCATAAAACATCAGACAGACTTTTCTTCTCACTGCTTGGCATCAGCAATGGCAAACCATCTAAGAATCTGTGTACATTGTTCTGTTGCCTAAATGTTATTACTATGGGTAACAACTTATAGTGTCACCTTATTCAGAGTTGCCCCAGGGGAACCTGAATGACTATTTCCTTTCCAGAAACCTTTAGTCATAAAGGAGCTTTATTCAGAAATCAGTATCAGTCAGTAGAAACTTAAATTCTCTCTTGTTTTTATCTTTCTTCAAAAGTGATGTGAGATGAAAATGGGGAAGGGAAGCTAGAGGCAGGTGGCCCTACCCTGGCCTGCCTCTGGTCTCTACATCCTCTACTGAGGTGCAGTTCCATCAGCCAAGTCTTCAGGCTTCCAGGCCATGACAAACCCCTCAGAAACCATAAGTCAAAAAGAATCTTTCCTCCCTTAAGTTGCTTTTGTGTGGCCTTCTGTGTTTAGCACTGTTCTTCCATGATAACCTGAGAAAGGAAACTAAAATTCTTCTCTGTTTTGTTATTGTGTATTTGTATAATGTCAGATATTTCTTCAAAATACTGCAAAGGAGTGAACACAGAAGTAAATTTGATAATTCAGCTTTCTGCTGCCAAGGTAACTACTAAATATGTTTGCAAAATGTGAAACAATTTTTGTTTGGGAAACTATAGCTATTTTTTATAAACATGCTATTTGTATTGCATGTTTATTGTTATTTTAAACTTATACTAATAGATTTTCTTTAATTTCTTTTTTAGCTTTTAGCATTGCAAATACATATGGATTTGTAAATATTACCCACACTAATAAAAATTCTGCTTGTTTGTTTTTTGTTTTTGTTTTTCAAGACAGGGTTTCTCTATGTAGCCCTGACTATCTTGGAACTTGATTTGTACATCATGCTGGCCTTGAATTCAAGAGATCTGGAGTCAGTCAAATCCTGACAAGACAGTTCCTACTGTGAGAACATTGTCAAGTGGCCCTCCAATCTTCTACAGTTCATACCCATCCTCAAGCCCAAATGTCTTAAATAAATTTCATATTTTTCTGTTAAGTAGATTTTGTCTCACTTAGCTAGGTTTAGTTTCTGCTGACTACAATCAAATTATGCTAATGTACACATCGTTAATATTCCTTTTCCTTTATGTCTGAGTGTGAAAGATTTTGATTTATAATCTAGATTTTATTGTGAATTCCTATGCACACATTATAACACCAACAACTCTTTAACAAGTGGGAAGTATAATTAGAAAGAATTTTGCTCTTTCTGGTCTCTGTTAAAGATATAATAAATTGTGAGCATCAAAAGTCCTAATTACATGTTGACAACCAGTCATCAAAGATCTGCTTAGCATTTACTCCACAGTCACAGTGTCTATGGCATTTTATCTTCAAAGGATGGAGTATACACCAGTAGAATAATCTACATAACAAATATATGTATTGCTGGAAATAATTTTAGCCACATTCTAGACGTGAAATTTCCCATCATTTTCTTGAGGAAATGAACATGAAAGAATCTTGGCTATAAAGATCATACCACTCATGGCTCCATGAGAAAACATGGATATGCAGTGTCTATATAGAAAGAATTTGAAAGCAAGAATTATGTTGGGCAATTTTCTATAAATCCTGACTTATCCTATAATATACAGTTCATCTTGAAAATTTATTTTACTTCCTTCCACTACAAATTTTCTATTAATCATTTTGATATTGTTTTCTACTTTCTTTTTATCTGTTTTTAGTGGAATATGTTTCTTTGGAACTTTTATTTACTATCTTTGGTAAGTGTAATTCTCAAGGCACAGTTTTTTGATGTGTGTGTGTATTTATGTATGTATGTGTGTGCGTGTGCATGTGCGTGTGTGTGTGCGTGTGTGTGTGTGTGTGTGTGTGTGTGTGTGTACTCTGAATTGAAACATTCAAAATACCAACATTTTGTAAAGAAACAATCCTGTTCTACCTAACATTTGTAAAACTGTATATGAAGGATCTGTCCTCATCTGGGGGCATAGCATATTTTAGAAATTTGGAAAACCTGATCAAAACCACATGTTTGACAGGTACATTTGGAGTGTTTAGCCTAAAGGAATGTGGACTAACAAGCATGATTATGACTATTTCAAATATTTAACTGAAGTTGTTAGACCTCTTCAATTTATCATGAATTTAAGAAAAGTAGAGGGATAGTTAGTTATCTTTTTTCAAAGCTTTAGAGAATTCCTTACTAGAAGAGGGTTATAGTGCAAGGTAGACATGCTATAGATATGCAAGTTTCCTGCTAATCCTGAGACACTTTGATTCTGTAATTCTTTTTCCCTGTAATTTAGATAACTTCTCACTTGAATCTGAAACACAGGGTTGATGGTTGCAATTTTGTATCAGCATCACACAAGATAAGTTAAGAATGATCTACAAGATAAAACAATTTTAAGTAATATATATACAGAAGAGCAGTTTATCAGCTTATTTTGGCTCATAGTGCCGGAGAACAGTCCATTGTGGAAGTGAAAGGAAGGGCATGGCAGCTGGTATCAGTCTGTTTGAGTTACTGATCTATTTCTGTGATAGACACCATGACCAACACAACTTATAAAATAAGCATTTAATAGTGTTTACTGTTCCAGGGGGTTAGAGTTTATGTTGGTGGAGCAAAGGCATGGTGGCAGATGGCAGAAGTGAGTAGCAGCTGGAGCTCACATCTCCATCTGATCTGGAAGCAGGAGGCAGTGGGAGCTAACTCAAATGGTGTTAGTGCTCTGAAACCTCAAAGCCTTCCCTAAGTGACAAACCTCCTCCTAATTCTCCCCAAACAGTTCCACCAGCTGGGAGCAAGTACTCAAACCTTTGAGCCTGTGCAGACATTGTCATTGGAAACCAGCACAGGCTCCATGTTAATGGCAGGAGCTTGAGGCTGCCTCTCTTCCCACATTCCCATCAGGAAGCAGAGAACAGAGCTGGAAGTGGGGTTGAGCTATAACCCCTGAAGTCCCATTCTTAGGATCCCCCTCTCCACTAACCAGGCCAAACAACCTATCAAAGCAGCGCCACTGCCCATGGGTAGGTGTTCAAGTAAATCAACTTCTTTTTCATCGCGTAAAAATACAGTAATGCTTTCCTTGGGGATTTAAGACAATGAGGAGGTGTGCATAGAATGAAGTAAATTAACTTTTAAATTTCAGTAGCACTAAAATTCTGTGACGGGTAATTGGGGTTGCCCTCTTAACTAGAAACTGAGGCTCCAGATAGATTTCAGGAAAGAAAAAATGTTATTTTCAATAAGTTTTATAAAGAGTATGTTGCATAGCTAATAGAGAAGGAAAATTCAACAGAAATAATGGAGAAATGGCAGAAGCCACTTACAGCTTATCAAGAAATGGAAGTAAAGGAGCTGTGCCGTCATAGAAAACACCCTTTCTGGGCAGATAGACTTCTCCAGTGGGTATGGAAGCAGGTAGGACCAGATGGCCAGATGGCAAACCTCACTGACTTGGGCATCTCTAAGATGCTCTGTGGCCAAAGGCACTTGATTTTCTTTTTAGTGAAGGGATGTGCTTTCTAAAGTAAATTATATATATATATATATATATATATATATATATATATATGTGTGTGTGTGTGTGTGTGTGTGTGTATATATATATATATATACATACATATATATATACATATATACATATATATGTATATATATATATATATATATATATATATAGTCTGCTACTATATGCTATACACTACATATTTATGTAGTATATATAAATATATTATCTAACTTAACTTCTGGAAAAAAGGTATAGAGAAATTTCATATTAATGATTTAAACAATGATTCATCATTATGTAGAATTTGAAAAACCAATTCTCTGATACCTCAGGGAAAGAAACATTTGATAGTAATTTTAGTTTTCTGACACAGTGTCTCCTTTTATAGTCCAGGCTGCCCTTTAACTTGCAATCCTCCTGCTTCAGCTTCTGAGTGGTAGAATTATACGCTTGTGTTATAGGCCTGTTTCATTTTATGGTTTTGATAACATGTAAATGAGGTTATATGGCTTCCCTATAATCAATTGTCATATTTATTAGAGAAATAGGATGTGGCTTCCTTCTTCAGAGGGATAATATAAGGAACATGAAAATTGCTGGGGTTGGGAATTTAGCTCAGTGGTAGAGTGCTTGCCTAGCAAGCGCAAGGCCCTGGGTTCAATCCTCAGCTCAAAAAAAAAAAAAAAAAAAAATTGCCTGTAGGGAGCTGCCATTCTAAGATGGCGCAGACTTCCTGACAGCTTTGCTGTAAACAACTCCATATTTGGCTGTGCTTGCTGGGCTGTGCGCCTCGAGGTTTGCGCATGCGCATATATGGTAATTTGGCCTTATGTCCTCAGCCTATCCCATGGCTCCCCGTGCTTGCATTCTGGTGGGATCCAATCACAGATTGACCCGTTCGCTTGGTTCCCTATATAAGCAGCTGCCTTTTGGTTCTTGGGGCCCCTTACCTCCCGCTCTCCCTTAATCAAGAGGCGCTCCAATAAAGTGTGATCTGAGAAGAATCCTTGAATGGTGGTCGTGCTTCCTCACTGGTCGAGGAGCTCACCGCAATTGCCTATGCAGCATCCCTGTATTTGAAGTCCTTAGATAATATTAAAAAACGTTATAATACTATAATCCCACAGAGTTGTATTTTCACTCTTCATTCATGTTTAAGGTATTGTGTAAGAAAATGTATTCCTGACTGGGTGAATATGGAGCTTTTTTCAGTGGTAATTTTAAACACTGAATGTTTTTCTACAGAGACAACATATATAAAAAATTGAAGAAACATTCAAGTTAATTTTAATACTATCCCCTCTAGCAAAATAAAAAAAAATCAATTGAAATATATCTAAATTTATTAGGGCTATTTAGAATTATTAGGATCAAAGCCCAACAGAAATTAAGGATGCTTGACTAATAGTATAGAAACATTTTTAAATATCAGATTAAGGTTTTTTTTAATGCAGATAGTTTGACACATCTTTCTGTAACAATAAAGGACATAATAGACAAACTAATGAAGGGAAAGTGGGCTAAAAATTAAGTATTTAGCCAATACCAATTATCAAGGAGAGCTCATAGGCTTTTTTTTTTTTTTTTAAGGATATTGCCCATGCTTATCATGTAGGAATCAGATTGATTAATCAACTACCTACTTTTAGAACAATCTTGTTAAAACTGTGCGAGCTGCTAAGCAAAGTAGAATGAATTGTGTCCATGGAGTCAGCCTAATTATCAAGGTTTCATTTGACAAATCTCAAGGCAAGAAAATACTAACAATAAAAGACACAAATAACATCTTAGAGTTAATCATTATTTACAACTGAAAAAAAATCAATACTAAATGATGTACTTTCAGACTTGTTCAGCAGTGGAGAATATGATGGGAATTTGAAAACCTGGCCAAAATAATTCTCCTTAAAGTCTGCCAGGAGAAAAATAAATCTCCAACATTGTTCTCTCCTTGATTTAGCACTCTGGAAAGTCTGCGCTAAAGCATGCTATAGGCAAAAAAAAAAGTAGGCAGACGCTTCTGATATATAATTTGAGAGAAGCAAGCCCTCTCTACTACCCCAAAATATCTCTACAGTCAGTCTCAGATTTTGTACCCCATAATTATATTCTTTCTTCTCCCTTAAGAGCTTTTGTGTTTAGTTGCCTTCTGGGACTGGAAAACACTCTTGGGGGAAGCAAATGCATCAATTAACACTTTCAGGAGAATTTGCTGCTAAATAAAGAAGTGAGAGAACTGAAGCCACAGAGAAGAAGATAGCAGTAGGAGAGGAATTACACCTGAGACACATTCCAAACACTTCTCGGGCATCCCTAGGGCTCTGCAAGTGAATGTGCATTATATTGTTGATAATCATAAATGTTTCTGATTTAATAAATTCCGTGGTGCAGTATGCCAACATGCTTACTTGGATAGCAGATATGAAATTAATAATTTAGTGGCTCTCAGATACTTCAAAAAGCCTGTCTTTATTCCTCTAGACTTGGACTCAAATTAGTTCAGGAGTACTGATAACATAAATGCAGACTTTGGTCTCAGTGAAACTTCTCAAATTCCCTTTGGCTCTCGTCTTTTCTCTGTTAGAAGTATGAGACAAGGATGGCAGTTCAGAAAGGGAGAGTGCTTTACACAGTCTCCTGGCATGTAGATTAGGTGACCCACTCCAATGCCCTCTTCTAGACCCCAAAGGCCACTTTTACTGAGGAAAGTTTCTGTCTACTGGTCTTCAGGCTCTCAGAACTTGTATCTATTCCAGGAGCTCACCCTCCACTTGGGGACTTAGAAGTGAGCATCGGCTCTTGGACTTAAGGCTGAGTTCTTCACCCTCCCCTGGATTTTTAGGGCAAAGCTTTGGGCAAGAAGTCAAATCCCACAAGGGAAAAATGCTTCTTTGATTTTGCACAAAGGTTCTCACACTATGCAGCAATATCATTTTTAAACTTGGCCAAGGTTAAATTCTAGTCTGGGGATTTGCTCAAGTGGGACCAATTGACTGCACAGCCTGGGCTCTCATGTCCATGTCTGGTGTCAATGAGAGCTACAACAATAACAACACAACAAACAAAACCTAGCATCTACTATTAACATCTCTGGGACTTACCTGATTAAGTTCTATAAATGGTGAAATTCCGTGATTAACCAAGGTCTAGAGCATAGAAAAGGTAAAGGAAATAAAAACACTTCTATTATTTTTCTTCATGAAAAGACCAGGAAGACACTAATATGGGGGACCCTGGAAGCACAAAGGTCGAAATTGAAGCAGTATTGTTCAGAGTTTATATCCATATTAGTTACTTTTTGTAACACTTCAGGGAAGGAGGCTTTATTTCAGCTCATAGTTTCAGAAGATTTAGTCTGGAGCTACTTTAGGGGTGTACCTGGGTAGAACATCACAGCAGTGGGGTGGGAGCTTGTGGTAGACGATGATTGTTTACATCATGGAGGACAGGAAGTAGAAAAAACAACAGGCAAGGTTCAGGACTAATGTTTCTTCCCGGTCCTCATTCCTCCAACTAGACTTTGCCTTCTAATGTTTTCACAACCTCCCAGAATGGAGCTGCTGGCTGACAGGGTTAAGCATTGAATACATGATCCTAGGTGGGGATAACATCTCAATTTATAATAATATCTGTTTTGGAGGTAATTTTAATTCTTTTGAAATTTAGCACCATGGAGTAGGGGCACTGAACATCTTTTGTTTTGGACTCTTCACAAATGTCAGTTCCTCCTGCTAGAGGAAGAAGAGGGCTTCTTTGCTATGAAATGTAATGAGCATATTGTCTCTCTTCAGGACAAAAGGTGTATGGGTTTGCTTGCAGTGCATTATGAAAATTCAGTTCCTTAATGATAAGATTCCTCAGCAGGGACACAAACCTACTGCACATTCATCATTTTTCTACAATACTCCATTTTCCTTGCAGCTTGGGGAACAGACACAAACATGAAGTTCATGCTGATTTTATACTGTAACTGACACAGTTCTTGATCTATAGCCTAGGAGGCTGATGTCCTCCACCACTGTCCAGAACACTGAGGAAGGCTAACTTGGAAGCTTCAAGTAGAATGGAATCTCATACTTCACATTTTTTTATAACTTAAATTTTATTATTGTATTACTGGTGTGTGTGTGTGTGTGTGTGTGTGTGTGTGTGTGTGTGTGTGTGGTGTGCCATGCTGTGCATGTAAAAGGTCACAGGACAACTTTCAGAAGTCATTTCTCATCTTCCACCCTGGATTCCAGGAACTGAACTCCAATTGTCAGGCTTGGTAGAAAGCTAAGTCATCTTGCCAGGCCCATTTCATAGTTTTTTGTTTATTTTTGTTGTTGTTTTGTTTTGAAGCAAGATTTCTGTGTATAACAGCCCTGGAAATTCTGGAACTTGCTTTATAGACTAGGCTGGCCTCAAATTCACAGAGCCCGCTTCTGCCTTCTGAACACTTGGAGTACAGGGTGTGCCTCCACCGCCTAGCTTCTTTCACAGCTTCTTTTTTTAAGATTCATTTATTTTTATTTTATGTGTATTAGTGTTTTGCCTGCATGTATGTCTGTGTGAGGGTGTCAGATCCCCTGGAACTGGAGTTATAGACAGTTGTAAGCTGCCATGTGGATGCTGAGTATTGAACCCAGGTCTTCTGGAAGAGCAGCCAGTGCTCTTAATCACTGAGCCATCTCTCCAGCCCCCTTTTCACAGTTTTTAAAAGCTGTAAGTCCCTCCTTGTCTTTTAGAAACAATTTATTTTAAAATTATGAATTGTGTGTGTGTATGTGTGTGTGTGTGTGTGTGTGTGTGTGAGAGAGAGAGAGAGAGAGAGCTTATGCACTTGAGTGCAGGTGCCTAAAGTGATATAAACATTGCATTCCCTGACACCAACTCCAGTTGGTTGTGAGCCACAAGATAGAGGTGCTGGGAATACAACTTGGGTCCTCTGGAAGACGTCCCCTTAACCTCTGAGCTATCTCTCCATCCCCTGTCCTTGTTTTAATGTAGTTTCAGACTGTTACTTCATTTTGCATCTATTTATTTAGCTACAGGTTTACATTGCCCAGGCTTACCAAGCTGAGGACAAGCTTGAGCTTCTCCTGCCTCCTCGTTCCAAGTGCTAGGATTACAGGCATGCACCACCACACCTGACCAACTTAGTCATTTCTATCATACATTTATTGACTAGAACTAGAATGTCAAGGTTTATAAATAGTAAGTAAGTGGCATTTAAGTTGACAGACTGAGTTATGCTGTGGTAATGAACAACTACAAGTACTAGGGACTTTGAATGCTGGAGTAAAGCCTTGGCTGCAGCACTTGCCAGTCTCCACACATTATCTCTGTGTGGTCAGCTTCAGGCTACAGAGCTTACAGCAGACAAACAGTCTTCTGAGTCGACTCAAATGGCAGGGGCTTTGTGCAAGAGCTTTGTCAATTGTGTAGCTCAGAGAGAAGAATGAAGCTTCAGGATATCTCTGGTTAGTTCTGTTAAGAATTTGCTAGGGCCATCATGGTGTACACCTTAATCTCAGTGCTTGAGAGGCAGAGGCACTTGGATCTCTGTGAGTTTGAGGCCAGCCTGGTCTACATAGTGAGTTCTAGGATATCCAAAGCTACATAGAGAGTGTATACCAAAGCAAAAGAAAACGAAACAAAGCAAACAAGCAGAATTGTCATAAGCCACTGTTCCTTTCCTTTCTTTTCTTTCCTTTCCCTTTATTTTTTTTAAACAGGGTCTCATGTGGTCTATCTAGGCTGGCCTTAAACTCAGCGAATAGCTGAGGATAACCTCCAACCACTGAAGCCATTACCTCTATTTCTTTTTCACTAGGATTGCAGACATATACCACCACACTCATTTGTGCAGTGATAGGGATCAAACACAGGGCTTCATGTATTCAAATCAAGCACTCTACCCACTGAGCTACATTGACCAAAGCAGATCACTTGATCAAACCTGAGGATAACTCTTTCTGCCTAAACAGGCCAGTAAGGATAAGCAAAAATTTTAATGCCAATATGATCTATAACAGTGTGTCATATTTTCCCCAAAATGATACTTTGCATTCATTTAGGGCTTAGTTAATGATGAGACTACAGTGCAAGTTACTGAGAATCATCTAATAACATTAGAAAGTAGGTTAAAATGTCTGTTGTAAGAAAAGCAATAATTTCAGAACAATTGTCAACTTCTGTTTGAGGCCTTTCTTTCTTCCTAGCCACAAACATGCATTTTGTTTAGGAATGTCCAGAAACCCATTTACAGGCAAAGGGCATGGACTAACCCCCCTGCGCAACCTTAGTGGCTCCTCTTTTTACCTCATCTGGTTATAATTCTACCTGAAGCATCCCTAGAACCACCTCAGCTATGTCTCTTACCATCGCAGGCAGCAGAAAAAAAAGTTTCTCAACAACCTTTTGAGATGTAACCAGAGAGTCATCAAAGAAATACACATGTGGCTAATTCTAAATCAATAATTCCTTAATCTTCCCTAGAGAAGCCTGTACTCACACCTGGATAATCCAGCTTTCCCTTACTCTCCTGTGGAAACAGGCTGCTACTTGGGTGTGTCATACTTTTGTCTTTTTTGTGTCTGTCTTTAGCCCTCATGTTTAAGTCAATATTAAAACAACTTTAATAAACTTTCCAATTCTGTTTCATCATTATCTGGCCAGTCCTGAATTTCTTTTCAGGACTGAAACCATGAACCCTGGGTTGGCCTGAGTGGAGATCCCTGAAATTCTAGGGGAACTCCTTGGGGTACTGAGGGTGGCAGTGTGAAGCTGTTTGTGTCTCTATTCTCGAATGGCTGACAAAATCACAGAGTGGACTGAGGAGCGCCTCGAAGGATTACAATTGATAAGGTGAAAGTTTAGAGCATGAAGCTAGGCTGGTATCTGTCCGGAACAAAAATAGAAGTCTTGTTGAATATTCCTAGAACTTGTGTGGGAGAGGAACGAGGTCCTACCTAACTCATACTTTCAGGCCTTTGGTTTAGTTCATTACTATTTTAACATGAAATATGTTTATGAAGGGAATATTATCTCACATCAACAAAGGTTGCTAATTGTGCTGGAATTCTTATCTCAACTAAAAAGAGGCTTCAAGAAGACTCTGAGATCAAGGGAGTGCTTTTCCTTCCTGGGCCCCCTCATTTTTTCCCAGCTTTCTATTCTGCCTTACATAGTACGTAAAGGTGATGGTAAAGAATTCCCATATACGAGACTTGGTAATGTGTGACTGTATTTTCAGAACTGGGGGGGCTGAGAGTCCTAAATTCAAAGTTAGCCGGGGCTACTTAGCAAGATCTTGTAGAAACAGAAAACAAAAGCTGGGCATAGAAGTACAAGCCTTTAGTCACAGCTCTCCAGAGGGGCTGAAGCAGATGGATCTCTTTGAGTTGGAGACCAACTTGACTACATTGTGTGACTGTTTCAAAAACAAACACAAAATGGAAAAATAGGGGAAAACAGCACTGTTGGTGTAGAATTGTAAACCCAGCCTAAGCGGGCAGGTACCAAGTTCAAGATAGCCTAGGCTACAGAGTAAGGCAACTATGGAGAGCCAGTCTCAAGATAAACTTGTTTAAAAGGAAAAAAAGAAAGAAAGAAAAGAAAAGACAAAAAGAGTGGGGATATAGCTTAGTGGTAAATTATTTTAAAAAGATTTTGTGTTTGTGTGTTTTGTTTTCTGGATGTAATGTACAGACACCACCGTAGGAGAGCAGAATCGAAGCATGCAGACAATTTGAAGTTTATGTGCAATGCTCAGTATGGAAAGGGTTGTACAGAGTGCTGGATGCAATCAGGAGTGCTCAAATCCTGGATTCCCTTCAAAACTCCAGAGTGTTGGCTGGACTAGCATGGATATGGGGGAGAGGCAAGTCAGCTAGCAGCCCAGTTTGTGTTCTAGCCTCCACTTTGTTAAGACCCACTTTCAAATGGGGCCATGGTTCTTTCTTTCTTAAGTTTAATTTCTATTTTATGTTGTGTTTTTCCTTCTGTCCTTATGATGTCCTTTAATGGATTTTGGTAAAGGTTATGGGGCAGCACCAGCAGGTCTAGACAATCTAAACATAGCTCCTTTAACTTTGTCAAGGGTCTAATATTTTGTTCAACAGTTTGAAGACCCAAATTTACAAGAATTAGAGTGGTTTTAGTAGCATTATGAGGACCCTGTTGTAGGGCGGTGATTCTCTTATAGATAAAGCATCAGATAGAAGGGATGTAGCTTGTCTTTGATGTTAGCTGGGAAAAGGCAGTAGAGCTTCTTCCTACTTGCTGGAACCTGTCATGGGAGCTGCCATGTAAGAAGTCTGAGTCAATCTGTCCTGTAAAGCTCAAGGCTCATGTGGAAGGCTTATGTTAAGTGGGGTATTCAACATCTTGCTAAGGGCCAGTAAAAAGCCAGCATCAACTACCAGACCTGTGAACTTTTCTTCACATCAGCCTTGACTTCTAAGTCGTTTTAGCTGAAGTTCCAGATATCATGAATCACAGACAAACCATTCACTCATATGATCCCTCTTCCTATTTCTAACTCGCAGAAGCAATATCTGCAGTGTGTGTGTGTGTGTGTGTGTGTGTGTGTGTGTGTGTGTGTGTGTGTGTTGTATGCTTGTGTTCATGCAGGTGAACTATAGACTACAGAACGCTATGTGTGGAGGCCAGAGGCTTGTGCGAAGCTGTCTTCCTCAATCCATTCTCCACTCTACTTTTGGATACAGGGTTTCTCACTGAACTTAGAGATAACTATTTCAGCTAGACTGGCTGGCCAGTGAGTCTCTGATCTGTTTATATTCCCATTCTGGTACTGGAGTTATTGATGTTGCATGCCATGGGAGCTTCAACTTGGGTGGTGGGAATCTGAACTCAGATCCGAATGCTTGCACAATGAATACTTCTTCTACTGCATCATCTCCTTAGCTGCTTACACAGTGTTTTCAGCGACTGAGTTGGTGTAGTTTTTATAGAGCAATAATAATCAGATGCTATTGAAAGAAATGACATCTCCATCTAGAAAAGAGGCACTTTTTAGTGAAATGACTTTTTTTTGAGACAGGGTTTCTCTGTGTAGTTTTGGTCTCTGTCCTGGAACTCACTTGGTAGCCCAGGCTGGCGTCGAACTTACAGAGATTCTCCTGCCTCTGCCTCCTAAGTGCTAGGATTAAAGGTGTGCGCCACCACTGCCTGTTTTTTGTTTTGTTTTGTTTTAAGAAAGAAGTTTCATTTTTTTTAACTTTTAAAAAAAGATTTATTTATTTATTATGTTTACAGTATTCTATCTGCATGTATTCCTGCATGCCAGAAGAGGGCATCAGATGTCACTACAGATGGTTGTGAGCCACCATGTGGTTGCTGGGAATTGAACTCAGGACCTCTGGAAGAACTGTCGGTGCTTAACCTCTGAGCCATCTCTCCAGCCTGACTGTTTTCTTAAAGATCTTAAATTTTCAAATTTTCCTTCCCAGCTGAAGCTCTTATCCAAGTTTTTTTGTCATGGATTACATTCAAGTCAGCTACATATTTTTGTGAATTTCTCAGGATTTACAAAGAAGTTCTCAGGACAAGTTCTGTTATTTAATCCTTAAGCCTTTTTTGATTCTTCCTCCTCTCTGAAATCTTTAGTGACCATTCTGGACAAGTTTGATCTTTTATTTCTGCCTTTAACGGTTTTGCTTATGGCCTGTCTTACCCAGTAGACCCAGCAAGTCTGGACCTTAGCTGTGCTTCTGTAGTGTGTTGATTATCCACCTCAGAAGGCTATAAATAATAGATGGTCAATAAATACTAGTTGACTTACCACTAATTTAAATATAGTCACCTTATTTTAAAGCTGATTATTTTGTTCAACTTCATAAATTTGTTCTAGTGTTATGTTCTCAAAAAAGAGATTGTGTATAGTTTTCATATTATATATATATATATATATGTATATGTATATGTATATGTATGTATCTTCAAAATTTGTCTGTGTGTGTGTGTGTGTGTGTGTGTGTGTGTGTGTGTGTGTGTGTGTTTTCAAGGATTTATGTGTGTATCGTACCAGGTCTGCATGTATATTGTGCCAGGAATCAAACCCTTGGGCCTTGTGCATACTAGTCAACTGCTCAACCAGTGAGCTCCACCTGTAACCTCCTCTTTGGTAATAGAGTTTTTTTTTTTTTTCACCTTGATTATGCCTTATAAAGAAATGTATTTCAGGGATGGTAATGACCATACGAATAAGTAAGACCATCATACGTGCTGGAAAGAACTGGACCAAATTTGTACTTACTCATATTATGATTTTCTAAGAATGGAAAGGAAATAGAGAGAGGAAGGGTGACTGACTCAGTGGATGGCAGCTTGTTAATTAGTAAACAAGCACTGTACACAGTGGGCCATGTGGCTGTTATTCAAAGGGCAAAGTACATGAACAATGTCATCTATTTCCTAAAATAGTGCCCACTTACACTTCCATGGGAAGCGTGTTTTAGCAGCTGTAAGAATTGAGTAGTTTACTTATTAAGAAGAATTAGATGAATGTTGGAGTTAAGGAGACTTGAAGAAACATCTGAGACAGATAGGAGGAGAGAAGCATTTACCACTGAGGGCTTGAAAAGATAAGTGAACAGTGAGAAGGACAGTTACATAAATCATTCTTAGAAGACTTGCCTTATTGGAACAGAAGGGTGAAGATTAACACCATTTGTTTCTAGAAGTGATTAACATCCAGGCATTCTAGACAAGGACTGTCAGAATCACCACACTGGGACTGCAGTGTTTGCTCTTGGTCCATGGTCTTTATTTGGTATTTACTGAGAACATAACAAGAGCCAGATATTGTTCAAGGTATTAAGAACAAGGCAATGGGGCAGGAGGGAGAAGCAGAGCAATCTCTGCTCTAGAAGAACATTGGTTGTGGTGTTCCCCAAAATATTGTGCACTCTAATAAACTTATATGGGGTCAGAGAAACAGAACAGCCACAATATTAAACATAGAGGTTAGGCAGTGGTAGCACACGCCTTTAATCCTAGCATTCCACAGTACAGATATGCCTGAATCTCTGTGAGTTCAAGGCCACATTGGAAACAGCCAAGCATAGTGACTCACACCTTTAATCCCAGGAAGTAATGGCAGGAGGCAGAAAGGTATTTAAGTCCTGAGGACAAGGAACGATAGCCTGGTTAAGCTTTCAGGCTGTGAGTTCAGCTGAGATTCATTCTGGATGAAAACTGAGAAGCTTCCAGTCTGAGGAAACAGGATCAGCTGAGGAACTGGTGAGGTGAGGAAGCTGTGGCTTGTTTTGCTTCTCTGATCTTCCAGCATTCACCCCAATACCAGGCCCTGAGTTTGTTTTTATTAATAAGATCATTTAAGATTCATGCTACAATTGGTTTTACTGGTGGAAAGACAGACAGCAAGCAAATAAATACAATTTTCAGATGATGATAAGTGCAATGAAAAAATTAAGCCAGAATGGTGGGATTAAAGACTCTAGCATTCAGAAAGAAAATCCTCTCCAAGGTGCCAAAGCAGCTCCAGTGATCCCCCACTCCTAGGGCCCTTAATGGGTTTATGGACTACTCAAAGCCTGAAACTGCAGTCACCCTATGACACATCTCTGAAGTTCTCTGACTGGTCCTGGAACTTTTTTGGCCACAAAAGGTTTGTTATAGCTGTAAACACTAGTGCTGTCCAGTAGCTTGGAGCTGGTCCAGTACTTGAGCCTCCCTCAGCAGACACCCTGACTGAAATAACTGCTCCCTCCAAGCATGTCCTGATTTATGGTCTGCTTGTTTATTTTTCCTGATTGCTTTAATGCCACTGATATCAGATTCCACTTAACCTTGAATCTCACCTCCTCTGTGCTGCCATATCTGGAATATTCTGCTTGCTAAGACAAGTCAAGTCTACTTGATTTGACCCAGAACCTTACCCTTTCTAATTGTGACCTGGATGGAATATACTGGCAACACACTTCACAAAAATGTGACTCTAGCAGAAGTTGGTTCTCCCTTCCCTATGTCAACACCAGGAATTTTGCCAGCATGCCTATTCTCACAAATGCTCTACTGTTTCTTTCTTTCTTTTTTTTCTATCTTCCCTCTCCAGTGTTGAGAATCAACTCTATGCCTTCACACATGCTCAGCTACTGAGTTGTGCTCTAGCCCCATGGTGTCTTGTAAATTTATATTAGATTAGAAAGATTTGCCAACTGAAGGTAAGATATTATATTTTAAATATTGGTTGCAAATGATCTTAAATGAGAAAACCAAATTCTAGGCCTGTTTGTTTGCCAAGAAAACTTCATCAGTTGTTTAAAAAAATGCCAGGTTTTTAGGAGGTACACTTGTGGTCAGAGGTAGGCAAACAGAGGTAGGCAACTGTGGGGACTTCTACCTGGCCAAGAATTTGAAGGGCTGTGCCAAGCAATTTTCATCACTATATACAACATACCTAAGAAAAGAACTTAATAGAGAAAGGTTTATTTTACCGACAATATTAGAGGTTTCAGACCATGGTTACTGGTTCCATTGTTTCTGGGCCTGTGGTGTAGCAGTACACTGTGGGCAAACTGCTCACCTCATGCTGGGCCAGGAAGCCAGCAGACATCAGGAAGTGTCAGGGACAAGTTACATCTTTCCAAGGCATTGACCTACTTTTCCAACTAGGCACACTTCACTACTGCTCCATAATGTCATATTCTGACATCTTCAAGGGGCTAGTCCATTGATTAGGGTACAGCTCTCATAATCCAATCTCTATGTGAGGATTGGATCTACTAGCTGGAAATAAAATCTTTTCAGAAAATTAAAATGCTAACATCTCTAATTTAAAAATAGTTTTATTATTTATAATTTCATACATGTATACAATTCATCTTGATCATATCCACACTCAAATATTCCCTTCTACTGCTCTAGGATATTTGCCCCAACACATGTCTCTCTCATCTTTTTTAACCCCCCCCCCTTTTTTTTAACCAATTGAGTTCAATTTGAGCTACCTGCAGACACATAGGCACCCCATCAGTGGCCACACCCTCAAAGAAAAATGATTCCTGTTACCCTAACACCCATCGATTGCTCTTCAGTGAGGAGTAGAGCCTTGAAAACCTCTCCATCATGCTAGAATTATCAACTGGCTTGACCTTGTGCAGATAACTACAGGTTCTGTAAATTCATGAGTGCAACTACTTGATGTCCAGAAAATAGTAAAATGTTAACATTTTATTATTTTAATATAGTATTTTTCTAATTCTCTGAGAGTTTTATATCAGTGTACAATACATTTTGACCTTAACTGTCCTCTCTAACTTCACAGAACCTCCCAAATATATATTCTCTGTCTTCTTTAAAAATTTACAAAATCTAACTCACTGACTATAATTAATACTGACTTTATATGCATGCATGTAGGGCCATCCACTGAGGTATGGACAACCAACCAGTGGCCACAAATGCAAATAAAAGTGACTAAACCCTTAACTCATGAGCCTTTGCAGGGGATACTATATGAAGACACTTTATGTCAATGTATGTTCCAAATTATTTGCTTGAGAATCTCCAAAACTTACTTCAAAAGGTAAGGGGAAAAGAGAATTTACTTAAAGGATAAGTGAGAGTCTTATTTTATCCAACTACAAATAGTACTATAGAGCCTCATAAATGTTAAAAAAATCTCCAGAAAATTGACTTTCTCACTCTCTTTTTCCTCTTTAGACAATACCATTTCCCTTTTCTGCACCTCTTTGTAGGTTAATTTCCTTATGGGGCTGGACTTCTTCACAAGGATCTTGGTTTCTGTTCTTGGATGACTTCCAGGTAACCTGAGAATTCAGAGCTGCTATGATGCCATTTGACACAAGCCTGGCCAAATATTGCCACTTCCACACCCTCAACTGATCAGTGAATAAAACTCCAGGGCTCTTAGTTAAAATTCTTATGAAAAATAACCTGATTGACCCATAGAACTTTGAGTTTATATCCCCTGGTTTCTATGTAGCAAGCCTTTGGGGCTGGCAAGTTTATGACCTTGTGGTGTAAAAAAATGGGTATGTTAAGAAGGGAGGTTTTCTTAGACAGTGAGCAGGGTTAGAAGTCAGGCAAGGGTTACCATACAGTGAAATTACAAAGAGCTTGGTGAAGCTATGAAACTCAGTGATCACTCACAGCTATCAAAGAGGTCATTCTTTAAGGGAGTGGGACAACAGCTTCAACTTGTGCAGGTCTTGGTAGGTAGTTGCCTAAAATGCAAGTTCCTTTGTATAAATGTGTGAACTGTCATCACAGGAGCAGAGTATAGTACAAAATTTGTTCATTTTCCAAAGGGAGATTATAGTTGTTTGTTTTTTACTCTTTATTCTTTACTCTCTGGGGGCCTGCCACCCAGTTCCCAAATACATGGAAACTTATTCCTTCTCATAAATGTCTGGTCTTAGTTTGGCTTGTTTCTAGCCAGCCTTTCTTAAATTACCCTGACTGTCTTTTGCCTGTGGGCTTTTATTTTTCTCTATTCTATATATCTCTCTTTACTTCTTACCCCATGGCTTGCTGTGTGGCTGGTGGCTGGCCCCTGATGTCCTTCTCTCCTCCTTTTCTTATTCCTCAATCTTCTCTTCCCAGATTTCTCCTCCTATTTATTCTCTATGCCTGCCAGTCCCACCTATCCTTTCCCCTGCCTAGCTATTGACCATTCAGCTCTTTATTAGACTAATCAGGTATTTTAAATAGGCAAAGCCACACAGCTTCACAGAGTTAAATAAATGCAACATAAAAGAATGCAACACATCTTTACATCATTAAAGAAATATCACAGCATAAACAAATGTAACACATCTTAAAACAATACTCCACAACAGGAAATCTGATTGCATATATAAAAAAGAAACACTTTGAAAATATCAGTACACTGGGATTAGCACAGCAAAATAGGAAGCAATAGTGAATAAAGACATGCAGCAAAAATAGTTTACAAGAAGCTAGAGTGACAGCTTTTCTTACATTTGTACACACTAATTCTTCCCACCATCATGCCTCCATTTTTTGTAAATCACTCTATTCTTTATAAAACTGTATTCACTCTTAAAGACCTAGATTAATAATCATGTCTAGAAAGCCTTCTCAGACAGAGTCTATTTGGATAGTCATATATGATCATCCTTCTTTTTGGTCACAGATAATTGAAATAGAAAGTCCATATGGACAAGAATCTCATTTAATTATTTAACTTTCAACAACATCTATTCTATAAGTTACATGGATTTTGAAATAATATTTATGATCAAAATCAAATAACAGGGGCTGGAGAGATGGCTCAGTAGTTAAGAGCACTGACTGCTCTTCCAGAGGACCTGAGTTCAATTCCCAGCAACCACATGGTGGTTCACAACCACCTGTAATGAGATCTGGTGCCCTCTTCTGGACTGCAGGGACACATGCAGGCAGAACACTGTATAAAAATAATAAATAAATAAATCTTTTTTAAAAAAATCTAAAAAAAAAAAAAATCAAATAACCAAGTACATTGGCTAACAATCTCACTTTATGCAGAAAGTAAGGCAAACTCTGTGGATCAGGGCACAAGGTCAATGATGCACATTAATTTTAAGATACCCACATTGTGATCACTTTCATTATCCCCATGATTATTTTACTCATTTAACAGATGTATCTTTAAGATTCCTTATGTCTTCATTACCACAATTGATGCTTTTATGCAACTGCAACAAAATAATAAAACATGAAAAACAACTCTAACTTTTTCTTTGCCACACATTAATTATAAATATAGTGTACTAACATCAGAAGTGGGGCTGGACTGATGGCTCAGTCCACAAAATTCTTGTTATGGAAGCAAGAGGACCTGGGTTCAGGTCTCTGGCACCCACTCAAATAAGCCAAGTGTAATGCTATGTGCCTGTATTTCTCTCACTGGTAAGGTGGAGACAGAAGGACCTTTGGGGCTTACTGGACAATCACTCTAGCTAGTTTGTGAACTCTAGGTTCAGTGAGAAACACTGTCTAAAAACAAAACAACCCCCCAAGCCAAACAACAACAAAACAAGGTAGAGAGCAATAGAGAAAATTACCAAATGTTGACCTCTAGCCTCCACGCATACAAGTACATTGGCCCACATTAATGTGCACCTACCTACCTACCTACCTGTTGGTGGTGGTATTTTTCTCTTTTTGGGGTGCCCGCCCCCCCAGCTCCCAAATAAATTCACACATGGAGGCTTATTATTATTTATGAATGCCTGGCCTTAGCTTGGCTTAGATTCTTGCCTGCTTTTCTTAACTTTAAATTATCTCGTCTATTTTTTTGCCTCTAGGCTTTTCCTTTTCTATGCCTATATACCTTTCTTTGTTTCTTACTCAGTGGCTTGCTGCGTAGCTGGCTGGCTGGCCCCTGGAGTTCTCCTCCTTCTTTGGCTCCTCCCTTCTCTCACTCCTCCATCTCTTTTCTCCTTCTTCTCCCAGATTTCTCCTTTTATATGCTCTCTCTCCTGCCTCACTATTGGCCATTTAGCTCTTTATTAGACCATTAGGTGTTTTAGACAGGCACAGTAACACAGCTTCACAGAGTTAAACAAATACAACATAAACAAAAGTGTCACACCTTAAAATAATATTCCCTAATACCTACCCACCCTTCCAAATACACATAGTATAATTAATAAATATATTTTTAGAAGAGTAGAATGTCAGGACCTTTGAGGTAGGAAGACACACATCTTTAATCCAGATCTTGAATTGGGAGGACACATCTTTACCTCTGGGCCACACCTGCTGGAAGCCTATAAAAAGACATGAAAGAAGGAAGTTTTGCTCTTTGCCTGCCTGTTCTCATCTTGCTAGCAAGTCCATTCCTTCACTGGCACTAAAGACTACTTCTTTGGGATTCCAGTGTCTACTGAAGACCAGCTGAGACATCAGCCTTTTAGACTGAGCTACTTTGGGATTCTTGGACTTTCCATTCATAGCCAGCCATTGTAGGATTAGTTGGACCATGGCCCATTGTTAGTGATTCTAATAAATCCCCATTCTATATATAGAAAGAGATTCATTCTATAAGTTCTGCTATTCTAGAGAACCTTGGCTAACTGTGACTAACACAGCAGCTGACCTTGACTATTGGCTGGCCGTTAGCTGTGGCTGGCACTGCCTTCATCCACTGTGCAGGTAGGTGCCTTGCTGATGGTTAATTAAACTAAGATCTCTTTGTTCTCACACTTATGTAACCAACTTGTACCTTGACCACAGCAGAGAGCTAAGTCTATCACAGCCACAAAGATGTAACTGCAGTCTTGTCTATAATCCCAGCACTTGGAAGATAGAGACAGGAGGATGAGAATCTTAACATCAGCCTCAGGTATATAGTAAATTCAAGGTCAGTCTACGTTACATAAATCCTGTCTCCATAAAACCTCAAAAACCTAAAGAAGAAAAAAAAAGAAAGAAGAGGAGGAATAAGAAGGAAGGAGAGGAGGGAGAGACAGGAAGAGGAGGAGGATCATTCTTTTTGAGTTTGTCTGTGAGGGTAGTTCCAGACAGGAATGATTTGTGGGCCCATGAGCTTAGTGAGGAAGACACAGTTTGGACATGAGAGAGAACCATCCTTGAAGGTCAATAGAACAGAAAAATAAATGCAAGAAGTGCAAACTTCTTTCTGATTCTTCCTCACTGAACACGGTGTGTTTTTCCTCCCGCTGCTGTAATTGTATGAGCCAATTTCCTACAGTGAACAAAAATAAGATGGTTTTGTAAGACACAGTTGCTTCAGTTTATTGTCAACTCTATTTATTTATGTATGTATGTATGTATGTATGTATGTATGTATGTATGTATGTATGTATGTATTTGAGACAGTCCCACTGTTTCACAGTGTAGCCCTGGCTGCTCTGGAAGTCACTATGTCAACCAAGTTGGTCTCAAAGTCACAGAGATCCACCGGCCTCCATTGCCCAAGTGTTGGGATTAAAGGTATGTGACACCAGGCCTGTCTATTATCAACTTTCTTTCTTTCTTTTTTTTTTTTTTTTTTTTTTTTTTTGAGACAGGGTTTCTCTGTATAGTTTTGGTGCCTTTCCTGGAACTCACTCTGTAGATCAGGCTGGCCTTGAACTAAACAGATCTGCCTGGCTCTGCCTTCTGAGTGCTGGGATTAAAGGCATGCACCACTGCTGCCCGGCGACCCTACTATCAACTCTTAAGTCTAATATCCTTGACACCATTGTGCCTTACCTGACAATGAGTAGGAGAGAGTTGCTCCGAGGTAGGTAGTTTGGCTAATTTCTCTGTCTTGGGAGGAGTCCTGAAGGAAGCAGCACTGCCAGTAGAGTTCACGCTCCCGCCAGCTGTAGAGGGCAATAGCACTAGGAAAGGCTAGCAATGAGAGGAACACTCAAGTGAATAATGGGTCTGAAGCAAAGCTGTCCTTACTCACCAACACACATGGAGGAGGAAACTTACTGTCTAGGGAATGTGGACAGGCGGGTGCAGTTAGCATAGTGCTGGGAAATTTGGTTCGTGCCTGAGTGGGGATGGAAGCTGTCTTGTTCATTATAGAATGTTTAGTACCACTCTCCACATGGCAATAAAAAACCACCTTCCTAAAAAACCATCTCTCTCTCTCTCTCTCTCTCTCTCTCTCACACACACACACACACACACACACACACACACACAACTTCAAGGCATCACTGAATTCCTCTGTAATGCAAAATTGTTCCAGGTTAAGAACCACTTTAGTGAACTTGTTCTCTATTGCTGGATATCAAGCTATGTCCCAAGACTTAGTGGCCTACAATTATAATGAAGCCATTCCATTAAATTCACTGTTCTGAGGGTCAGGCAGGTGAATGACTTAACTGAGTGGTTTTGATTTCATATCTCTGTGAGACTGTGGTCAAGATGATATCCTTTGAAGTACTGAAGGATCCACTTCTCTAAGTGACTCAAGTGGTAATTGGCAGGGGCCTCGGGTCCTTCCTGGTCTCAGGCAAGATGCCATAGTTTCTTCCAATGTGGTTCCTTCTCAGGGCTGCCTAGCATGTCCTTACTTGCTAATGATCTGAGAGGACAGAGGCATGCCTTTTGTATTAGGCTTTTTCTTTTAGGCCACTAACCAGCTCCCAAATCATGACATGGAAACTTTTTATTAGTTTTGAATGCTCGGCCTAGTTTAGGCTCATTTCTGGCTAGCTCTTTTAACTTAAATTACCCTGTTTATCTACCTTTTGCCTTGGGGCTTTTTACTTTTTCTTGTTTTCTTTCTGTACATCTTACTGTGTGTTTGCCAGCTGGCAGCTGCCTGGCTTCTCGTTCCAGGCATTACCCTTGTTCTCTCCTCCTTCTTCTCTCTTATTCCTCTCGACAGAGATTTCTCCGATTTATTCTGTTTTTATTCTGTATTTATTCTCCAATTTATTCTATTTCTCCAATTTATTCCCTGCCAGCTCCTGCTATCCTTTTCCTGCCTAGCTATTGGCCATTAGCTTTTTATTAGACCAATTGGGTGCCTTAGGCAGGCTTGGTGAAACAAATTCAACACATCTTTACATAATTAAACACACATCCTTAAACCATTAAACAAATGCAGATAAACAAAGGTAACACAACTTTACACAGTTAAAATAATATTCTGTAGCATGATGTAATATTCCACAATACCTTTTTATGACCCAACATCAGAAGTGACAACTCAGCTTTGTTGTGTATGTTAGAACCTTGTTGCCAACTGTGGGCCATACTGGAAGAGAATTAGGCTCTAGTTTGTGAGGGAAGAAGTGTCCACAAATTTGTGAACACTTTTTTTTTTTTTTTTTTTTTTTTTTTGGTTTTTCGAGACAGGGTTTCTCTGTGTAGCTTTGTGCCTTTCCTGGAACTCGATTAGGAGAGCCGGCTGGCCTCAAACTCACAGAGATCCGCCTGGCTCTGCCTCCCGGGTGCTGGAATTAAAGGCATGTGCCACCACTGCCCAGCGGTGAACACATTTTTTTTTTTAAGACCACTACCATTGGAGAAAAGTCCTTTAGTAAATAAAATGGAAAGTACCATGAGCTACTTAGAGAAAAATATTAGTTCATCACTCTAAAACAAATGCTAGGTGATTGTTTAGTGAAACAGTAAATTGTTAAGCAAATAGAAAACAGACAAATTATATGCTGTTAGGATGAAATGGATGTATGAAGTGTAGAAGAAAACAAAAATAAAAAAGACAAATGTCTCACCTAAATCAATATCTATATATATGAAGTGGCAGTGAATAGTTCTGTAAGAAAGTGAGTAATGATGGATAAGTACATATTTGCTTGCATGGATATGAACCATGATCACTTGGGCACAGTAATCTCATTCAGTGATGTAGAAAAATTGGTAATAATACAGCAACAGTAGTTTGTTGACTAGCCTATGTGTTAGATGTCTGTAAGTATTGTACTTGTAGCAAATTATTTTTTACTATATCATATAGTCATCACCATACCAGTTTTCTAGCTTAGGTACAATCAGATCAAGGAACTCATAGTTTGTAGTGGCAACTGGGCTGGCTCATGCATTTAGGCAGCCTGGGTGCAATGGCTCTGATTCACAATACTTTCAGAGGCCAGAAAACCAGTTTAAATTCCATGAAGACTGAAGGGAAAAGTGTAAATACCAAATACAGTTCTTTAAAGTATAATGTCAACACATTTTCCATGGACCAATGCAACCAGAAAATACAGTCTGCAGAGGTTTTTGTTTGTTTGTTCAGATGGAAGAAGAGGCCTCTCGGGTAGTTTCTAAGGTCCTAAAAATGAGAATTCACTTGCAGTGGCAGAGCTATGTTTTGATCCCAGCAACGTGTCACCTAAGCCTACATTTACCCTGCAAGGCAACTTGCCAATGTGTTTCCAAAGGGCTAAACTTACTCACACCCTGTGATTACTTTGGAGGAGTTGAGATGGTAAACAAGGACTTGGGAAATGATTGATGAAAAGATACTTATAACAGTGTTCATTGAAAACTAAGGAAATAGTAAAACAAACAAACAAAAAAACAAACAAAAAAACAAACATTTGATATTAGGTATCTACTTTGGGATAGGAGAACCCCAGGAACTTCTTATAGGACCACAGGGAAAGGGGAAGGTCTGAGCCACTGGAGGATCAAGACAGTGAGGCAGAGCAGGCAGAAGAAGGCATCTGCGCAAGCTCTGGAGGAAGGCAGCCCTGAAGGGTGCTTTGAAGCAGCTGCTGCATTTATTTAAAGAAATCTTATAGCAGAAAGGTCCAGGCCATGTTAAGGCAGCACGGTTTAAACACAGAACCAAGTGAGCACATTCGGTGATCTCCTAATAACACCAAGAGCATATGAGCTTGAAGGTGCTTTGAAAAGCACATTGTCATGAAAGCTGAGGAGCCAATGAATGTAACCTGTAGAGTGGTGTGGTGTTTGATGATCACTGGAAACTTGTCAGGATCTAGACTCTCTGGGAGACAGGCCTCTGACATTGTCTATGAAGGATTATTTTGGTTATGTTAACCAAGGTGGGAAGACCAGTCTTAAGTGTGGGCAGGGCCATCCCATGGGCAACGGATTCTGAACTACATACAATGAAGAAGCACGATGAGCTTGCCATGCTCTCTGCTTCCTGACCTCTGATTTATTGTGACCAACCATATCAAGCTCCTGCAACCAGATATGAGCCAGAATAAACTCCTTTATTCTTAAGTCGTTTTTGACAGTATTTTACCACAGCAAGAGGAATAGAATGACAAGTAAAATTGTCATGAACATTTTCGAGTGGTTTTTGTGCATCATGTGCACACACACCTAACTTATATGTAAAGTTGGGGGCAGTAACTACTGCACCAGAGCGGAAGAGAATGTACAGTTGTTCACTCAAGAGGTATTTACTGAGTCATACAAATTCTCATGGAGTCTTAGCATTCTTGTTATTCTATTCTTTCAAAAGTTACAACGATGACAAAAAAAAAAGTGAATCAGAAAAGTGGTTTAAAGTCAACAAAAAATTTTTGGAACAGGGAAGCCTTAAAAGGTGATTATGCTGAGAAGTTATTACCTATGGGGCAGTGAGGTTACAGACATGCGAAGGTGTCACAGGCAACAGTGGAGAGATCTTATTTGAAGAGAAGCCAGCATTTCTGAACTTCTGAAGCAAGAGAACCAGTAGACTCTGGGGTGGGTGTAAGTAATTTGTGGGGCCTAGGTGAGGTGTTTGGCTAACAACTGCACAATGCCGGAAGAACTTTGTTTTCCCTGAAGTAGAATATGGTAAGTGGTCATCACTGACTTGTATTTGCAATGTGACCTTTCTCACAAGAGCAATGTAAATCACCAACAGAGCTCTTCTAACCAGTTGACTCATTGTGTAGTGGAGTCAAGAGACGCTACCTTTCAAGATTGCTGTACTGCTTAGCTGCACCGATATGGATACGTGCATTTGCTCAATCAGCAGCAGCTTTGTTATTCGGCCAGCATGGTGTCAAGGGTAGGGAACAATTTGATTACCAACACAAACGCAAGTCTTTTCGTGTGACCATTTTGCTAATGGACCCAAAATATGAAGCGATGTCAAGGAGTGTGAAGTGCTGGAGTAAGCACGTAAGTGACCGGAGGATGCTTCCTGAGGCTGTGCACGAGGCTCTGCAGCTGACCGAAGAACAGACCAGGTAACAGTAAGCTTCCAGCTTCGAAAGTCCCCACCGGCTTCCTGGCGGCTGCCCCGCCCCCTTTCCGGCCCTGGACCCGCCCCTTCCCTCCTATTGGTTGACTTGCTTCTCTGTTCGGCCGTCGCGAAGACCCGGAGTTGCGGAGCAGTCCTCAGGAGGGCTCGCCGGGCGCTCGCTGCGCATGCTCGTGGGGCCGCCGGATTCCGGGTCTGGACTAGAGGCTCGGCGCGGCCCCGGCGGGGAGGCGCGCCCGTGCGCGGCGCCGGCGTCGCGAGTACGCTGCGCGTTCCCGAGGAAGGGAGGTGTGGGCCGGGGTGGGGTGGGGGGAGGGCCGGGTGTCGGCGCGCCTGGCGTGCGGGATCCGGGTGGCTGCGGGCGGCCTGGGCTGCCCGGCCGACGCCTGCTGCGAGATGGCGATCTTGGGCGCGGAGGGCTGAGGAGGCGCCGCCGCGGTGGCCGCGGGCCCCGGGAGCCGCAGCTTCGCGCCGGTGAGCACAGTGGGACGCGGGAGGGAGCCTGGAGGGCGGCCGGGCCGGAGTTCGCTGGGGTGGGGTCGCCGGGCTTGCCCCGAGCTGGCCCTGGCACCAGCCGGTGCGGGTGACACCGGAGCCGGCGAAGTGTCTCGGGGACTGCAGTGCTCAGCCTCCTGGCCGGCGGCTCGCTAGCCTTTCTGCTTGCCTGCCTCAGAACTGCTGCCCTGACTTTCCCCGGGATCCCACCGGCGCGAGCCGGGACGCCAGCCTCAGGACGTCCTTTCCTGACGTGTTCTTAGCGTTCAGGGTTTTTCACTGACTCCGCACCTCCTCCCACCAACACCCCCAATCTCTACCTTTGGTGACCTGGTAGGTTCAAGTGACCTTGCAAATTTTTCTAATCCCCATCTTGTGATTCGGGCCGTTTTCCTTTAAATCTTCTTTTAAGATTTAAGTGTGGTTAGGATTGGTACTTTGCCCATCGCCTTTACAGTCTTTAAATGATCAGTTTTGTGTGTCTAAGGACTCGGTGTCCGTTTCCTTTACTCTTAGCTTTGGAGTTGAAGTTCCTCTGCGTTAAGCGATCATAAGAAGCCTTTATCACCAGAAAGAAGATGTATCTGTTATTCTTTTGAATTATTTTTTTCTTCCACCGTAAAATAATACACGGATATCTGGTATTTTTTCTATTAGATTTTTATCTTTTTGTGTGCAGTACGATTGAATTTCTACTCTTAAAATGCTGCAAGAAAAATAACACTCAGAGTTATCTTCCCACTCCCGTTTGGTGTTTTTTTGTTTTTTGATTTTTCTCTCATGAAATACCAGTTTCACAGTTGTCTGTAAGTTTCTGCAAGACTTTATACTTATGTACAAATCCACTTGACATGTCTCACCAAGTCTGTAACTGTTAGTAAAACTTACCTTTTAGAAAAGACATTCTTTCATTTATCTGACTAGTGCAATAGCCATGAAGTAATAAACTTAAACTGACTGACAAGTATCGTTTTTTAATAACTAGTTAACATTTTAAATTCAAAGTATAATGACCAAGTGTTGGGAGCTGTTGAAATTGAAATGTGTGAAGAATGTGGCTTAGCTCTTTGAGACATAGATTATTAACATTTTCAAACAGTTCTTCACATAACATTCAGAGCTGCTTTTGATATGCTGCTTTTGAAACCCAGGACATGGCTGATCAGGTCTCTTCCCTTCAAAGAGATGTAATGTCTTCAGTTGGTTGAAATTTCTTTTATGCCCTTGCACAGTTATTAAGCATCAACTGTATGACAGCATGAGTTTATATTGGAGTATACTATATTGATGAAGTAAATGATTAGCAGCTTATGTCTTTACAGCATAAGGAGGAAGGTATGTATGTTAGATTATACACAAATACTCCTTTGGTGTTTGTGTGAATACATGGCAGGATCTCACTATGTAGCCCAATTTGGCCTTGAAGTTGCCATCTTCCTGCTTCAGACCTGAGCTCACAGGCCTATGCCACCATGCCTAGAGTATCTTTGTGTGTGTGTGTTGGTTTCATAAATATAAAAATTCTCTCAATTCAAGAGGAGAGAACGTAGTTCTCAGATGAGTTAAGGGGCTTCTCTTTTGAAGATGCTGGGTTGAAGGACGACTGATTTTTCATAAGCAGGGAAAGGTAATTCAAGAAGAAGGATCTAAAAGGATTTGTACTTAGGATATAGGGTCAGAAAGCCTGTAATAAAAACCAAGACCAGTAACAAAATTTTTCTTTTTCTTTTTGAGACAAGGCTTTGCAGTGTAGCCATGACTGACCTGGAACTTGCTTGCTATGTAGACCAGACCGGCCTTAAACTCATAGATATCCACCTCCCTCTGCCCTCAGAGCCCTGGAATTAAAGGGGTGTGCCACTACTCACGGCATAAGAGTATGGCTAATGTCAGACTAATGACTAGATTGCTAGGCAGCGAGGGGTCCACAGATGACTTTTGAGTTGGGAGTGGAACAATTTTAAACCTTTGTTTAGAAGAATTAATCTAGTAGCATTGGGTAGTATGAGTTGAGGTGGGAAGAACCTGAAGATTCATAAACCTCAGGATTTCCATCATCATAGGTAGCAAGGGTCTGAACAAATGGAACGGACAAAAAAAGTAGGATAGAATTTGGTGATCAGGTAAAAGAAGAAAGTTAAAGTAATTGGCAAGGTGACTCTGGGTAAAGGTGCTTTCTGCCAAGCCTGATGACCTAATTTCGTTAATAGGAACCTACTGGGTAGTAAGGTAATCTACTCCCAAAGTTGTTCTCTAACTAACCTTCATACTTGCCCAGTGACACAAGCACATCTTCCACAAAAGAATTGTTTTTTCTTTTTTTCTTTTTTTTTTTTGAGACAGAATCTCACTATGATGTAGCTCTAGCTGCCCTGGAACTCACTATGTAAACCAGGCTGGCCTTGAACTCACAGAGATCTGCCTGCTCTGTGCTAGGATTAAAGGTATGTGCTACTATGAGCTAAAGTAGTTGTTTTTATAAAAGTTAAAATAGCTGGGCGGCAGTTGAGCACGCCTTTAATCCCAGCACTCGGGAGGCAGAAGCAGGTGGATCACTGTTGAGTTCAAGGCCAGCCTGGTCTACAGAGCAAGATCCAGGACAGGCACCAAAACTACACAGAGAAACCCTGTCTCAAACACCCCCCCCCCAAAAAAAAAAAAAAAGTTAAAATAATGGTTCTTATTCAGGTCCATAGAGCGACTAGTGGTAGCTTAGCCGTGTTATCCTTAGGAAGAGATCATAAGGTTCATAGTCTTTTGGGGATTGCTAACCCTTGTTGAAACTAATGAAATCTGTTGGCCAGATGCGCCTGTGCTTTGTGGATGTGATTTTTAGGGTAGTCTGTGGATTACATGAAGCTCCTACATGAAACTCATGGGCTGTCTATTGCGGGGAGGGGCTTCAGAATTACAGGAAAGTTAATGACCCTGACTGTAGATGTATATTGTGCAAGTACCTAGCGACAGAATAATGCACTGTGTTGGACCTCACACTTTCTATGATACTGCCTTTCATTTGTTATATTTTGGAACAAACTTGCCCAATAGCTGTCTTTCACAAGTCCAGTTGCATGTGGTAAAATAGAATCCGCAGTTGTTAACAGTTGTGGTTTTCTTTCGTTTTTTCTTTTCTTTCTTTCTTTCTTTCTTTCTTTCTTTCTTTTTTTTTTTTTTTTTGTACAAAGACAACACAACTGATTTACTGTTGATTGGATATAGTTAATATCTTGTGAGGCCAGGAGGTTCCTTCCAGTTAAGTTTTGTGATTCTTGGTGCTTAGGTTTTCATTGGAACATCTGTACTCATCTTTCCTTCTGTCTACTTGAGAACTGGTGAGACTGAGGAATGATATGGTGTGTGGAGAACAGATAGCAATATCAGTTCAGCCACTTTAATTATGACTGTCTTTGTAGCTCTCAGTTAGGAATCAGGGAAGCGATGGTAGAGGTACCAGCAGTGGAAGAAGAAACCCTTAGTCTTTCCTATTCCTGTTTGCCTGCCTTAGGAATATGCCTGTCCTTCAATCAGGAGGCATTATGTGATAAGAGAAGTGAAATGGGGTTCATTTTCACTTAATTTTCTGAAGAGGATTAAGTAGCTAATTCTTACTATGGTAGTTACGGCATAGTTTGATTAGTTAAGAGTTGACTTCTCTGTACCCTTATAAGATTGTTTTTCTGGTGGGAGGGATTGTCTCCTTGTTATTAGTTGGTTTCTTTTCTAACTATAGAAACCTTGATTTCATAATCATTAGACAGGGTCTTACTATGTAACTGTGGCTGGCCTGGAATTCCCTGTGTGGACTTTGAATTCTTAGAGGTCTGCCTCTGCCTCTCAAGTGGTGGCACCAAAGGCCAGTGTCAGCATACCTGGCAAAATAATTTTATGTTCATAGAGATGTATGATGTAATTATAATGAACAGTGGAAAACCCAATAAATTGCTTATTATGAGTGGTATCCAAGGAGCTAGTCCCCAATACAAGTGGAAGAATGTCTGGCAAAAACACATGGATTTTCCTTTATTTGCTGATATGGAGATGAGTAGCTCATGGCACAACCTGGTATTTTTCATTCTTTTTATGGTAGTTTTTACATTTTATCATGTGATTCTTGAGGCATTTGACAGTTAGGTGGGTAGAGAGGAAACCATCATGTTCTAATCTAGATGGGTCACTGCAGCTTTAAAGGTTAAGTGTCCTGAATGACTAGTTAGCAGCCCAGATTAGAATTAGAACTATAACCTACATTTCTGTTCTTAATTCAATATCATTCCCACCAAATTTCTGATCTTTTGCCTACAGTGGACCTTGAAGTTATAAGGTGTATGAAGACTACCTGTTGGAAGTGTTTGTTGCATTCCTTGTGTTGACATGGTAACCTCATTTGATGTGGCTACTGGTCAGTAATTTGGAAATTTATAAATATTTTATCACCAAATAATTTAAAGATATAAAGATGGACATCTTCTCTGGAAGAAACATTGGTAAAATGTTGACATTAATTTACTTTGGAAAATTTGTTGATTTTTCTGTTTTTGAAGATGGAACTTGATTATCTTATATAAAAGCATAGTCTTAGAAAAGCTTCATTTATTTATTTATTCATTTATTTGTGTGTGTGTGTAGCACAGAAGTCAGAATCTTATTTCAAAGTGATATTGTGATGTTTTATGATTTTTTACCATTGTATACCAAACTTTATATCACCCCTGTCCATGTATAAAAGCTCTTAGTTCACTTCGACTTCATATTTAAACAATTTTTGGAGTTGTTTGCCTGCCTTAGGAATATGCCTGTCCTTCAATCAGGAGGCATTATGTGATAAGAGAAGTGAAATGGGGATTCATTTTCAGTTAATTTTCTGAAGAGGATCATATGTCATATGATTTCTAAGTTACAGTGGAGAATAGCATGTGTTGATTTAGTCTTGACATTTCCTAAGTGTACTATTTATTCACAACACATACTGTATGTTACTGTAGGTCAGACATTGTGTTAGTCGATGGGGTACAGTTTTGAGACAATACATTGGAAGCCTATTCTCTAGAACTTAGAGCTCATTAGAGTTTTGGCATCAAGAAAAGCATAGACCTTATCTGCTGTTGTTGGGAAAGTAAAATTAATGACACCCCTCCTTTTTCTGTGGTATTTGGGCAAATCATGCAGAAACACAAAGAGCCCAGTAGCATTGTTTCAGCTCTTTATTGCTCTCTAACAAACAACCCTGAAACCAAGTGACTGAAAACAATCATCTTATTTGCTTACAGGTTGTCCCTCTTGGGTGTTTTCTGGCTTTGTTCACAGTCACTACAGTGGCTGTATTCAACTGGCTTTTCAGCTGGGGCTGTGCACACTCTCCTTTTGAAGTCCTTTATCTCCATGTGGCCTTCGCAACAGGGTTGTGAGCTTTATGTTGTTGTATTTTAGGGCTCTGAAGAGTACAAAAGATGAAGGAACCAGGCCTTCTTAAGGCGTGTTTCCTGGGACTGGCACAAAATCACTTCTGCCTCATGCTGTGAAATCACAGGTTTGGTCAATATTGGGACAAGAAGTTACTACTACTCCACATGTGTTTGGATCCATTTGGGGTTACCTTGTAATGGATTATGGCAGCGTTTATATAAGAACAGCATCCGTTATATTATGTAAAGATACATCTTCTAGAATACTTTGGAAGCTGAAGCCTAAGCTGCTTACTGATTTCCCCAATCAAAACTTTGAGCTGGGCCTGCCAGAGGGCAAGTTGAGTCTAAAGTACAAATGATAGTACATTTGGTTTACTTCGGATAGAAGCAGCTGGCTGGTTCTGTCCTTGGTTAGAAATGCTAAAGAGCTATGTGATAGTTAATCTTGTTTGAATCTAGAATCATACCTTTGGGTGTGTCTGGCCATGCTCTGAGAAGGTTTAACTGTAGAGGGAAGACTTTGAGTGTGTACAGCACCATTTCGGGGTCTGGAGTTGCGGACTGACTGAAAAAGGAGAAAGTAGCTGAGCACCGGCAGCTCTCTGCTTCCTGACTTTGGGTGCCATGTGACCAGCTGGTGCATGTTCCTGATATCACAATTTCTCTGCTGGGGAGGACTGCTCCAAACACACCCTTCTTTCCCTACTTGGCTTTTTCAGGTATTTTGCCCCCCCGAATGAAAAAAGTAATAGAGGCTCACTCGGAGAATGCTTGCCTGGCATATATGAGGCCTGGGGTTCATAGAAGTGGCACGCTCTGCAGTGACATATGGCATGCTAGGGTAGCAGGGGAGACTGCTGCTTCTATTTGAGGACAATGGGGTTTAAGAAAGTGCAGGCCCCATGACTGCAGATTGATTCAGAGAAATGATTTGCCCAGTGTCATGTGTTGGTCAGACAGTACCTCATATAGAGAGTGATCTGTGGTAAGCAGAGAGCCATCTCTTCACCCTTTGTGATTAAATGTGAGACCCAAGGGATCAGAGTTGCTTGATCAGTCTTGAACAACATGAACCTCACGGATTTTTTGTTTGGAATATCTTGAAAAAGGTTGGTACGGACCTTTCTAGTGGAAGGAATACACTGTAGGATCTGAGAATTTACTGGAGTCTTCTGAAGGAGTGCAGTCAGGAGTCAGTGTTCCTTTTTTCCTGATACAGGTGATCAGTTGCTGGCTGGGTTTCTCTCCCTATTTTGACCCTACGGGTAATTTGTCTTAGTTTCCTAGTATCTTTCTGCATTGTTCAAATTAGCTACTAAGTAATGGCATGATTGACTAAAGTGGATGTTTAGTTTTTATTACTTTGTATCATAGTAGATTAATGAAGTAATGCATTGAGTTGAAACGGTTATACTCAAAACCTGCCCCTGCAGCCTATAGCATATTTCTGAGAATGGTACGTTGAAGGGGTTTGGGGGTTGAGCGTGCTGACAAACATGGTTTAGTGAAGGCTGGGTTGCAGGCAGGATGGCTGGAATTATATTAAGGTATTTCTTGGCCTTCTTCCTGCCTCTTAATTACCCGGATAGTTAAAAAATGTCCCAGCACTAACAGAATTGTTAGCTATTGTAGCTTTAACTAAAGAAAACAAGTTCTTTGGATAGCTGTTTAGTACACTTATAATTATTAAGGTGGGTGGAAGCAAACAGTTGAGTCCTGACTTGAAGTAGGATACTTTGGCGGAAATCCATCCTAACTTGCCAACATGCACTACATTTTGTGTGCTCTAAGTTAGAGTGGGGGGAGTTAGTTGAGTGAGTCTTCTCTCTATAAGATCTTCTTTACTGTAGGTACAGATGAGTTAAACCAGGCATGGTCGTTTACTCAGAGGCCAAGGCAGGAGGATTTCCAGTTTGAGGCCGGTACACACACACACACACACACATACACACACACACACACACACACACACTACCATATCTGAAAAAAGCAAACAAACAGCCACAAAGAAGGAGGCAAAGCAGATTGCTTCCATTGTTAAGGACAGAAGCTCTCTTGACCTAGGAGTTAGCCATAACTAGGCAGATCTGACTTCTGTCTGTGCTGTTTACTTGTGGTATTGCCTCAATTCCTTCAGTTGCAAAGTGGAAAGAATGGCATCATTTTGGATTTTAATTGAAAGATTGTTTATACAATGGAAATCATAGTAGCTTCAATATTATAAGCCCATAAGTTTTTATTACTTTTAATTAAGTATTAATTGATAGTTCAAACCAGTAGGTAGTTTACTGTGGCTGGCCCACTAATTTTGTTAAGGACAGTGAGAGGTTAGTTTTGGTGCACACAAAAGTGTATGGCAAATTTCCTGTCAGCTGAACAAATAGTTGTAAAAGAGTAAGGACACAGTGGACTGGTGGTACATCAGTTGTCGGTGATTAGAATGTATAACCTGGGGCCCAACAATTGTTAACAAACGTGATTAGGTTAAATTCAGTACGGACCAGTTGGCCAAGATTTAGCCTCTGCATTAAGAGTCATGGGTGTCAGCTGGAGGTATTTGCTATCATACAGATTATTACTGTCTTTCAGAGCCTGGGTTATATGGTCCTGAGAAGATTTTTCAGGACTCTTCACCTAGTAAACATCTCTGATGATGTTGTACATTCATTTGATAAACGGTTGACAGAAACTGATTCTGTAATTTGGGACCCTAATGTGACTGTTTTTATAGGTTCCTTACAACCCATGAGAAGAGTAAATATAAAGAGAGCTTAACATCTGAACCTTCCAGATGTTTTAAAGGCTTAAGATAATTGTCAAAGATGTGATACAAACTGCAGAAAGCTGCTACACAGGGCGTATAGCCCTGAGCAGGCAAGTGAAGTGCCCTGACTTCCTTGTTCAAAAACATTCCCCATTCTAACAAAGAAATTCCTTTGAATGAAGACATTTTTTCTTCTTCTAAATGCAGTCTTGAAAGAGTTAAATTAGAAATTATAATAATTGGTTAGATAGTCTTATTGTATTTTACTTAGCTCAGACAAGGCAGCTCAGAAATAGATACATTGATTGAAGTGTGTCAGGTTTGAAATTTGGGCTTTTGGATAGAAAGTAGGTTAACTGTGGGCGTGGTATGTCTTTTGGGAAAAAGCCGTTTTGTGGCATAAGGACGTTTACTCAGGAAGAAAAGCATGAAAAAGGGTTTAAAACAAACAAACTTCAAATTCTTTTTACTTGCGGATGATGGCTATGCACTTTTCTGTCACTTAAATGTTCCTCAGTTCTGTGACCAGCAGGACTTCCAAATTCAATCAGATTTAAATTTGTGTTGTTTTCTTTTGTTTTTGGAGTCAGTGTCTCATCATGAAGCTCTGGCTGTCTTAGAACTCACTATGTAGATCAGGCTGGCCTTGAACTCCGAGAGACCTGACTGCCTCTGCCTTCCAAGTGCTGAGAAGTAAAGGCATGCACCATCTCACTTGGCAGACTTGTTTTTCTTTTTTTTTAACCTTTTATGTGAATGGGTGTTTTGCCTGTGTGTATTTGTGTGTACCATGTGTGCCTGGTGTCCACAGAAACCAGAAGAGAACGTTAGAACCGCTAGAACTGCAGTTACAGATGACTGAGCTACCATGTGTGTGCTGTGAACTGAACCTGGGTCTTCTGTGAGAGCAGCCAGGGCTCTTGCTGCTAATCCACCTGTCTGTCCAGCCCTCAGCCAGATCTTTTATTGTAACCTTTAAACTGGGGACAGTTCCTGGAAAAACAAAAGTATGGTTGAAATAAACAAAGGTATTCCAAGTAAAAAACAAGTATTCCATGTTAAAAACATCCCAAGCCTTGGTTCCTTGTCAGTTGGAATGAGTTAGTTGGCATTTCTGTTGCAGGAGCCCATTGTTTTTGTGCTTCTTTTCACCAAGGAAAAGACAACAATAGACTGTTTCTTTTTATCCTGTGACCTGTGGAATATAATGTTAGTATTTAGATGTGAATACCCAGAATGCAAGGTGTACATCACATTTGGAAATTTGTTTTGTTTGTTTGTTGTTTTTGTTTTGGAGCTGAGGATCGAATTCTGGGCCTTGAGCTTGCTAGGCAAGCTCTCTACTACTGAGCTAAATCCCCAACCCCGGAAATTTTATTTTTCTAGGTTGAACATTTTGGTAATTATACATTTTAAAATTTTCTTTGTAATTTAGATTTGGTTTTTCGAGACAGGGTTTCTCTGTGTAGCTTTGCGACTTTCCTGGAACTCACTTGGTAGCCCAGGCTGGCCTCGAACTCACAGAGATCCACTTGCCTCTGCCTCCTGAGTGCTGGGATTAAAGGCATGTGCCACCATTGCCCAGCCATAATTTAGATTTTTTTTTTTATTATGTATACAGAAGAGGGCGCCAGATCTCATTACAGTTGGTTGTGAGCCACCATTTGGATGATAGGAATTGAACTCAGAACCTCTGGAAGAGCAGTCGGTGCTCTTAACCTCTGAGCCATCTCTCCAGCCTGAAATTTAGATTTTTATTTAAAGTGTGAGCCTAGGCCTTATATAAGGGAATACAAATCTAGATTTGAGTTCTGGTACTCATTTTCCTCATGACAGTGCTCGTGTGAACCTGACTCAACTTGAGTTTTACTGTGTGTCTGTTGATATGTGAAGTGAGAACAATGGCGCCGAGTTTATAGACATATATGCTGACTTAAGCCTGACATTGAGCATCGCTCTGGAATGTTTGTACTACACTTTCACTCATTGATTCAGACCTGTTTCAGGATTTAGTGTAGAGACCGTTCAGTAGGTGAGAGCCCTTGCTATGCAACAATGAGGACATGAGTTCAGATCCCAAGCGCCCATGTAGAAATGCCCACCCACGTGCATCTCTGACCCCAGTGTAGGGGTGTGGGCTGGGGTGGCAGCGGCAGAAGGACTTCTGCAGCTTGTTGTCCACCAGCCTAGTTGAAGACAGCAAAGGGAATAAATAAGGTAGAGGAGCTATGGAAGACAACACCCAGTGCCCTCTGGCAAAGGGTGCTCACATGTACACACATGCATATGGTGCACACTCATACCGCCCTCCCCTCAAAAAAAGCATGAAAGCAATTATTCAAGCAAGGTACTTCACATCCACATCCAGTTTATGCAAAACTGCAGGGAAGATCTGAGGCAGGACCTGTGCTTTAGCAACTGCTGAAGTGTGAATAAGCAATAAGTAGCCAGATTTCACTGCTAAAACAAGTGCAGACCAGCAGGTAAGGGAGAAGAGCTTTCAATCTTAAGACTTTTTGTGTTTGGAATTTGTGGATAACAAGTTGTATTTTTACTATTTTGGGGAGGGTTGGGGGGGTTTGAGACAAGGTTTCTCTGTGTAGCTTTGTGCCTTTTCTTGAACTCACTCGGTGCCCAGGCTGGCCTCGAACTCACAAAGATCCCTCTGGCTCTGCTTCCCGAGTGCTGGGATTAAAGGCATGCGCCACCACCGCCTGGCTATATTTTAAACTTAATAAAGATTACATTATTCTAGGATCTGAGCTTTAGCTTTTTTTTCTTTTCTTTTCTTTTTTTTTTTTTTTGGTTTCTGGAGACAGGGTTTCTCTGTGTAGATTTGTTCCTTTCCTGGAACTCACTCGGTAGCCCAGGCCGGCCTCAAACTCACAGAGATCCACTTGCCTCTGCCTCCCGAGTGCTGGGATTAAAGGCATGCGCCACCACCATCCAGCTAGCTTTAGCTTTTTTAATTGGTTACATAATTTTGAAATTTTTTGTGTATTTTCAAAATTCTGTGGTTTCTAACTTTCTCTAAGAGTGAAGACTATTTAGTGAGAAGTTATTTCTTGCTCTGTGCTTTAAAATTCTTAAGGAGAACATGTATAGTAATATAAAATATTGCTTATCTATTTGACTAGCTCTGAATTACCTTGAAATTGTTTTGTTAGTATTTTGTTGGTTTTCAACAGGGTTTTTCAACAGTCCAGGCTGGCTTTGATCTCACTTCTTCCTCTTAGGCATTGCCTGTATTCTTGATTTTATAAAGAGTTTCTCTACTTTCCTAGGGTTAGTGTTAGCACCTAAAAGGCAATCTCAGTTTTCAGATTGAAAAAGAAGCAGGTTAAATATATACAAGTAGGAGAGCTGAAGTTGGACTTAGGTCTATCCGACTTGAAAACTTTTTTGTGTTAACTTACCCCAACATATTCTTCTGAAACAAAACAAAAAAATGTCACTTTGGAATTTGAGTTTAGGAAATGTCCATGGCTGTGAAAATGGTGGTAAATTAGAATTTGTAATATATTTAGAAATAATAAGGAAATATTTGAGGGGAACTTAGCTTTGGTCATGATAGCCTAGGGCCTAGTGCAGGGTGGAAGAAAAGTAAACCTGTTCAGTGGGAGTGGGTCTGGTGGATCTTTAGGGCTTTGTGTCCCCAAGTCTCTTCATCTGCTTGTGAGCTCCTCCTCAACCCCAGGTCTTTATGACCATGCTTTCTGCTACTTCATGATGCGGCAAATGCATTTGACCCTCTGTATCAGTAGGTCCTGCACTCACAGGTTCAAGCACCCTTGTACTGAAACTATTTTGAGAACAAGTTCCCCATGTGTTGAACACATTCATGGTCTCCTCAGCTTTCATTTCCAGAACAATACTGTGTAACCTATTTTACATAGGATTTACATTGTGTTTTAAAAGAAATCCACAGGTGACTAGAATATATGGGAGGGATGTGTGTAATTTTATACAAATATTATGCCATTGCATTTAGTTGACACCACATCTGTGGACATAGGTATTCCCGATGGGTACACAAGAATAAGAGTATTTAGGTAGTATTTTCTGTTTGTAAGCTGGGATTCAGTCTTAGAGTTTGAACTAAAGTTTTAATGTATTTATTCTTGAATAGTATTTTTTAAATTGGTACTGTACAGCATTTGAGTAGGAAATCTGTTTTCTACAGTGTTCAATAAGGCAAGAGGAAAAATTACTACATGTATAATTTTTTGCCTTAAAGTTAGTATTTTCCCATTTTGAAGATAGTATTGCATATTATAAGATGTTGAGAAATAGCACAGGAAGAAAGGAAGTACCTAAACTTCCTGTGCTCAACACCATTCAGGTGTAATCCTATGCTGATATGTTTTTAAGACAATTTAAAAAAAAAAAAAAAAAGAATGGGAGCTGGGCACACTGGCTCACACTTGTGATCCCAGTACTCTGGAGGCTGAAGTAGGGGGACAGAGGATTGCTGAGTTTTGAAGCCAGCCTGAGCTTGAGACTCTCTCAAAAAAAAAAAAAAAAAAGGCAAAAGAAAGGAAAAAAGTAGGAATCACCTTTTAAATTAAGTATACGAAAAATTGTTAGGCTTAGCAAGTAAAACATATACTGAATTGAAATTTTTAATGATGATCCTGAGGGTAGATAGAGTTGGTCAGGGAAGGAGGTCAGTGTGGGCATAGCCACCAGTCTTGGGTTTTTATTAGTCTAGGGTTTTATTTGTTTTTTGTTCCCAGAGCTGAGGACTGAACCTGGGCCTTGCTCTTGCTAGGCAAGGGCTTTACCATTGAGCTAAATCCCCAACCCCTAGTCTAGGGTTTTTAACCTCTTTGGGCTAAAGGCCAGAGGCTTGCTGCTAAATTTGTTTTCCTGACTAGTGTTTTCTAGTTAAAAACAAAAACAAAAACTTTTTAATGTCTTTTCTTGGAAAAGAGTTAAGTTATTTTGTTTGGGGGACGATGATAACAAAAAAAGTAACTATTTAAAACATCCTTTTTATGGTGCAATATCACCATCTTGTGGTGTTTTGGAATATTGTTTTCAAAGTTCTCCAAACACGAACATAAATTCCATATTTGATGTCTTGATATTATCTAAGGATTCTACCTGACTTGTATTTGACAATTTTTATAAATAGGCTCTAGAGTTAAAAATAAAAAGTGTGATTGGGGAAAATAATAGCATAAAATGAAACAGGAGTCAGATTGGAACAATAATGGATGATTTACTAATATTTCTTGTTTTATGAGTTAAGTAGTATTTTCAGTGAAATAATTCCAAGCTTAAAAAAAACATCTATGTTCAGTCATTCATTTTTTGTTTGTTTGTTTGTTTGTTTGTTTGTTTGTTTGTCGAGACAGGGTTTCCCTGTGTAGCTTTGCACCTTTCCTGGAACTCACTTGGCAGCCCAGGTCGGCCTTGAACTCACAGAGATCCTCCTGGCTCTGCCTCTCAAGTGCTGGGATTAAAGGCGTGTACCACCACCGCCCGGCTTGTCATCCATTTCTTATTTGACTAATTTAAGTTTACTTAATTAAGGGGACTTTATTTTATTGTAAAATAGTGTTTCTAGACTGATGACTCTTGGAGGAGGGTTTATTTGTATTGATTTGTAACCTTTAAAAAATTCTGATGATAATATTTCTTCCCTTGATGTAGTGTCTCATTTTGCTAAGGCTGCATTTGAACTTCTGGGCTCAAGTGACCCTTCTCAATTGGGGCAAGTAGGGGAGGAAGATGCATGGTCATTCTGTTGATGGTTTTGAGGGAAAGAAAAAAGACCACCACCACCCTCCAAGACAATACAATACAATACAAAAACCACCTAGAAGACAGCTGGCGGTAGCCTAGAGGTAGAGTACATTCGATGAGCAGGCTTGATGGCACTGCTGCTATTGTCCTTAGAAGATCCAGAGGGGCATGCCTGAGAAGAAAAGTGGGCACCGTGGTAGAGACAGCTTCTGCAGGGTTGTGTGTAGAGAAGGGCCCATCAGATAAGGATGAGGGTCATGTGTGCTAATGAAAAGGTTGAAGACTGGCAAGCTGCAAGATGGTGAGGTACTGGTAGAAGGCCTTACCTTGTCAAGGGGCCATGCAGTTGGGATGAAGGCCTGGGATGGGAAGAACAGATGGCCTGAGCATTAAGAAGTTTATGCAGGAGTCTGGGTCTTTAGGAGTCAAAGAAGTAATGATGTAGAGTTTGTTAAAAAATATTTCTAGAGCTAAGAGAGACATTTCTCCCCATCTCTCATATGCAGTCCCTGTGATATAATTGTGTGTGTGACTGATCTGGTTTTCTTTCTACAGTTTTAAGAAACAGAGAAATAGGAAACTGCTTTGTCACAGGATTCTATTAGTTTGAGATCCATAGAAAAAGTTAAAACAGGTGGAATCATTACCTTGGTCGCTAAAACTATTGAATGTCTCAGTTCCCACAGAACTGAGGAGTTTCCAAGGATACTAAACTAAAATGTAGATGGTCCTGGACAAACAAGGCTATTTTCCTATTATTGTCATGTTTTATAAATTTTATTAAAATACCTAGAAATATCTTTTTATAAATTATCTTTATGTAGAAGTAACATTCTTGTTTTATTTTAAGTTAAATATCACATTCTATAGTTTACATTTTTATAAAATAATTTTGTGTGCTTTAGAGTTGCTAAATTGAGTATTAGGGACACTGATAGGTTCATCCACATTTATCATTTGTACATTTGCTGAGTTTTAAGTTTTGTGCTGTTGATACAATAACTGCCTCAATTTAGGATTTGTAACTTTTTAGTTCCCTGTCTTTGGGCCAAGCTTCTCTAGCACTTGATGCTCTCTGCCCTATCTTGTTACTGGGTTGTTTCCTTTTTGTAATATTGTCTCCAAAACTATACTCCCTGTTGGTGAATCTGGACTTTGTCTTCTGTTATTTTTCTATTTGTGCTGGTCTTTACAGATTAGACAATCAGTGCATTTGTTTATTGATTGATCCAGGCCTAAGGAGTTGGGACAATATTTCACTGAACTTCTAAAGCCTTAATACTATGCTCAGTATGTGCTGCATGTGCAGACAATTCAGGTCATTCTAAACAGATTTTTTGGGAGAGGAGTGTTGTTTGTTATTTTGTTTTATTGCTTTGACTTTACAGTGGTATCTTGAAGTAAGCAGGCAAGTACATCTTCTAGAGCTGGCAGTGCACTCTGTAATTCGAACACTCAGGATCTGAGGGCAGTCTGAGCTGCTTAGTGACATAGTGAGACCCATTCTCAGCAACAACAACAAACAACCTTTAACCCATTTTCTTCTCCTCCCCTTTTTGTTGTTTTTGAGACAGGGTCTCACTATGTAGCTCTGGCTGTCCTAGAACTCATTATGTTGCTCAGGCTGGCCTTGAACTCACAGATTCACCTGCCTCTGCCTCGAGTGCTGGGATTAAAGGTGTGCACCACCACACCTAGTTTCCTTCCCCCAGTTTTGAAATGAGTGACTGCATAGTTAAAAATAGTCACTTATCAAAAGCTAGTTGCTATTCTAATTTTGAGAAGGTAGACAATTTTCATTTGGAGTATGATGTTCAAAATAAACTTGTGAATATCCCCGTATCAGAGATAGCTAGGCTTAAGTCAATGGAGAAGAAATAGTTGGAGTAAGTTTGTCAGAGGTATTAATTATAGAAGACAACAGACTTGTTCATGGAGGAGATATTCTGAAACAATTACTGAGAGAACTAAGAAAAGGTGATCAACCACAGCTAAGCAGTATTACTATGGTGTTTTTCATAAACGCACAGGGACAACATCTGCATGTTGGTATGACTATTTCCTGTAGTACTTGGTACCCAGCATGTGAGAACAGAGAAAGACTGTAGGGTCAATTCAGATTCAAGAACTCGGAGAGTAAGTGAGACAAGACAAATAGAAAAGTCTGACTTTCCCCAAACTTTTCAACAAAGTGGATATTCAGCCAAATAAGATTAGGTTAAACTCTACAGAAGAGGAGACAACATGCACATCTAAGCTGATTTTGTCCAGTTCAACCCATAGAAAATGCCACAGAGTTTTTATCCAGCTTCAGAGAATATAAGGAAATCCTAAATATAGGCAATACACTGTATTTGTAGTACTCTGAAATTAGAGAGCACATAGCATTTGCATATATGTGACACACACACATGCACATATACATAAAACATAGTTTAAAGAATTTTGAGACTAGTGAGATGGCTCAGCCCTTAAGAGTAATGGGTGCTTTTCCAGAGGACTCAGGTTCTATTCCTAGTAACCATATGGTGGTTCATAACTTTCTGTAACGTCGATTTCAGGGGATCCTCTTCTGAATGCCATGGGCATTAGGAATGTATGTGGTACACAGCTATACATTCAGGCTGTCTTAGTTAGGGTTTCTATTGCTGTGAAGAGATCCCATGACTGCAGCAATTCTTATAAAGGAAACATTTTATTGGGGGTCACTTACATTTTCAGACGTTTAGTCCATTATCACCATGGCAGGACATGGCAGCATGGAGGCAGGCATGGTGCTAGAGGAGCTGAGAGTTCTGTTTTGATCCATAGCATCAGAAGGAGACTATCACACTAGGCCTAGCTTGAGCTTATAAGACCTGCAAGCCTGCCTCCACAGTGACATACCTTCTTCAACAAGGCCACACAAGGTCCACTTCTAGTTGCACTCTCTGTGTGCCAAGCACTCAAACAGGAGTCTATGGGGGCCAATCCTATTCTAGTAACCACGCAGGCAAAACACCCATACACATAATTTGTTTGTTTCTTGTGACAGGGTGTAATCACAGTCACAGAGATCTGCCTGCCTCTGCCTCCTGAGTGCTGGGATTAATGTGTGTGCCATGATGTCTGGCACAAGTCTTCTTTAAAATCAAATAAAAAGTGACAGTCGGAGTTACATGTGCAGGATGTCTTCTCTGTGAGGCCTCCACTCTTTGAGGGCTGTCTGCTTTCCTTATGTACTCCAGAGGAAGTGTTAGGCATTCTGTGTCACACGGAAAACTTTTGTGTTCGCAGGGTTGTCTCCTCGCCAGACTATGAGCTCCTTGACAGAAGAACTCGTATCTTGCACATCTTTGTATCCTCAGTGTCTGGCACAATTCCTGATACACAGTAAGTGACCCCATTTGTTTAAGTGAAAATTATGTAGCTAGTAGTCAAACTAAGTATATGTTGATTGTTGCTTCTTATACCTATATAAATCAATTAATGTATTTTTATAAAAATATTTTTTGCAGGGTGCACATCTTTAGTTCCAACACTTGGAAGGGAGAGGCAGGTGGATCTCTATAAGTTTGGTCTACATAGCAAGTTCCAGGCTAGCCAGGACTACATTGAGAGACTCAAAAGAAATAAAAAAATTTACAAAATGAAGCTATACACTTTAAACACTTCCTGAGGTTCAGTTTTTGAATCATATCATCATGTTTTCTAGTATGTATATGTTCTTTAGTCTAAGGATTACAGTGTATAGAGGATTTACATAAAACAAAAGCATATAGACAAGTTCATTAGTACAGAGAAATTAAGCAGCCTTAAAACTGGCAGAAAAGTCCCCATCTGTAGTGATATATTGTGTACCCTAATAAACTTGCCTGAGGATCAGAGAGCAGAGCCAGCCACTAGATTAGACACAGAGCCAGGTGGTGGTAACACACACCTTTAATCCCAGCACTTGAGATCTCATGCCTTTGCTTGGGAAGCACACATGCCTTTAATCCCAGGAAGTAATATGGCAGGGCAGAGAAAGGTATAAGGTGTGAGGAATCAGGAACTTACTCTTTTCTTTTTTCTTTTTTGGTTTTTCGAGACAGGGCTTCTCTGTGTAGCTTTGTGCCTTTCCTGGAATTCACTCTGTAGCCCAGGCTGGCCTCAAACTCACAGAGATTCACCTGGCTCTGCCTCCCAAGTGCTGGGATTAAAGGCATGCGCCACCACCGCCAGGCTTGAAACTCACTCTCTTTAGGCTGAGGATTTCATAGAGGTAAGAACTAGTGGCTAGCTGCTCTGCTTCTCTGATCAGCTTTCACCCTGATGTCTGGCTCTGTTTTTTTTTTTTTATTAAAAGATCATCTAGATTCAAACAACACCTATCTATGTAGTGTTTACAAATTTCTTCTCAGAGTACTAATCTGATACTTGCTTGTCTTTCTTTACTCTCAGCAAATATCTGTCTAATGGAATAATGAAGTCTTTTGCTTTTGTTTTTGTTTAAGTCCGCCTCCAAATAAAAGGTACTTTCTAGCCTGTATGTCATTTACTGCCCAGAGAAAGAACTGTCTTTATTGGAACACTAATTAAATGGCTGAAAGCTCTACCTTTCCCTTTGTTTCCATCATAGACTATGGACATCACAATCGATGGATTAGTGACTTACCCTCTTCTCTGTCTACTGTCTTGACTACCATGCATTGTTCAATTACTGGGGCTGCGGTGATAGCTCAATAAATAAAGCATTTGCTATCTAGGCATGAGGACCCCATTGGATCCCCAGAACCAATGTAAAAGCTGGGTAGACTTGGCAGCTGCCTATAATGCTAATACTAGGGAAGTGGAGAAGGGATTACCCAAGGCAAGCTGGGCAGTTAGATTAACAAGAATTGGTGAGTTTAGGGTCCAGTAATAGACGGCCAGAAAATAAAATGAGTGCAATCGAGGAAGACATTTGAAGTCAACTTTATGCTGCCATGTATATAATACCACATTCTCACATGAACATATATATACACATGTGCCTGCATACCACATACACACACACACACACACACACACACACACACACACACACACGCAAAAAAAAGAGAAAAATATATAGTTCGAATATGTCAGATTATGTGTCACATATAGAAGCTAGTGGTAAACATAAATACTTGTGAGCCAACCATTTCAAAGTTAATAGTAGATCACTGCCAACAGGGTTAAGGGGCTAACTGTGATTGATTCCCGTATTCCACAATCCTTTCTTTTTCCAACTCAGATGAAGCTGTCATCTTGAATTTGCTTTTGTCACTCCCCACCCACTCCCAACAAGGTCTTGCTTTGTTGTTCTGGCTGGCCCCAGCTTTGAACTCAATCTTACTGCTTCTTTTTTCCTTTGCTGGGATTAGAGCATGTGCCATTGTACCTGACTTTGTCTCTTTTTTAATACAAAAAGAAAATGCTTTTGAATTTATCTGTCTTGGTCACTTTTCTATTGCTGTGAAAAAGCACTATGACCAAGGCCACATATAAAAGAAAGTTTAATTGGAGTCATGGTTCAGGAGGGTCAACATATTTGTTGGCAGAGCAAAGGCGTGGTGGTAGCTGAGTGGCAGCTGAGAGCTCATATCCTGACCCACAAGCAGAAGACAGAGTGCACTGGGAATGAAACCTCAACGCCTGCCCCTGTTGACACACCTCCTCCAACAAGGCCTCCTAGTCCTTCCCAAACAACTTCACCAGCTGGAGACCAAGTATTCAAACACACGAGCTTATGGGGGCCATTCTCATTCAAACCTCCATAGTATCCATTCAGCGTGTTTTTAAAACTTGCAAAGTATTCTATTTTAGAGGAACATCGAATTTATAGATATTTATACATTTCAAGCAAATACTGGAAGATAAAAGGCCACATAGAAGCATCACATTATGTAAATGATGTAAATTCAGACTTATAACCAGAAAATAATTGCAAAGAGTCAAGTGACAGCTTGCTATGTGGTGGCCTCTTTGGACCTTAGCAGCTTTCAAATGTGCTTCATATAATTTTGTGTTTGCTCTGAAGGCTTTTGAGGGCTGTCATCCACAGTTACCCGTGTTTTTGGTTTTCTTTATTCAGCTATGGAATCATGGCATTTTCAAAGGAAATTAGAAGCTAAAGTTGAGGTTATAGTAACCAACAAACAAACAAGCAAAAAAAAAAAACATTTTCATTCTTTGCTATTAGGATTAGGAGAATTTCTTGGTGACAGAGTGCTAAGAACTGGTGTAAGGCTGAGGGAGAGGAAGATGTTAGCACTCAGAAGTCTTGTCTTTCTCCCAGCTCACTGGTACATTTCTAAGACTCACTCATGTGATTGCCTACAGCTGTAGTTCATTCACTCTTACTACACTATAGTGCTCTAGTAGGTGAATTAGCCTAATTAGCCAATGGGGGTTTGAATAGATTTAGTTTTGTTGTTTTTATCATGTAGGATGGTTCTATGTAAAATGCAAGTATAATTTTATTATAAAATTAAGAATTGCCCATAAAAAAGCATATGAATGTTCAACTTCACATGGTAATGTCTGTAGTTAGAGTTTTCCTGCCTGGCCCAGTCAGGACAAATCTCTCTTACCCGCCAGTCTCACAGTCTCTCAGACCTAACCAAGTAAGCACACAGAAACTTACATTGTTTAGAAACTGTATGGCCGTGGCAGGCTTCTTGTTATCTACTTCTTCTATCTTAAATTAACCCATTTCTGTTAGTCTATACTTTGCCACATGGCTCGTGGCTTACCAGTGTCTTTACATGTTGCTTTTCATGGCGGCGGCTGGCGGTGTCCCCCTCCAGCCTTCTACTTCCCAGAATTCTCTTCTCTCTTGTCCCGCCTCTACTTCCTGCCTGGCCACTGGCCAATCAGAACTTTATTTACACAGAGCGATATCCACAGCAAATATCAAATTCTTTTTCAGTAGTATTTTTACCAGTTTTATACCTCTGTGACATCTATTAGATATGTCACTATTCTGTGTTTTTTGCCAATATGTCATGCAAACTCTTCTAATTTTTACTATTCTAAAACTTTAAAGTGGAATCCTGTCATCTGAAGTTGTATTTTTTTGGTAGATAGTGACATAATGTATTTCTTCATGCATTTGTCCATTTTGTAAGTTTTGTTGTCTTTGAAATTCCAGTCAAGAGTTTGCCACTTTGCTTGATGAATTATCTTTTTCTTATTACTTGAAGACAGTATTTGTGTCTTATGTATACATGCATTTATGTGTTAGCATGCACATACATGCTGTGTGTGCATGAGTGGAAACCAGAGGACAACTTAAGCTGTTGTCCTTAGGTACTGTCTTCTCACCCAATCCCCAACCCCGATTTTTGGGTCTTGTTTGTTTTTGAGATAGGCCTTTCACTTTCCTGGAACTCACTATGTAGATAGCCTAGGCTGTACCACCATCTCTGACTTTTTACATAGGTTCTAGGGATTGGGCTCTGGTTCTTGTTCTTGCAAGGCAAATCCTTTACTGACCTATCTTGACAGTTCTTGTAAGCATTCTTACATAGTTTAGACCCTAATCTTTAGATTTTTGTTTTATAGGCATTTCCCAGCTCATAGCTTGTCTTTTGGTGTTCTTTATACTTTAGTGAAAACTTTTTATTACATTTATCGTGTGTGTGGTGGTATTGTGTTCCCCCAAATATTGTGTGTTCCCTGAAATAAACATATCTGGGGTCAGAGAACAGACAGCCACTAGAACAAAGCCAAAAATGGTGGCTAGAAAATAGGAAGAGTAAGCTATAGCTGAAGTTGGGTGGTGGTGGTACACACCTTTAATCCCAGCACTTGGGAGATAGAGCTAGCTGGATCTCTGAGTTCAATGCCACTTTAGAAAGAGCTAAACATGGTGACCCACGCCTTTAATCCCAGAAACACAACCTTTAATCCCAGGGAGTGGGAGCAGAAAGAGAAAGGTATTTAAGGCGTGAGGACCAGGAATTAGGGGAGGAAAAACCATGTAGTTAGTTTAAGCTTTGGAGCAACACAGTTCAGCTGAGATTCATGTGGAAGAGGAGGACTCAGAAGCTTCCAGCCTGAGGAAACAAGATCAACTGAGGAACTAGCAAGGTGAGATAGCTGTGGCTTGTTCTGCTTCTCTGATCTTCCAGCAATCACCCCAATAACTGACCTCGGGTTTGAGTTTTATTAATAAGACTCTTTAAGATTCATGTTACACGTGTGTGTGTGTGTGTGTGTGTGTGTGTGTGTGTGTGTGTGTGTGTGTGTACAGCAGGATATGTGTCTAGGCCTGTGTGCATATGTCAGAGGACAACTTGCTGAAATTGATCTTGTCCTCAGAGATTAAACTCAAGATCCTTTTCCTGCTGAACCATCTTACCAGCCTTGAAAAATTAGTTATTATAGTTTTCTTTATGTTTTATGATAAATAGAAGCTATCAGCTTGCATGTCATCAAAATTCTGTTTTCTCTCTTGGTTAGTAAGGCTGGTCTGTCTGTCTTGTTTAAGAAGCCCTTAGAAGAAATGTAAAGCAGTATCAGTTTGTTGCATATTTACATTGCTAGGTTGCATCTCATATTTTCACTGTTAGTACATCCTGATTTGGTTTATTTATATATGAAGCGATATGAGGTAGAGATTTAGTTTCATATTTTTCCATATTGATACTTTGAGGACCATAGTCTTCTGTTGTGATTTCTATCTGCGGTTGTCCAGCTGTTTTTATGGCAGGCTTCATAGACAGTCATTGATAGTTTCATCTTCATCATTGTGGGCTGCAGCTAGTTCTCTGTTCTTGTTGCACTCAGGGCTTTTCATACCATTTTCAGGCTAGCCTGGGTTTTATTCTTTGCTGCTAGCTGGGGCTCTCCAGTGAGTCATGACTTTCCACCACCTGGTTTCTTACACTTGGTGTTTAAGCTCCTGGCTTTCACAGAGCTCTAGATCTGGGGCCCTTCAAACTCCTTTTAGTTGTGTATTACTACATCTGTCACACAGTTATGTTCGTGCATGCATTTTTCTTTTTTAGGTAGGCCTCTCTGTTTCTTCATCAATCTTGCTAGCCATTTGTTTACTGTTGTTTTGTTAATTTTCCTGGGAGACGTGAACAAACATCTCTTCTTTCCAGGTAGAGCACTGACAACAGAACAAAGAAACAATTGCATCCAAGTCTAGCTTGGTGAACCAGTGAGTTCATTGGGGTTATTTTGAAGAACATGAATATCTCTGTAGTTGCATCACCCTAGCGTGGGTGACAACTCACAAAAACTGCATTCCTAGAGCTAGTTCCCGGACGAATTTTCAGGCAGTTCTCCTCCTCAGCAATTTCTTATTGATTGTGTAATCTTGGGGAAGGGATCTTGTGAATCTTAAAAAGGTCTGAAGTTATGAGTCTTACTTTCTAAGCCTACATTTTCATAGCTTTCTTATGAATCTCCCTCTTCCCTCCAGCAGCAAATAGTTCAATTCAGAGGAAGTACCTAAGCAGTGTAGTGATATTCACTCCGCCCATGACCTCAGGCTATAGGGCCTGAGGGAGACTGTGCTTCTTGCCCTTGTACGTTGACCTCTTAAAAGGAAAGGAACAGCCTGGGAATTGAACCTGGGTTCCCTGGAGCCATCTCTCTTCCACAAAGCAGGAGGATTTTTTTTTTCTAAGAAATAGGTTTTGAGCTGGGTGTGGTGGCAAATGCTTTTAATCCCAGCACTTGGGAGTCAGAGGCAGGTGGATCTCTGTGAGTTCAAAGCCAGCTTGTCTACAAAGTGAGTTCCAGGACAACCAGGGCTGTTTACACTGTCTTGAGCCGCCCCCCCTCCCTCCGTCTTTATTTAAAGATACTTTTGATCACTTTTTTTTTCTAGTTCATCTCTTTACTGTTTTCCTCAGGTTTATTATATCCAATTAACTCATGACTTCAGTTTCTTTTTTCCTAGGTCACTTGCTTGTAAGCATAACTGTTTGGTATTCCACAAACTTTTATATGTAATTTTTTTGACATTCAGTTCTTTTTTATTTGAAAATTGTGCTTATGGTTTATTAAATGAACATAATTCTAAAAAATTTTTTTAAAGTAGCTTTTAATTTGATATTGAATTTTAGTTGAATTTATTATGGTCAGAGAATAGGAAACTACATTACTTGAAATTCAATGAAATTTTCAATATTGTATTGTAATTTTTTTTACTTCCTTTAGTCCTTAAAAGAGTTTTTATTTACTAAAAATTAGAATAGACATAAATTTGTTTTATTTTTTCATTAAATTCTCCCCCTTTTTGTCCATTTCACCTGTGATTAAATGTGAAAAATTTGATCTCCAGGAATAGTTAGTTTTCTTCTTGTAGGTTTTATAGTCTTTGAAGCTTCTTCACACCACTAATAGATAATGAGTTTTGACTTGTGATTAGGGATTTGGCTTGCTCTGAATGAGAGAGAGAGAGAGAGAGAGAGAGAGAGAGAGAGAGAGAGAGAGAGAGAGAGAGAGAGGAGAAACCATGGGTATTGGCATCTATTTAGCAAGGTTTTTCTCTTCACCATCAGCCTAGTGAGCAGCATATTCCTGCACAGAGCTTGCAGCTGGATGTCCCTCAGCTTTCTTTGACCCAGGTATAGATCTGCAGTCTTGATCTTACTTTGTTGCAGGATCTTCTCGTTGCCTTCATTCTACATTCATTCTACAAAGGCCTACTGTTTCTCATTCTCTTGGTTGATTCTTCCTGAGAAGTTGAGCTGTGTGAGCACTAAAATCAAGTACAGAGTTCACTTCTCTGTATGTTCTCTTTTGGAGAGGCTGTCTATTGCTATGATGAAATGACTGCTAAATCCTGCCTATTATTCCACAGGTGGTTTAAGAATCCAATATTAGCCAGTGTCATCTTCACACGTTTAGACATTACACTGCTTTCTAGGGAATTTGATTTGTGATGTGACAGAAACCTCCATTAAAGAATCCTTTGGAGCACTAAATATCAATCAATTAACCACACAAGCCCAGCAACCTGGAGAAGTCAGATGGAGATGCCCTCTACCTGCTGTCTTCATCACTCTGCCAAGTGGCTAAGACAGCTCCTCGATCATCCATTCTATTACTTCATCAGATTAGTTTGAGGCATAAGGCATTTATCAGAAAGTAGGATTCCCCTTGGTTTATTTTTTTCTTGCTAAATCATCATGTTGGGAGAAAGAATATGTGATTTTGTTTATTTTTAAAGTATGCCAGTTTGGCTTTACGTCTTCTAACTGAACTGAACCTTGTATCATTTTCCTTAATAATCCTTCCTTCCCCCTGCCTCTCTCTTTCCCTCTCCCTCTCCTCCCTCTGTCTTTCTCTTTTCCTTACTTCCTTCCTTCTTTTATGCTTCCTTCTTTTTTTTCTTCCTCCCTCCCTCCCTCCCTCCCTCCCTCCCTTCTTCTTTCTCTCTCCCCCTCCTCCCTCCCTTCCTCCTCCTCTCTCTCTTGATTCCCAACCTTCTTATTTGTGTGTTTATTCTATTTCTTGTAGCTAGAGTTCTCCTGCCTGGCCCACAGTCAGGACAAATCTCTCTTACCCACCAGGCCCATAGATGCTCAGAATCAACCAAGTAAATACACAGAAACTTACATTGTTTACAAACTGTATGGCCGTGGCAGGCTTCTTGTTATCTACTTCTTCTATCTTAAATTAACCCATTTCTATTAATCTATACTTTGCCATATGGCTCGTTGCTTACCTGTACCTTACATCCTCCTTGTCATGGCGGCGGCTGGCAGTATCTCTCTGCCCCAGCCTTCCACCTCCCAGAATTCTCTTCTCTCTTGTCCCACCTATACTTCCTGCCTGGCCACTGGCCAAACAGCATTTTATTTATACAGAGCGATATCCACAGCAATTTCTATATATGGATTCTTAATTTGTGTTTGCTTTCTAACCTTTTTGATTAATTGAATTGTTTTTTATTCTGTATTTTCCTTTATAATTTGGAAACTGTCTTCCCATTTCTTTGTGATCATTCTTGAAAATCTGCCAAGAAATCTTTAAAGTTAATGTTCAGCCAGATTGTAGTACCTCTGTGGGGCAGTAATTTTATTTCTGCTCAAGTCTCCACATTGAAACTATAATAATGGGTTCTTAATAGACGGTATTTATAGATTTACTTGTAGTCTAGCTTTTTCATTCACCTTTTTCTTTTATACCTCAGATCACCTTTCTGATAATTGTATGAAACATGACCTTTTCATTTCTTAAGTAAAGGCTTGCTATTGATCATTCTTTATTGGTTTATCTAAGCAGTTTTTTCATGCCTTCTATGTTCTCCAAAGAGACTTTAGTGGTTGATTATTTTATTTAAAAACTTATTTTTATTTCATGCATATGAGTGTTTTCCTGAGCGTGTGTAGGTACATCAAATGTACCCATTGGAGGCCAGAAGAGGACATTAGATTTTCTTAAACAAGAATTCCTTTATATTACTTTTTTTCAAACAATGCAATGTTTCTTGACATTTCAGATAAATGTCCTTCACTAGTTTTGAAAACTAGGCCATTTTCTGTCTTGTTTTCATTTTTCTGGGATTGTATATATCGTTATTTTGTCTTTCAAGGTTTTTTGTTTGTTTAGTTTTTTTCCTTGATGGTTTGGTTGGTTGGTTTTTCAAGACAGTGTTTCTCTATGTAACCTTGGATCTCTCAAAGAGTTCTGCCTGCCTCTTCTATGATTAGCTACTACTGCCCAGCATCCATTCAAGTTTTTAACCTGTGGTATTTTTCCTCCTTCCCTATCTTCCTTACCTTCTTTCTTTCTTGTTTGGGTTTTGGGGGGGGGTTAGTTTATTTTGAAATTGTTTGCCACTATTCAGCCCAAGCTGTTGATTTTCTCATTTAAAAATCTTTTCCAGCTAGAATATGTTTGTCTGTCCTCAAGGATGTGGGAAATAACTTATTCCATACTTCCAGTGTAGGTTACCCACAGTGAGTTCCTCCCAGAACACAGTATGGGAAAGAGGATAAACAACTTCAGTAGTGGAATAAGACACACATTTCCAGGCTGGAGAGATGGCTCAGAGGTAAAGAGCACTGGCTGCTCTTCCAGAGGTCCTGAGTTCAATTCCCAGCAACCACATGGTGGCTCACAACTATCTACAATGGAATCTGGTGCCCTCTTCTGGTGTGCAGACAGAACACTGCATCCATAATAAATAAATAAATATTTAAAAAAAAAAAAAACACACATTTCCTCAGACATATGATCCAGGTTAGCATCAGCATCATAATCATGTTTCTAAAGTATGTCCTTGATATACAGTAAGTATAAATAAATTTTATAATGATGTATAATAAAAATATTTCTGGGGGCTTGAGAGATGGCTCAGAGGTTAAGAGCACTGGCTGCTCTTCCAGAGGTCCTGAGTTCAATTCCCAGCAACCAAATGGTGGCTCACAACCACCTGTAATGAGATCTGGTGCCCTCTTCTGGCCTGCAGTCATACATGCTGTATACATAATAAATAAATAAATCTTTAAAAAATATTTTTGTGGTTACCTTTTACTTCAGTCCTTCAAACTTAGTTTAATACTGAAAAGAATAGCCAGATCCAAGTTAGGGTCATTTTGTAAGGCATTTAAAAATAATCTCAGGCCCACTAAAAGTAATGAAAGACCCTGGGCTGTGGCTAATGTTTGAGCACATTCATATTCAGAATCATAAGACAAAACCAAATACAAGGAAAATGCAACTTAGTTTTAGAGTGTTTGCCTAGCATTTGTGAGGCCCTAGATTGAATTCTGAGCCCCTCAAAAAACCAACCAAACAAACAAAGCAGTACAAGTCTCAATAAATGGATACAGCCAAAGAGAACCCAAGGAAGCAGAGCAAGTGAGCATTATATTCTCTTTTGATTTAAAACTTACTTTATGTGTGTAGATGTTCTGTCTGTATGTATGTATGTATGTACACCACATGCATGCCTATTGCCTTTGGAGGCCAGAGGGGGTTTTAGATCACCTGGAACTGGAGTTGCAGACAGTTGTGAGCTGCTGTGTAGGTGCTGGAGATTGGTTCAATCTGGTCCTCTGGATAATTGCTGAGCTGTCTCTCCAGCCCTGTTGTATTCTTTTTATGTGACATGATCTTTTCATATCAAGTTGCAGTAAGACTAAGCACACCCTTTTGTATTAAGACTTTTTTTTCTCTCCAGTTGTATTTGGTTCTTTTTGGTCTCTGAGCCATTCAGCCTCTAGGTCCTGGTACTACAGGCAGTGTCAGGGGTGGGCACACTCTCCTGGCATGGGTCTCAGGCTGGATCAGTCATTGGTTAGCCACTCCCTCAATCTCAGCACCACCCTTACCTCAACACATCCCATAGGCAGGACAGGTTGTAGGCTGAAGGTTATGTGGCGGGTTGGTGTCCCAATCCCTCAACTGGATGCCTTGCCTGGTCAGAGGAGATAGTCAATCCAGAATATGTATCCCCTATTGCTAGAAGTCTTAGCTAGGGTCATCCTTGTAGATTCCTGGGAGATTCCCTTGCACAGTGGTTTCTACCTCACCCAAAACGCCCCACATTTGCAGTTGTCTCTTTCTGTACTTCCACCCTGACCTAATCCCCACCCACCCTCGGTCTACCCACACAATCTCTATTTTCCCTTCCTAAAGAGGTGAGCTTCCCTTCTTGGAGCCCTCCTTGTTACTTCGCCTCTCTGGGTCTGGGGATGTAGCATGGTTCTCCTTTACTTTACAGTTAATGTCCACCTATAAGTGAGTATATAACATGTGTGTCTTTCTGGGTCTGGGTTACCTCACTCAGGATGATTTTTTTTCTAGTACCATCTATTTGCCTGCAAATTTCATGATGTCATTGTTTTTAGCAGATGAGTAAATACTCCAGTGTATAAATATACCACACTTTTAAAAAAATATATTTTTTGCTTGAGAGACATTTAGATTATTTCCAGGTTATCATTATTACAAATAAAGCTGCTATGAACATAGTTGAGCAAATGTCCTTGTAGTATGATTGAGCGTTCTTTGGTTATATGCCCAAGAGTGGTATGGCTGGGTCTTGAGGTAGATCGATTTGAAATTTTCTGAGAAACTGCCATATTGATTTACAAAGTGGCTGTGCATGTTTGCACTCCCACCAACAGTGGAGGAGTGTTTCACTTGCTCCACATCTCCATCATGAGCTGTCAATTGTATTTTTGAACTTAGCCATTCTGAGATGGAATCTCAGAGTCATTTTGGTTTGCATTTCCCTGATAGCTAAAGATGTTGAACATTTCTGTTTCTCAGCCATTTGAGATTCTTCTGTTGAGAAGTCTCTGTTTAGATTTGTAACTTACTTCTTAATTGGATTATCTGGTGTTTTGATGTCTAGTTTCTTGAATTCCTTATGTATTTTAGAAATCAGCCCTCTGTCAGATATGGGTTGGTAAAGATCATTTCCCATTCTGTAGGCTGCCATTTTGTCGTATTGATGGTATCCTTTGCCTTGCAGAAGCTTTTCAGTTTCATGAAGTCCCATTTATTAATTGTTGATTTTAGTGCCTGTGTTATTGGTGTTCTGTTCAGAAAGTTGTCTCCTAGGCCAATCCATTCAAGGCTAATTCCCACTATCACTTCTATTAGGTTCAGTATATCTGGATTTATGTTGAAGTCTTTGATCCACTTGGACTTGAGTTTGGTGGAGGAGGATAGATATGGATATATTGCATTCTTCTACATGCTGACATATGGTTATACCAGCACCATTTGTTGAAAATGCTTTATTTTTCCCATTGTATAATTTTGGCTTCTTTGTCAAAAATCAGGTGTTCATACGTGTATGGATTTATGTCTGTGTCTTTGATTCAGTTCTTTTAAGCCACCTGTTTGTTTTCATGCCAATACCATGTTTTGTTTTGTTGTTGTTTTTTATTACTATAGCTCTGTAGTAGAGCTGGCGAATACTTCCAGAAGTTCTTTTATTGTACAAAATTGTTTTTGCTCTTCTGGGCTTTTTGTTTTTCCATATGAAGTTGAGTACTGTTCTTTCAAGGTCTGTAAAGAATAGTGTTGGGATTTTAATGGGAATTGTGTTGAATTTGTAGATTACTTTTGATAAAGTGGCAATTTTTACTATGTTAATTCTACCAATCCATGAGCATTTGATATCTTTCCATCTTCTGATATCTTCTCCAATTTCTTTCTTCTAAGGCTTGAAGTTCTTGTCATACAGGTCTTTCACTTGTTTGGTTAGAGTTAGAGTTACCCCAAGATACTTTATATTATTTGTGGCCATTGTGAAGGGTCATGTTTCCTTGATTTCTTTCTCAGCCCATTATATCATTTGTAGAGAGTGCTACTGATTTTTTTGAGTAAATCTTGTACCCTGCCACTTCACTAAAGGTGTTTATCAGTTGTGGGAGTTTTCTGGTGGAATTTTGGGGGTTGCTTATGTATGTATACTCTCATATCACCAGTGAATAATGATACTTTGACTTCTTCCTTTCCAATTTCTATCCCTTTGATCTCCTTTTGTTGTCTTATTGCTCTAGCTAGAATTTCAAGTACTATATTGAATAGCTATGGAGAGAGTGGACAGCTTGTGTTGTCCCTGATTGTAATGGAATTTGTTTCTCTCCATTTAATTTGATGTTGGCTGTCAGCTTGCTGTATATTGCTTTTATTATATTTAGGTATGTCCCTTGTATCCCTGATCTTTCTAAGACTTTTATCATGAAAGGGGTGTTGGATTTTGGCAAAGGCTTTTTTAGCATCTAATGGGATGACCATGTGATTTTTTTTTTTTTCTCTCAGTTTGCTTATAGGCTGGATTACATTGACAGATTTTTGTAAGTTGAACCATCCCTGCATCTCTGGGATGAAGCCTACTTGATTATGGTGGATGATTCTTTTGATGTATTCTTGGATTTGGTTTGCCAGTATTTTTATTGAGTATTTATGATGGAGATTGGTCTGTAATTCTCTTTCTTTGTTGTGGTTTGTGTACTTTGGGTATCAGGATAATTGAGGCCTCATAAAAAGAATCTGGCAATGTTCCTTCTGTTTCTATTGTGTGGAACAATTTGAGGAGTATTGGTATTAGCTTTTCTTTGAAATTCTGGTAGAATTCTGTCCTGAAACCATCTGACCCTGGGGTTGTTTTTCTTTTTCTTTTTTCTTTTTGGTTGGGAGACTTAATGACTGCTTCTGTTTCCTTAGGGATTATAGATCTATTTAAATTGTTTATCTTTTCTTTATTTAATTTTGGTATGTGGTACCTACAAAGAAAATTGTCCATTTCTTTTAGATTTTCCAATTTTGTGGAGCATAGGTTTTTGAAGTATGACCTGATGATTCTCTGGATTTCCTTAGTGAATGTTGTTATGGCCCCCTTTTTGTTTCTGATTTTGTTAATTTGCATATTCTTTCTCTGCCTTTTGGTTAGTTTAGATAAGGGTTTGTCTATCTTGTTGATTTTCTCAAAGAACCAACTCTTTGTTTCATTGATTATTTGTATTGTTCTCTATGTTTCTATTTTGTTGATTTCAGCCCTGGGTTTGATTATTTCTTATCTTCTACTCCTTCTGAATTTGCTTCTTTTTGTTCTGGATCTTTCAGATGAGTTGTTACATTGCTAGTATGAGGTCTTCAAATTCTTTATGCAGGCTTTTAGTGCTATGAACTTTCCTCTTAGTACTGCTTGCATGTGTCCCATAAGTTTGGGTATATTGTGTGTTTGGTTTCATTGAATTCTAGGAAGTCTTTAAGTTCTCTATTTCTTCCTTGATCCAGTAGGCATTCAATAGAGAGTTGTTCTTTTTCCATGAATTTATAGGCTTTCTATACTTTCTGTTGTTGTTGGAATCCAGCTTTAATCAATGGTGGTCTGATAAGCTACAGGGGGTTATTTCAATTTTTTTTTTTTTTTTTTTATTTGTTGAGACTTGTGTCCGAGTATATGGTCAACTTTGGAGAAGGTTCCATGAGATGCTAAAAAGAAGGTATATTCTTTTGTGTTTGGGTGAAATTTTCCGTAGATAAGTTAGGTCCATCAGAGTCAATACATTTGTTAGTTCCATTATTTCTCTGTTTAGTTTCTGTCTGGACAACCTTTCTATTGGTCAGAGTGGGTTCTTGAAGTCTCTCACTATTAATATGTGGGGTTTGTTGTGTGATTTAAGGCTTAGTAATGTTTCTTTTACCAATGTGAGTGCCCTTACATTGGGGTATAGATGTTCAGAATTGAGATACCATTTTTCATTTGATGAAGATGAAATGTATTTCTCCATTTTTTTTAATTGATTTTGGTTTAAGTCTATTTTGTTAGATATAGGAATAGCTATATCAGCTTGCTTCTTAGGTCCATTTGCTTGGAAAATCTTTTTCCAACGCTTTTCTTTCAGGTAATATCTGTCTTTGATGTTGAGGTGTGTTTTTTATGTGCAGCAGAAGGATGGATCCTGTTTTTGTAACCATTCTGTTAGCTTGTGTCTTTTTTTTGAGGGGGAATTGAGTCCATTGATATTGAGAGATCTTAAACAACCAGTGATTGTTAATTGTTGTTAATTTTGGTGTTGGTGTTGGTAGTTGTAGTGTGTGTGTGTGTGTGTGTGTGTGTGTGTGTGTGCCTTTGGGATTTGCTAGTGTGTTTTCATAGACATAGTTAATTTCCTTGATTAGAGTTTTCCTTCTAGTACCTTCTATAGGGCTGAATTTGTGGATAGTGTTTAAATTTGACTTTGTCATAAACTATCTTGTTTTCTCCATCTATGTTGATTGAAAATTTTGCTGGGTATAATAGTCTGGGCTGGCATCTGTCCAGGAAGTTCTGGCTTTTAGATTCTCCATTGAGAAGTCAGGTGTGATTCTGATGGGTCTGCCATTGTATGTGACTTGGCCTTTTTCTCTTGGAGCTTTTAACATTCTTTCTTTGTTCTGTATGTTTAGTGTTTTGATCATTATGTGGCTCAAGGATTTTCTTTTCTGACCCAATCTATTTGATGTTCTGTAAGCTTCTTGAACATTTGTAGGCATGTCCTTCTTTAGCTTAGGAATATTTTCTTCTATAATTTTGTTAAATATATCCTCTGGGTTTTTGAGCTGGGTTTTTTTTTTTGTTTTTTTTTTTTTTTTTTTTTTTTTTTTTTTAGCTCTTTCTATTCCTATTATGCTTAGATTTGGTTTTTCATAGTGTCCCAGATTTCCTGGATGTTTTGTGTTAGGATTTCTTTAGATTTACCATTTTCTTTGACAGATGAATCTATTTCTTCTATTGTATCTTCAGTGTCTTTTCCATCTCTTAAATTCAGTTGGTGATGCTTGCTTCTGTAGATCCTGTTCACTTATCTAGACTTTTCCATTTTCAAAATTCCCTCAGTTTGTTGTAATTGGAGTTTTCCTGCCTGGCCGAGTTTTCCTGCCTGGCCCAATTAGGACAGGCCCGCCAGTCTCACAGTCGCTCAGACCCAACCAAGAAAGCACACAGAAACTTACATTGTTTAGAAACTGTATGGCCATGGCAGGCTGCTTGTTATCTACCTTTTCTATCTTAAATTAACCCATTTCTGTTAGTCTATACTTTGCCACATGGCTTGTGGCTTACCAGTGTCTTTACATGTTGCTTTTCATGGCAGCGGCTGGCGGTGTCTCCTCCCACCCAGCCTTCCACCTCCCAGAATTCTCTTCTCTCTTGTCCCGCCTATACTTCCTGCCTGGCCACTGGCCAATCAGAACTTTATTTACACAGAGCGATATCCACAGCACTTCCCCTTTTCTTTTTTTTTAAAGGAAGGTTTTAACTTTTACATAGTACAATTACATATAACAAAACAATTATCAAGCAAGAATTACAGTTACAATATTAAAGAAGATATCCTATCTATCTTATATTTGTGAGTCTAAGGTTTTATATCTAACTTATCTTTTATCATAACTGAGGAAATTATAACTATCTAGTCTTCAACCACATCGAAGACCTCAGAAGGATATAATATTACCTGAGAACCGGGAGAAGGATGCAAGCATTTTTCGGGAGTCTTGCAAGAGTAGACAGAGACAGCTGGCAGCCTGGACAGTCACCTAATGTTCCTTTGTAAAGTTGGGGCATTTGTCTTCAGCCCACAGGGCTAGAGTCTCTTGGTCACTTCTCTCAGTGTCCTGTAGAATGTCTGGCAGTTTCCTCTGCGAAGCAGGAACCTGAAGGGACCATTTTGTCAAGCAAAGTTTAGTGGTCACCTTTCTATGGGTCCTGCACGTCCAGTCGATCAAGCAGTCCGGGCAAGAACAGTTTCTTGCCCAAATGGCTATTTTTGCCAAGGTGAAGATAAACTCCATATGAAGTGTCTTCAATGCCCATCCTCCTCTCTGAAGTAAATTGGTGCTGCCAGGAGCAGACATGTCTCACTGTCCAGAAAGTCTAAATTTTAAAAGTATTTTAAATGCCATATTCTGTAGGTCTTTGATGTATTTGAAGATTACCTATCTATCTGAAATATGTCTATGTATATCTAGAAGACTTAACTAACATGGCTACGAGTATGATTATCATAGACGACTAATTATTAATCTATTTTTAATTATCCATTTCAATTTAAAATGAGCTATACAAACATAATACCTTAAACATGATTAGAAATATACACACAGTATAACAAAATTAACTTTAAGTTTGTATCAATAGACTAAAATCTATACCAATGTAAAACATTTTAAACGAGTTGTTGCTCTTTAGAAGTAAGTTCCTCAATCTACCCTTTCATCCTATTATATCTGTATCATATCCCCTTTTCTTCTTTAGGAAGAGAACTCATTTATAATCAAACTGCTTTAAAGAAAAATATTGGTTTTTCTCTGTCCCACACCAGAGGGTTCTTCTGATTTGGGACACAAGAATCTTTTAACCTTTTCTTTTAGCAATATGTCTGGGTTTAGAGAAGGAGTGAGCCAATTCCATCTCCAAAGCCAGCTTGATAATTTTGGGAATGTGGGCATAGTTTCTCTTACTACTTCCTGCTGGAGGGGGGTGCTGTATCTTATGGGGACACAAAGAAAATTTTAGGATTATGGAGTTGTCCATTAGCGTGAACCTCTGAGCCAGTTGCCTTGAAACCATTCTGGATGTTGGATCATCTGGGCCATGGTGTCATCGGAGACCTTTCAGGTGGTCTTGGCTGATAAAACCTGATGTATATTAATCTGGAACAAATCCACAGCCTCTGGCTTTCTGTGGAAACAAAAGCAGAGACTCTTTTCCAAAGCAACATATCCTTATATCCAAATTTTGAAGTCAAGTTACCTTTAAAATTTACATATTTATTTAACTTAACAGCTTTTACGATCAAATCTTTTTCTGTAGTTAAAAGTCCCAAAGACAAGACAAACCAGATTCTCTGTGTAATATCCATCTTTGTAAGATTGAAACGCCTCTGTGGCTGCTGGCTCCACCCACCTCAGCTTCCCAACATGGCGGTGGTTCAGTTTACCACCAACTCTGGGTCTGGAGCCATGTGTAGCATCAACTATCAGAAGCAGTTCTATTAAAGCAGCGCATAGCCCAGAAATTTTTTTTCTTTTTTTTTTTTTTTAACTAGCAAAGGCTAAATCCACCATGCTGCAGAGTAAAGTGTCGCTTATAGATTCCTCATTCCCGCCACACTGCAGGTCAGACGCACACGCCAGGAACCTGCCATAGTAGCTCAAACCTGCAGGCTGCCACTAACTTGAGGGAGACAACTAGGAAGCTGTTTTTAGCTCCGTTTAGAATCTTTTTTTTCTCAGGTTTTAGGTGGAAATTCTTGCCAACACGTTGGGCACCATTTGTAGTTGGAGTTTTCCTGCCTGGCCCAATCAGGACAAATCTCTCTTACCCGCCAGTCCCACAGTCGCTCAGACCCAACCAAGAAAGCACACAGAAACTTACATTGTTTAGAAACTGTATGGCCGTGGCAGGCTGCTTGTTATCTACCTTTTCTATCTTAAATTAACCCATTTCTGTTAGTCTATACTTTGCCACATGGCGTGTGGCTTACCAGTGTCTTTACATGTTGCTTCTCATGGCGGCGGCTGGTGGTGTCTCTCTCCCAGCCTTCTACATCCCAGAATTCTCTTCTCTCTTGTCCCTCCTATACTTCCTGCCTGGCCACTGGCCAATCAGAACTTTATTTTCTTGGTTGGGTCTGAGCGACTGTGGGACTGGCGGGGTAAGAGAGATTTGTCCTGACTGGGCCAGACAGAAAAACTCCAACTACAGTTTGTGTTCTCTTTATTTCTTCTATTTTGGTTTTCAGATCTTGAGTAGCTACCTTCATCTCTTGCTTTTCTTCCTTTTCTTGGCATTCTTTAAGGGATTTATTGATTTTTTGGTTGTCTTTTCTTTGATTTCCTTAAGGGAGTTTTCTATTTTCTCTTTAAGGACCTCTGTCATCCTCATAAAGTTGTTTTACTGCTTTTCTTATGTGTTAGCAACCGTGGAATATTCAGATCTTGCTGTCATAGGGCTCTGGTGGTGCCATATTGACCTGGCTATTGTTGATTGTATTCTTACACTGGTGTTTAGGTACCTGATTTTAGGATGATTATAGGTCTAGGTCCTTGATTTCTGAGTTTGTCCCATTGATTTTTGTTTTCTATTTGGTCTTCCAGTTTTTGTGGCCTGGATTTCTAGTTCCCAACATGACCTTTGATTTAATAGGGAGGGAGTCTCTCTCTAAGTTGGGAACTGGCCTCCTGCTGGTTAGTTTGGCTTTGGTCCAGCAGGTCTCTGTTCTTCTGACTGGTGTGGTCTACACCCCAACAGTGGGATTCTGCAGGAGTTGGGGGCAGTGCCCAGCAGTGGTGCTGGTGATGAGGTGGGTAGGGGAGGGCCGTGGAATGGGTCCTGGGGATCAGAATCTGGGGAGTGTGACAGCTTAGCTGGCAGGAATCAGGTCACTCACCTCTTCTTCTGACTGGTGTGGACTGTACGTGAGCCAATAAAGTCTACTGGAGTTGGGGGGGAAAGGCTAGTCATAGAGAGGGTGATGAGGCAGGAAAGCTTGGGTGGTGGAATGGGTCTTGGGGGGAACAGAATCCAAGGAGTGGGGCAGTGGGACAGTCCTGCTGGCAGGTGGGTAATTCACCCACTCCTCTGACTGGTGCCTGTATATTATCTTTTTATAGTTTTTTTCTTGATTGGCCATACTTTATTTCATCATTCATCAATAAAACCAGAATTTAAAAGTATACAGTTGTAACTTTGAAAGTTCTTGACAGTCAGAAACTATTGTATTGGATTTCCATTGACTCTTACTTATAGGCCCAGATTAGGCTGTTCTTCATTTTCAGTAAACTCCATGTCTAAATTTGAGTGTTGTCCTAACGGTGTATGTCAGTGGGTTGTTGGTGCTCTGATGTAATTTTGTCTTGGGTCTTCACAATGACGTCTCAGTTCCTTTCACCTTTCAGCAGGCCCAGTTTTTTCTCTTGACCATGCACTGCAACTATCAGTATATACACTCAGTATAAGATGTTTGTCTATACTGTTTACAAGTCATTTTATTTGTTTATGTGGAATAAATAAAACATGGAAGTTAGAGGACAATTTGTGGAGTATAAGGATTGAACTAAGATTGTTAGCCTTGACAGCAGGTGCCTTTATACACTGAATTATCTGTTTCTTACTATCTTTTCATCTCTCTGTCTTTTTTAAGGCTGCCATTATATAAATGTGGTATAGGCTTGATAACTTCCACACTTAAGAACATAATGGAACTTAGAAAATAAGACAGTTGGTTTTGAGTTACACAGAAAGTGTTTATGTTAAAGCAGGAAGGAAGGTCTTTCATTATTATCTAGTAGACCAGACTGCTAAAAATTGAAAAGGCCTTCAATTTCCATTGATTTTATTCCCTTAGTTGATAATGTAAGTGTTCCATTTCAATTGATTTCTTTTTAAAAATTCATTCTACTTTTTTATTTTTGAGATTAATGTAAGTACGTTTCTACCTTCCCTTTCCTCCTGACACCCCAAGCCCCATATGTGCCTCTTCACTCTCTTTCAAATTTATGGTCTTGCTTTTCATTAATTTGTTATTGTATGCAAAATTGTATAGATATATACTTACATATTTATAAATACCATTTGTTTAATCCACATAATGTTACTTGTATCTTAAGTTTTTAGGGCTGACTTGTTTGGTTTTCTTACATGAGCATGACAACTGATTACTCTTAAGTAGATATCAGTTGCAAACCTGTTTTCTCTTCTATAGAATAAGTATATTGACCTGAATGAGGTCTTGATCATAGATTAAGCAACTCTCAACTTTTTGTGTATGTCTGCATACACATGTGTCTATATACCAAAACATAATCTATGCAAATCTAAGCAAGTGAAGAAAGTGTAATGGTTTTAAAATATTGGTCTCTGAATTTAGGGGAAGGATCTAAATGGAGCACAGAAAAGATGACAAATTAAGGGAAAAGCAAGATAAATATTAATATTCATTAGTATTTTTCAGTATTTCCCAGGATAGCCCACTTTAATCTTTAGTAGGTTAAAGGTGGATAGAAGCTGAGCCTTGAGATATTTGGTCGGTAGAAGAAAGCTGTAGTTAGCTCTGCTTTTTGTTTATTTATTTATTTATTTTTTACAAAATTTAAATTATTGGTTAAGTGTACAGTTTAAATTTTTCTTAATATAATTATTGTCCTGTGATTATTTAGGAGGATGTTTTTATTTTTAGGAAATACACACTGAAGTATTTAAAAATAAAAGGGCTATATACTCAGGAGATATCAATAATGTATAAATATATGTTTTCATATTCAGGTATATATTCATTTTTAAATCAACATGATCCTGGATTCTTAGTATTATCATTTACTTTGTTGCTCAGATTGACTCAGATATGGTTAAATGGCCCCACTCTTATATAAGGTTTGTATACTGTCTTAATTTTAAATGAAAGATATCTGAGAACTTGTGATAGGTATGAATTTTCATTGATTAAACGGTTTTAATCATCTTGAAAATTGAAATCTCTCTGACACATGAAAAAACTATCTTTTTTTTTTTTTTTTTTTTTTTTTTTTTAGTAGAGTCAAGGTGAATTTTGGGACATGGCCACTGCTTCACCGAGGTCTGACACTAGTGATGACCACAGTGGAAGGTTACAGTTAAAGGTAACTGGTAAGTGATTTTAGTAATAATGTAGTATTTTGATGGGTAGATGAGATGGAATTTTGCATACCTAATTAGGTAAATATATTCCATAAGTGGTGCTTTTGAGACATACACAATGAAGTTGGACTGATGTTAGGCAGCACTGGGTTTTAGTGTCTTGCCTTCATGTTCTATCTTTTTTTTTTTGCCTTGCCTTGATTTTATCATTTTGTTCATTTCTGTTTTTAAAGTAAAAATAACTTTGTAAAATCCATGCTCTTCATTTCACAATCGCTTGAGTAATAAAAACTACTACTTCTGACTATAAACACGGAGACTGAAGTCCAGAGAAACCACTGCCTTCTCTTAGGAATGAGGATGCCAGTTGCGGTCTCAAGACTCGAGTTTTTTGTTCCTTTGATCACAAACCATGTTCTTTTTTTTTCTTTTTTCCCCTTTTTCGGTCCTGGACATTGAAGCCAGGGCCTTGTGGGTGCTAGGCAAGCATTCTATCACTGAACTACATCCTCAGTCCAGCTTACTCCATTAGCCCTTTTATTTCAAACAGTCAGGCACCATCATGCAATGCTTCCTCTGTTGTTGAAGTCTAGTAGTTGTCTGTCTGTAAACCCCTTTGCTCTTGCATGTTCATTCATCTAAAGCCAGCAGCTTGGGAATAATCAGACTGCCAGCCCAGAGTGGATATCACATTAGCAGCAGAGCTTTTCTTCTGTTGGTTTCTAGGGGCAGGAAGTACCCTATATTCATTCATAAGTTGGAAGCTTAGTTGTTGGGGTGTCTTGCCCTGAGGGTACCCTTCCCTTTATCTGGTGCTAAGCAGGAGGCTGCTTCTTAATGATGTTAATTTCCCTATCTCTTTCAACTCAAACCTTGGCTGCTTCTTTAGATCTGATCTTCTTTTCTTCTCCAAACTCTACATTTTGCATTTATTTCTGCCCAATTTTCTCTTTATCATTGTAGACACAAATAAACATTTTTAATAATAATCACATCACAAATTCATTATTATCTTGCATTGAAATTGCCTCCACTAAAAGATTAGTCAATTACTTTTTAATTTTTGCCTCAGGCAAGTTCTTAGGACAAGGCAAAAAAAGTAGCTAGATTCTTTGCCAAAATTTGACACAAATAAAAGGCCATAAGTCCAATTGCTAATGTTGTTCCCCTAGGAAATACCTTTTGAGCTGATTTTTCATCACATATTTGATCTTAGCACCACGGTCTTCTGATCTCTTGGTAGGATGGCTCATTAACTCTGCTTACAGTCTTCAACTGTTTTTCTAGTACAAAGTTTCAAACTTTTTCACATTCCTCCTAAAACCACTTGGTTAGGTTCTTCACAGCAACAATTGACCCTCTGGTACCAACTTCTCTATCACTTTTCTATTGTTATGATCAAACACCATAGCCAAGGCAACCTACAGAAAAAAACAGTTTATCTGGGCTTATGGTTAATGAGAGGCAAGAACCCATTCCAGTGAGGAAAGCATGGCAGCAAGTGGCAGGAACAGGAGGCTGAGAGGTCTATCTTCAAATGCAAGTGCAAGGCAGACAGAACTTGTTTAGTTTAGGTTTTGTTGAGTCAAGATCTTACTATGTAGCTTACATTGCCCTAGAACTATGTAGCCAAAGCTAGTGTTGACTTTGTGTTCCTCCTGCCTCAGTTTCACAAGTACTGGGACTACAGGCATATACTAATAACCACACCCACCATACTTTTTTTTCCTTTCCCTTTTTGTTTTGAGACAGTCTCTCTGTAGGACTCAGGGTGGCTTCATGATCCTCCTTTAGGCCTTAAGCACTGGAATTACATGTGTGTGCCACTGTGGCCCATGTCTCTTCTTTATTTCTGCCATTAAACTATAGCTGATTGAAGGGAACAAACATAGAAGAACAGTGTGCTGTGGGTGAAGCTCCATGATATAGTGCTTTCCTGGTGTATCCGAGGCTTTGAGTTTCATTTCAGCTTCTAAAAAACTAACCACTCAGTCAACCAATAAATACCCTAGAAACAGGAAAACCATGATCAAAAAGTCAAACAGAAGGTAACCCAATGTAATATGATAATTTACTATACCACAAACATAACTATAATAGCATGCAGAGGTAAGTAATTTTCAGTATTGTAGATTTTAAGATTTTCAACATGAAAGGATCAGATGCAAAGTTTGCAAGGTATATATAGTTCTTGACTTAAAAACTAATTGTTTATTATTGCTGTAGTAGCATTTATATAGCTATGTATTTTTTGGACTGTGTCTAATGGTACCTCAATTACACTTTAAAAATATATTGATTTTTACATTTATTTATGTATGTGCACATACATGAGCCATGGTACATGGATAGATTAGTGAAAAACTTGTGGGAATCTCTCTCCTATTTGGGTTCCAGTGATGGAACTTAATTCATTAGGCTTGGTGGCAAGTGCCCTGACTCACAGAACCACCTCACTGGCCCTTAATTTCACTTAAATTGTCAGCATCTTTAGTGTTTGTTCTATGTGCCATAGGTGATTTTTCTCAAGCATTTAATTATTTATGACCTAACCATTTTTTCTTGTTGATACTGCCTTACTTGTTCTATACTATTTCTTACATCACTGTTAGACTATCTAGTTATTTTCACTTTATAGCACATAGCTTTGGAGAAGTCTTTAAGCAGCTCATTTCTTAAGCATATTTGTCTGGGCTGGCTATTCTCTTTGGCTCCTTATTTGAGTTTAAGCTCCCCATTTCTCTCTGTGTCTACCCTGAACACTCAAACCCAGTAATTTGGTGTTATTGTTGTAAAATGATGTATTAAATTAGAGATGTTTTGAAGCTTTTATCTTAAAATTCCCAGATATAAGAATACATCAAATAATTTTCTTTCTCTTTGGTGTCAATCCTTCAAGTTTTATGGTAAATTTCATGTGGACCATATACATTTGTTAATACATGTTTTTAGGGACATTACTGTTACTGGACCTTTTTAAATTAAGGAACCCCATCCAAAGTCTGCTAATTTTCAATATTTACAAAGTATTACTGTGAAGGGCATTTTGAGTATAACACCAAAGGTAAACCAGTAAATGGGAAAATGTAATTTATCCTGTTCCCACTAATTAGAACTCCTGTTTAAAATTGTAGCATTCACTTTATTTAAAAACATACCACTAATTTTATATGTACTATTGAGCCACCATGTTACAGATTTTTGAGTTAAAAAGGATATTTTTAAAAATCTGTTGAGTGGAGAAGGTAGATCTGCAGCTTTTAGGAGATTAGCAGCTTTTAGTACTGTCAAGCACTTTGTCAAATAAAGAAACACAGTGGGCATATTTTGAGTGGGTCTGCAGTTAACTCATTAGTAATAGCATAGGCATAGTCACCATACTGGATGCGGGGAATTTGTTGATGATGATAGTGCTTTTGCATGCCTTCACTCACCAATCCTAAGAATTGGATATTATTGTTCCCCTGTTTTTCAGGTGAGAAAATGGAGGGGCAGAGCCGTTAATTGACCTCCTTCAGGTCAGGATTCTAGTAATGGCAGTTAAAACATGAACCCACATATATTACACTTCTATGCTTTTAACATGATCCTGTATTGCCTTCTCTTTACTTTCAATGTGTGGATAGATGTAGATGTATCCTGCTTGTTAAATAAGAAACACAGAACCGATTGCATAGTTAAAAACCACGAGGTCAGAGCAAAAGCAGAAAACCTTACCCTTCACTGCTTCTGCGGTTCCTCCTCTCCGCAAGAGACCTACTTCTGTGCGTCCTGTTTATTTAAAGACTTTCTGTGCTGTTTTCTCATTGGTTGTAAACCCAGCCACATGACCTCCTTGTCACTGCCTGTTTGTACAGACCTCCAGGTCGTCTATGGTTGGTATTGAGATTAAAGGCGTGTGTCTGCCATGCTGGCTGTGTCCTTGAACACACAGAGATCCGCCTAGCTCTGCCTCCCAAGTGCTGGGATTAAAGGCGTGCCCCACTACTGCTCGGCTTCTGCTCTGGCTTGCTCTGACCTCAAGGCAACTTTATTGACATACAAATAAAATCACATTTCAATACAAATAAAATATCACTATAGATATATAGGACCTATATGTATCAGAGAAATAACTTTTATCTGGAATGAAACCTATTTGGATGGAGAGTTTCTTGAGAGGTAACAGGTCTGGCCCCTTAGATCAGTCCTTTGGTAGTAAACTTAGAGCAACTTGCAACATCAAAGGATGGGATGAGTTTTAAAACTAACACCCTCCCAGTAGCCCTTCAGACATTATGATAAACGGTGTTTGCACTCCATTGCCAGTATTTTAATAAACATTTGTTTATAATCTTTTTTGTTGTTCTTTACATATTAACACAGGGGTAACTATTTCAAACACTTTATCACATTACTTTCACCTCATATTTCATTGGTTTATTTGACTAATTCTCTCAGTAGAATGGAAGCTTATGTTGTTTTCTTTCTTAACGATTCCGGAGTGTAACATTGGTGCTTTTCTTTTGTCATCTCATACCCAGGATAGTTGCAGTGAATTGGTTATAGAGGTGCTCATAATGTGCTATTTTCACTGGTTGGTAGTTAGTATTGCGCCCTGAAAGTGCACAGTTCTGTGTTTGGAGTAACAGTTGCCATCATTAAAGGCACATGTTGAAGCTAAATTAATTCCATACTACCTTGGGTAAAGTAAATTTAAAATTGCCTTTCTGCAAAAGGTTATGACTAATTTTCATTTCATGATGACATATTGATTTTCAAAATTTTTAAATAAGTTTTTGTTTGAAACTATTTTTCCAGGTTAAACATTCAATAATTTATAATAAATGGGCCACTGATATATAGTGAATACCATGTAGATGAAGGCATTTACTTTTATCACAGTCCTTGGTACAGTTTGAAATTATATTTAAATAGCAGGTAATGATAGAAACTATTCAGGTAGTATACGGTAGTATACGGTAGTATACACTGATGGCCCCTGGAATGTGGGAGACACAGGGGAGAGGCTTGTGATTTCAAGTCGAGCTTGGGTTACATTGTGAAAACTCCCTCAAATATATATCAACATATAAATCAATAGGTACACAGATATCAGATTCCACTATACTTTGACAGGAGTATAAAATGATGAAACCGAGCTGGGTGGTGGTGGCGCACGCCTTTAATTGCACTTGGAAGGCAGAGGCAGGCAGATCTCTGTGAGTTCGAGTCCAGCCTGGGCTACAAAGTGAGTTACAGGACAGGCTCCAAAGCTACACAAAGAAACCCTGTCTCAAAAAAAAAAAAAAAAAAAAAAAAAAAAAAAAAATGATGAGACCACTTTGGAAAAATAGTCTGGCATTTATTCAGTAGAGATTTACTATGCTACCCAGCAGTTCTATTTATGTCCAAAGTAAATGAAAACATGTTCGCAGTGAAACTTGCATATGAATGTTTATGTACAACAACCACAAAGTAATTTAAATGCCTGTCAACTAATAGATAAATAAACTGTGATATATCAATAATGGAATAATGGAATAGTATTTGGCAGAAAAAGGAATGAAGTATTGATGCATGCTACAGCATTGGTTGAACCTAGAAATATGTTAACTGAAAGAAGGCAGTCATGAAATCATGTATATGATCCCACTGTACAGAATTTTCAGGACAGGAAATCTATAGAGACAGATTGGTGGATGTTGGCAGAAGATAAGAATATTGCTCCTTAATGATCAGTTGCTCTTTGGGAGAATTAACAAAAATGTTTTCAAATTAATTTGGATGTTTGTACAAGTTTGAATCTAAAATGAATGAACTATCCTATTCAAATGGATGAATTATCTCAATAAATTTGTTATTGAGAAAATGAGATGGCTTTCAGACATTAGTAGCTTCTCCTTTTACCAGTGAGACATGTGCTAGAGTGAAAGAACTCTATTGTTGTGATTGGTTTACTAGTTGGCAGCACAGATTTTTTGGTTGTACGTACTGACAACTAATTATTGTTTTCTGTTAGTTTCTAGTGCCAAACTAAAAAGAAAAAAAAACTGGTTTGGAACAGCAATATATACTGAAATCATTGTAGATGGAGAGATTAAGAAAACAGCAAAATCCAGTAGCTCTTCTAATCCAAAATGGGATGAGCAACTGACTGTGTGAGTATCTTATATAAAGGATACAAAATCTTCAAGTTACATGTGCTGCGTTTTGTATTTTTTAGAATGACTTCAAATATAAGGTTTTTTTCTTTATCTAAGAATTTAACATACGAAGATATTTTTAATTTTATTTTTCTCAAAGCGGAAGCACAATAATTGTGTTTTTGTTTTATGGACAGTTATTTCCACATGGTCCTATTCTCTCTGAATGTTTGATACAGAAATAAAGTCAGCCATTCTTAATTTTGGCATTTTGAAGTAAAACAATATAAATTTACATGTAATAGAAGCTTTATAGCTAATACCAGCCTTTCCAAACATCTGTAGAAATGTGTTTCCACCGAAGAAGTTTTTCTGAGGTCTCAGTAAGATAATCAGTGTAGTGCCGGTTGTTAACTACAAAAATCCTAATATAGTTTTTAAAATGATAATGTATTTGTAAATACTTGTTATTTTCATTTCTGATCCAAGAAATTTATTATTTCATACAGTATTAAATTGAATTCATGGTTTTGGAAAAATCATTGAAATAGGTAAAAGAATCAGTACTCACAGCGATACTGTATTTATTTTTGTTATAATGTTATTTATGCAGAAATGTGACCCCACAGACCACCTTGGAGTTTCGAGTTTGGAGTCACCACACTTTAAAAGCAGATGCTCTGTTAGGAAGAGCAACAGTGGACTTGAAACAAGTGCTGTTAACACACAACAGGAAATGTAAGTGGCTTTCTGACCTTCGTTTCTTTATACATTACTTCAGAGACTTTAAACATAGCCTTCTAAGTCCAGAGAGGAAATAATAGTGCTGTGTTTATAAAGAACTTACAATTGCCAGTGGTTGCTTTCTGTGTTGTAATGTACAGTGGGCAGTATTTTCCCATCCTTTCTTCACACTGGAGATCATCTGCTAGTTCTCTGATACCAGTTCCCACCACTCATTTATTATTTACCTGTGTACTTTAAGAACTAATTCAAGCATGGTGGCATATCCAAAGCTGCAGGACCTCCATGACACATGTCAACAACAGTATATTCAAAAAGGTCCCAGTAAGGGCCCAGTATTGACAGTGTAGCAGAAGCCAGAGGCCTGGAACCAGACCAGTGATTCTTTGCAATGAACACTTGCAAGTAAAGATCTATGGACTAAAGGATATGTTGTGTCACACTACAGCTTCCATGGTGAGATTTTTTTTCTTTTTCTCTTATTTTAGTGAGGAGGTTGCAAGAGCAGAGGTTAGATATGAATGGACAGGGACATGGATGGGATCAGGAAGCCCGATGTGAAATTCACAAAGAATCAAAAAATTTTAAAAAAGGAAAGAAAAATCACAGATCATGGAAATTACAATTCTATCTGAAGATAACCACTAAATAACTTGTTCTCTTTTTCTTGTTTTAGACATACTTTTCCACTGAACTAATCATCTTCTTCTCTTAAAAAAAAAAAAAAAAAATCAACAGTATACTATAAATACCATAGTTCTGTGATTGAAATTTCTTGGCATTGGGATCTTTAAAGCAGTTTAGACTATAGTAGTACTGTATACAAAACTTCATGTGTATATACATAGATTTATAATACTTTAGAAAGAGTTTGTGGTTTTAAATCTAATCTTAAGTTAGTAATTCACTGAAGATTTAAAAACCAGAATTCTAGTTCATGATATCATTTCCTTGGCACAGGGACAATCATCTTCTCTGAATCACGTCACAAGTACTGCTGAAGGGATACTAGTTCAAGATTTTTTAAATAATTATTTCACTTTTTAAATTCTGTGTATGTGTGTCTCTGTATGAGAATATGTACATGTGAGTGCAGGTGCCCATGGAGGCTGGTGGCATTGGATTCCCCTGGAGGGGGATTTACAGGCAGCTGTAAGGCCTGATATGGGTGTTCAGTGTGCACTCTTAATTGTCTCCAGCTCTAGAGCCACAGAGTGGTTTTTACATTGTTATTCCTGATATTAGGCAGTGTTCAACAATCCACTGAAGTAATACTTCTGTTGACATTTGTGGATCTTTGTGCTCATTGCCTCAGTTTCTTAGCTATTTTTTCAGTAATTGCTCAAAGTTGGGGCTGAGGATGTCTCTTAGTGGAACACCTGCCTAGCATGTGCAGGGCCCCTGGCTCAATCTACAGCATGCTGGCAAAACAAAAAAACCCCTAAACATTGGTTTACTAGGTTAAGAATTTAAAATGTAAGTACTTGAAATAATAAGTTGATTTTTTTTTTTTTTTTAAGTTCTTCACAAAGTCAGGTTAGTCATTGTCCCAGTTCCACAGTGGCATTTGGTGTCACCTCTTCAGAGAAGTGAATGATAGGAACAGGAGAGAAAAATTGGCTAGGTCATTGAGGATAAAAAGGCACCCCATCCCACCCCCTCAAGATAATCTGTTTCTTGGGTAAAAGCCAGAGCTGTCCTTGGGCTTCTTAGTAGTCTCATCTTTGCCATAGGCTGGAGATGACAAAAGTGTTTAGGGACTTGGATCCCTGAACTGGTGCCCAGATGGTTTTACAGTTACTTCTTCAGTGGGGGGAAATATGAGAGTAGCAAAATTAAGGAAAAATTTCTGGTTAATAGAATAGAATCTCTGATCTGGATAGAGACCTAACTATCAGTTGGGCAGGTAAATCCATGGGCCAAGGCATCACCCCTCAGGATGGAGGGATCACCTCTAGGAAGATGGGCTCCCCTTAACAAATTATTACTGCTTTAATGAGATACAGTGCTTTTCCTTCCCAGAGTTCCTGCTCCCACACAGCTCCTCCAAGCTAACATGAAATTGCCATGATGCTCGTTGAGTCTGCTCACCTTTGCAGCTTTTCCTTTTTCTCCCTTCTGTCTTTTTATTTTGGATGCTGGTCACAACCTAAGGATTATATATAAATATTTTATATATATATATATATATATATATATATATATATATATATATATATATATATCTTGGGCTTCCTTACTCTTTCTTTAAAACCCCTTCTCCACCATGTGTCTGCCTGATTGATTCCCTTAGGTGGAGACCTCCATGCTGGTAATGCAAACAGCATGGCTCTTCACTTCTTGCCTCCATTCTTCTCCTGTGGGCAACTGCTGAGATTCACAGCTTGCTTGCCCTGGGTGTTTTTCTATTAAACTCTTAGTAATATTGTCCCCTAGCTTTAAAAAAAAAAAAAAAAAAAAAAAAAAAATCCTTCTGAAAATCCACATATAATTGAAAGCTTTTTTTGAATACCAGGAGTTTTAAGAAAGAAAATATATTACTTATGGTTTATACTAATTTAATTATCTGCTATTGCTTGGCTTATTTTGGCCATGTCATTTGTCTTGGTACAGAAATTAATAGGCTTTGTAAGTGTACGGTACCTTACCTGGATTCTTAGATCATTATCTGTGTTTCTACTACTGTACATTTAGATTGTTTCTAACTCTGTTCTGAAGGTTAGTCTGTATTTAACCTCCATATAAATATTTAATCACTTAACCTCTGTGTAGAGTTATCTATTTTATGCAGTCATCTTCTAGGAAACTTATAATGTCAATATAATTTGAGATAAAATCCTTACAAATTGTATAAATTTAGGTATCTGATCTACTTGAGCAGAATGTACTTAGATGAAAAATATTTTATAAACATTTGTACAGTGAACAGAGAGCTTTAGAAAACCAGCAATAGTATCCTACAAAGTCATTAAATTTTTGTTCTGTTTTGTTTGGAGGTAGGGTCTTACTATGTAGCCAGATTGTCCTTAAGCTCATGATCCTCCTGTCTTGGCCTCTTGGGTGCTAAAATCCCAGTCATGTTCCGCCATGCCCAGATGTAGCTGGAGTTTTCTCCAGTCCCTATAGGGCCCAAAGTTGGTCAGACCCAAGTAAACACACAGAGACTTATATTACTTATAAACTGTACGGCCATGGCAGGCTTCTTGCTATCTAGTTCTTATATCTTAAGTTAACCCATTTCTGTTAATTTGTTAAGTTGCCACATGGCTTGCAGCTTATCGGTACTTTTACATCTTGCTTCCTCTGTGTACATCGCTGACTGGCCCATAATGTATTTTAGGCATGAAAACCCATATTTCTTTTGTATATTCTCTTTCATTGTTGTCTTCACAAGTTCTTCTCATTTCCAAGTAAATTTAATATATATTCTGTGGTATGGAAGTTGAATCAACATGGCTTTGCATTTAAATCAGAATAGATTTAATGGGAGGGAAGTATTTGGCCTTGCATGTGAAACACCAAGCTGTCATCACAGTATGTAGTATTTATTGATTACCAACTGTGTCAGGTGTGGTGCTACAACTTTCTGTGCTATTTTGAATTAGGTCTTTATAATTTTCCACTGGGTTTGAAGTTCCTTTTTGATGTGTTTTGTTTTGTTTTGTTTTGTTTTTTTTGAGACAGGTTTTTTTTCAAAACCCTGTTTAGCTCTGGCTGTCCTGGAATTCACTTTGTAGACCAGGCTGGCCTTGAACTCACCCCTCTGTCCCCTGAGTGCAGGGATTAAAGGCATGCACATTTTTGATGTTCTTATTGTTCCATTTTGTAATGAAGAGTGAGGAAACTGATGCTAACTAAAGCTTAAGTAACTTAGCTTTGTATAGCTAGTAAGTGGCAGAGGTGGAATTGTTAACTATGACTCTTGACTCTCAGGATGAAATTGTGCTTCATCCATGGGTCTTTGGGCTCCTGCTCAGAAACAAGTTTGCACAGCTATTGTACTTATTATCTAGATAGTATTAGCTTATCCTCTGAAGGTTATACTGTGCACAGAAACAATTAAAAATGATGTCAAAAGTGTGGAGCTTGGGACAAAGAGTCACTAAACTGTCCATGAATAGAATTATTCCTATTGTAGTTTAATACAAGGTCCACAGATATACATGCAAAGAATTACTTCCAAATGCAGCAGTCAGGTTCTGAAATACAGCAGTTCTTGAATCAAAGTATCTCTAAAACATGTTTTTGTATGTGGCAAATGTTTTTAAATTAGAATTTTCTCTTTTCTAGTAGAAAAAGTGAAAGAACTATTAAAACTTTCCTTGGAAAACAAGAATGGCATAGTGCAAACTGGTGAATTGACAGTTGTGCTTGATGGATTAGTGATTGAACAAGAAAATCTAACAAACCACAACTCTTCTCCAACCAGTAAGCTGTGCTTATGTTTTTAAATTAGTAAAGAAAATTGACAGATACGTAGAAACTGAGTTGCTTTCCTTCCTGATGTTTAGCAGAAATACAACAGAATGGTGATGCCTTACATGAAGATGGAGACTCTTCAACACGGGCCACAACCGGGTAGAGTGCTTTACTTTATTTTTTGTGGTACATGTTATAATATTTCCCAGGCATGAAGTTTGTGTTTTCAATTTAGTTTATTTTCTGTTAGCTCCAAACTCATGACCTTCCTGCTTCAGTTTCTTGATTGTTATGATTATATTATGGGGTGGAGGTGGGGGTGTTCAGGATCTTATATAGCCCAGGTTGACTTCGAACTTACTATGCTGTTGAGGATAACCTCTAACTTCTGATCCCCCTGCTTCAGCCACTCAGGTGCTGGTGTTAAAGGTACACACCACAACCTATTTAGAAGTTTAACTTTGGGGGGTGGGTGTTTAGAGATAAGTTTTCCCTGTGTAACAATTCTAGAAGTCCTAGAACTCACTCTATAGCCCAGGCTGGCCTTGAACCTCACACTGAGATATCTGCCTGGCTGTGCCTCCTGAACTCTGGTATTAAAGGTGTACACCACCACTGCCTGGCAGAAGTTTTAATTCTTAACCTCAATTTAGTATTTGTCATAAAATTTAAAAGCCTAACTGGGATACATTAAAAGAAGCAATGTCAAAAACTACCAAAAATATATTAATAAATACAAATACAAACTTAAAAGCTTAAATATAAAGATGTTATTTGCCGAGTGCTGGGGAAAGAAACTTTAGAGTAACAGCTTATTAAGATCTAAAACATAAGAAAATCACTGTTCTGGCCATTTTTTGTAAACAAATGTTTCTCTTACATAGCACAATGTTTCAACTATTCACTTATGCTGTGGAGTGTGGTCATTCTTCCTTTCTTATTGAAAATGTCTTTTTACAATCAGTATTTACAATTTGTTGGCTAAAAGAGTGAGTAGTGTGGGAAGGAGACCTTATTGATTTGGCATTTTCCTATAGCTCACAAGATAAATGACTAACAGATTATGGCCTCAGAATTCATCCTGCCATTTCAAAACCTCCTTGCCATTCACATTTTGTGATGATTAAAAGATGATTTGAAACATGTAGATGGAGTGGAAGTATGTAATAATTCAAATATGGTGGAGTTAAAAAATCCAAAAATATAAAAATATATTCTTATATAATTGACTTGGTACATCTGGGAAAATATGCCAATAAAGGGCAAAGTATAACCTTTTTGATGCTGCTCAGTTACTGATAACATTATTCTTAATTACTGTTGAAAGCTTCTCATTAGAGCACTTGAACAAGCTGGATATGTGACACACTCGCACAGTTTGAGATACTTGGGAGGTTGAAACAAGAGGATAGCAGGTTTGAGGTAGCCTGGATAGCTCAGTGGGATCGTGTCTCAAAACAGAAGCTGTGAAAGAGAGTCAGGAGTATAATTCCTTTGTAGAGCATTTACTTACCATATTCAGAGACTTGGCTTTGACTCTCAGTACTGCCTTTGGGTGGGTGGGTGGGGAGCCTTTAGCAGTTGAGCCATCTCTCCAGCCCACCCAGTACAGTTTAAAAAAAAAAAAAACAAACTTGAAACTATGCTTTCAAATTTGTATTTGCCTTAAATAAACAGTATCCAGATTATAATTTGCACTGAGAAAAATTAATGAATGAAACAATGTAAGTTTGTGGATTAAAATGCATTAATGTGTGACATGTATATAAATTATTTAAAATACAGTTTTAGATTTTAAAGTTTATTTTACTACTACCTAAAATTTAATCCTGCATTATACTTAGTTGCTCATGCCTGTAATGCTAGCACTTGAAAGACAAAGGCAAGAGAATTGCTGCAAGTTCAGGCAGGGCTAGCCAGAGTTATACACTCAGTTTTAAGCTAGCCTGGCCCTTCTGCAAAGACCTGTCTGTCTTAAGACAAAACCACCAAAACTGTTGTTTTATTTTATAATAGCACATCTTGTTTTTCAAAATGAGTCCTGTGATATCAGGGGAACTCCCAAGGACTTCTGTTTTAGAATCCACTGATTCTAGATGGCTGAGGGGGGGATACAGACATCAGAATTATCTGGAAGTGTTGTTCATACCTTACTTGTCTTCACTGCTAAATATAATTCCAAGGTTAGGATTAGTTTTTGGACATTTCATATAATTTCATGAGCCTTTGAAGTTGCTCTCAGAGCATTTAAAGTAGCTTAATATTCTTATTTAAAATACACAATTTTAAGGCCTAGATACACTCAGTATACTTGGTGTGTCTGCCGCTGTGGACACTTACAATTGAAGGTAGTGTAGTTGAGTATGTTAACAGCAGCCTGTATCTTTTTCTCTCCTCTGTCTAGCATTCCTAACTGAACGTTAGAAAGTCAGTAAATTTTTTTTTATGTAAACTCTGCTGACAAATTGTTTTATTGTACTTAGCTCATTGAAGTTAGAATTTTGTTTTCTTTTTAAAGGTTGGCTGTTGAAGGTACTATTGGAATAAATAATCATGTACCAACAAATACTGTTGTTCCCAACTCATGCTGTTCACATGTAGTTAATGGAGAAAACACACCTTCATCCCCGTCTCAGGTTGCTGCCAGACCCAAAAATACTCCAGCTCCAAAACCACTCACATCTGAGTCCACCAGTGACACAGGTAACCTTGAATATTTGCCTCATTGGTTGAGTGAAACTTAAAGAAGTTTATGTATTTATGTCTCCATTTCCTTTATTATGTTATCATTCTTTATCTTCTGTAATATAAAGTGGAAGGTTATACTAATTTTTTTTATTTTATTTATTTTACTTTTAGACTTCAGAATTATTTAAGAGGGTATTCCAAAAACAGTTGGAAAATCACAACATTTTATTAAGCAAGTGCTAATATGATGTAAGATTCTTGGGCTTTAGGCCAAAGATACTATTTAATTATTGATATAAAGTATACTTTTGAAAGAACTTGAGTGAATTCATTGATTTGTTAGCAAAAGTTAGTAATGAATGGTTTCTTTAACTCTCTTCAGCATATCATATGGATTCCCCTTTAGTAGCTAACTTGCTAGAGGTGTGTTCAGAAAATTTATATTTCCACAAGGGAATAATTATACTGCTGTAGAAGAAAAATCCCAGGAAGACTTTATAATGCTTTTGGATTTATCTGAAAATATGCCATGATATGAACAACACTTGGTGTTCCATACTTCTAAGAAGACAGATACAAGAGTGAACTTAGTTGTTTCTCTCTCAGAAAAAAATGACATATCATGATAGTATAAGCCAAGTAAAACCCATCTTATGAAGGGACAGGTCCTCCTGAGCGCTTACTCCTAAATAATTATTGACAGTTAATGGCTTCTGGAAAGTCAGTTTTCTTTAAGTGTGTGACCCCACACCCATGATTATATGAGAAGCGCAAATAGGACTTAATGGTTTATTTTTTAAAAGAAAAAAAAAAAAAAGCGTGTAAAGTGTGGGGGCCCATCCCTTACCCCTACATTTCCCTAGAGTATTCTTGAGTAGAAGCAGCAGAAAATATTAGTTAGAAGGATAGAGGGGAGAGAAAAAGATAGAATATACAGGGTAGACTCGGGAGGCCTGGATCCTAATCCAATGGGCCTCAACTGTCTTTGCCCAAGGGTATTTAATGGAATGCTAAAGGGTAGAGCAAAAGACCTACCCCCCCAAGCGCGGACCATCTCAGACGCCTGTACTCAGGCCCACGGTCCAATCATCCTCTTTATGCAGACCTGCGGGGTAAAGCTTCTAGGAAACCTAAAAATGGGCTCCAGCAGGTCCCCCCTTCTTAATATATAAAAAAAAAAAACTCTGCTGAGTGGTGGTTGCACACGCCTTTAATCCCAGCACTCAGGAGGCAGAGGCATGTGGATCTCTGTGAGTTTGAGGCCAGCCTGGTCTACAGAGCAAGATTGAGGAAAGGCACAAAGCTACACAGAGAAACCCTGTTTTGAAAAAAACAAAAAAACAAAAAAACAAAACAAAACAAAAAACAAACAACTCCCCATTAAGAGCTAATAGCACTCTCTATAGCTATCATACCTCCCAGTATAGGAGTAGAGGATGATAAAGATGGCATTTCTTTTTTGGAATAGGTCTAAGGTGACTACAGCAGTCTTAGCTGCATCAAGCCCTTTAAATCAAAAAACTCTTGATGCAATTGCATCAAACTTAAAAACTCCTTAGCTTCATTTACATTAACAGCTTAATGTAATTCTAACATAAATATTGCTATACATAGTAACAATTCTTTCAATCTTACAACTTAAAGCAAATTCTTGTTAGAAGCATTTGAATTTCTTGCTAACAAAACATAGGATAAACTTTTGATACATTCACATCAAACTTAAATACTTCCTTAACTTCACCAAACCATGGTACATCAATGTCAACAGGTTAACATAATAACTCTAACATAAATATTACTAGTCACCATTATAAATCCTACAAACCTACATTCAACCTACAAACCTACATTCAAAAACAATTTTTAAATAGAACTATACAAAACATAACATTAATTCACTCAAGTAACATGAAAATATTTTTTAAATTAAGTAGACTGAGGAATGTTAACACTCCCCCTTTTCTTTTTTTTTTTTTTTTAGAAAAAAACTCTAAACTTCTATTTAATAAACAGTTCCATTTTTAAGCAGTTCCATTTTTACATAAACAGTTCCATAAATCACCAATGTTGATAGAATCTATATACATAAGTAAATTCAAAATTGTCCCATTGCAATGAAATCACTCCTGTCTAATTCATTTCCTAAGTCCTAAAATTCAAATTCTGGTATCAGCCTTCCAAATATGAAGAAACTCATAACCAAAACCTTTTTGTAATTTTATCTCTTTTTTCAAGTTCACAAAGTTCAAATGAATTCTGGTATTAGACTTCCACTTCCAAATATGAAGAAACGTTTTACAACCAAAAACCTTTTGCAGTTAACAATTTTAGTTCAAACAAGTGTCTCTGCAACTTTCATTCTCAGTGCAGAGGTATTTTGCAGTTACACTAGCATTTTATGGCAGTTTTTCCCTCAGAGCGAAAACTGTTATCTCCACAAGAGCTGGTTGGTGCAAAGTCCTCTCAACAGGAACTTTCTTTTAGTTGTCAAATAGAAACTGCAATGTTTTTGCTGCTAGCTCAGGTTTTTCTGCACTGGGTTGATGTTCTGTGGGTCTCAGCTGCAGATGCCTGGCCATGGTTGTTGTGCTGGCTCTGGCATCAGCCATTCTTAGTGGCTTTGTGAGTTTCTGAAACTGCTCAGACTGCCAGCTTGCAGTTGCCTATGGATGCCCCCAGGTTCCTTCACCATATACCATATCCTAAGACCTAAAGCTTATATTTCACCTTATTCTACCTAAGTCTTACTTAAGCCTCTTTATTCCTAAAACTTAAAGAAACTCTATAGAACTACCTTAGCAAATATCTTATACACTTCTTATTTAAACTTACATTTACAACTATCATACTTCTTACAAGCTTATTACTACATGTCTTTTTTTTTCCTTTTCTTTTTTTGGGGGGGAGTGGACCTGATGATCGAACCCAGAGCCTTGTGCTTGCTAGGCAAGCACTCTTCCACTGAGCTAAATCCCCAACCCTACTACATGTCTTAAAGAAATTCTATAGATCTATTCTACAAACTTATATTAAACAAACTCTCTATAGGGCTACCATTAGCAAATATGTAACTTAGCAAACACCTAAAGATTTCTTAACACCTAGAAGAGATTTTAAAAAGATTTCTTAACATTTAGAAGAGATGTTACATTGTCTTCCAACAAGACAGAGAGTAATATTCTTTGGACTTCATTTGAAACCCAAAAATAGAATAAGAAGTAAAACCTTGTAAGGAACGTTCTGTTTCTGAATTGCTCAGCTAGTCAATTTCCCATCAAGAGAAGATGATTGTCTAAGTTGGAGTGGGGTTCCAGACCTACATCATTTAGCAGGTTCCCCTGCTACTGTCTTGAAAGCTTAATGTATTTCTACATGACTTCATTGCTCTTATAGGTAGCTCTTTGTCATCCAGCTACTATAAAAAATAAACTCTGCGCAGTTATTAGGCAATATTAGGCATTTTCTCAAAGGAGTCTGTAAAGCCAAAAGCAGCATAGCTCTGAGTTCAGTGTTCTTACAATTTTTCATTGGGGCTGACACTCAACAAACTCAGACAATTTTTCTCCTTCTTAATTTTTTAAAAGCTGTATTTTAAGTTTACCATGAGCTTTTTTTCAAGCTGAAAAAAGTTTTTCTGGGCAATACTGCCATCATTTTTGAAAAAACTACCTTTCCCAGAATGCATTTCTGTATATCAGCCTGCTGTTATGAGCTACCTTTTGAACTCCATTTCCCATAATTCTTTTTGGGTCCGGGAGTCAACTTTTGGTTCCCTTTTACCAGACTTGCTTTCAAATGAGCTTTTTTTTTTTTTTTTTTCTTTAGTACTGAAGGTTTCTTGAAACAAAAGATTTCTATTCTCCCTGAGCTGGCCCTAACAGGTGTTTTTCTTTCATCAGATCAGAATCACACCTGTGCCTTTAGTGTTAGCGAGCATAGAGGTTGGCATCCCTGATATCAAAACTCCCTCAGGGCTTGTTCATTTGCCCAGCCAGTCAGTGAAAAGGAACAAAAGCACTTAAAGCAGAGCCTTCTTACAGCTCCTTCTGAGAGACTTTCCCTGATAGATCTTTATCTAGTCCTGCTTGTTCTCCCAGATGCAGAGCTTCAGATGCCTCAGGCTGTGACTCTGTTCCTAGGGTAGCTGCTTCTGGAGATAGGAGCTTTTGTTCCTGAATCTACCTCAGACTCTAGCAGCTTTCCCCAGGTCCTGCACCTTTTGGGGAGGAATCTGTCCCTTCTTGTCCTTTCTCTGTTTCTGTTTTCAGGATCTGTGTGGTTTGTGTTCAGAAATCAAGCTTTTACTTTTTTTTTTTAATCAAGGGAGGATTTTGTTATCCCTAAGCTCACATTAGGACAGGTGTGTTTCCCTGATCAGGCCTTTCACCTGACCTAGTTCCCGAGCTAGTTTCATCCGTTGTTCTGCATGCATTCAGTGGCTTATTGCTTCTCCCTCCCTCTCCTCACTGGGAGTCAATGGGGGGAAACTGAAAGTGTTAGTTATTTTGGTGGCGCTCTTACCCCGCAAGGAACACGTCCTGAACACGACAAATCCACAGAAGAGCTGTTTATTAATCTAGGATAGAAGAGACGAGACAGGCCTGGGGGAAACACACGTGGACAGGAAGAGAGGAGAAAAGAAGAGAGACCTGTGCAAAATGGTGCTGGCTTTTTAAAGAGTGGACCGCGCATGTATACAGGACCGCGTGTGGCTACTCCACGCGTGCGCATAGTTTACATGGCTGCACGCTTTACGCAACCATGCAAAGCCACGGAGTCCTAGTCACTCAAGATGTTTTGACCTGGAAATGGCTATTGTGAACCGGAAATAACTAGACGGGCCCACTGGGCAAGCCCAACCATGTGGGCATGTTGTGACTTACTATCAGAACGTGCTTAGAAATAAAGCTTTTCAGAAATGTCTTTTCCCTGATAGAAAAGAGAGCTTTTCTCCTGGATGGTTCTCCATCTTGTCCTGGCTCGCTTTTTCCCGAGTGTCCTTGACTGGGCAGCACAGCTGCAGCTTGGCTTCAATGCCTTCTCCACACCAGCAGCCCCTCCCATCAGGGAGGAATCCTCCTGCCTCAGCTCCACACTCAAGGAAGCTGCTTGACAACTGCAGAAACCCTGGTATTCCTGGAATGCACTCAAACTCTGAGGTGCTGGCTAATCGCTTCTCAGTTGTTGGTTAGAAGTGAAGATAAAACGCTAACAGAGAGGGTTTGTATTTTTCAGGGGATCTTTGTGTTAAAGCAATGATGAGCAACCTTTTCATTCTGATAGAGCTCCCCCCGCGCCAAACAAAGCCCCAATGCCTTAGCTGCAGCTGAGAGGCTTGGCTTTACTGCCTCTTCCATACCAGCAGTTTCCTGGCCCATTTGGCTCTCTGTCTGCACTTTCCCGTGTTCTTTGACTAGGTTCTAGTTGCAGAGGGATTTCTACTGGCCTGAAGAGACAAAGCTTAGAAGAGAGATTTTTAGGAACACAAGCCCTGCCTGCCTCATTGCAGAGAGGATTTTTAAAGCTTCCATTGCTTCCATTTCACCAGCAGCCCCTCCCCTGTCTCTTCACTTTTGGGGAAGCTGTCCCTGCTGCAGCTTTCTGGCTGCACTTTTTTTTACTGGGCTATAACCACAGGGAACTTCTGGCTGCTGTTTTTTTCTGGCTTGAAAGAAAGACAGAACTTAGAGAGGTTATGCCCTATTCTAAGAGGTCTTTCTGTTTTTTCTTAGAGCGAACCACAGGTGAATTCCCGCACTCTTCCAAGTGAATCTAATTTTGACCTTACAGAAAGCGAAACTGAGAAAGTTCTGAAAGGCTTTTTAGTTTTTTAGAGAGAGATTACTAAGTTTTTCCCCAAGAAATCTTTCAGTTTTTGAAAGAGAAACCACTCAGTTTTCCCAAAACTTCTGTTCACTAAACTTTTTGGCATCAATGGCAAAGAGACTCATTCTGTTGGTAAGGTGTTGTACAAGTTTTCTCAGTCACTGCTAACAGAGCAAAGGATTTTTGTTTCATCCGTCTGCATCCACTGCAGGGGAAATCTCTTTCCGCTGTTGCTTGGACTTAGCATTTTAGCTGTCTCCAGGCCAAAAGCTTCCATAGAATCTTTTTTTCTGCCCGTTAAGCTCAAAGAGGATAGATTTTTCCCATTTTGCATTCATAGCCCCACAGTTAGAAAATTAAAACTTAGTTTCTCTGTCTAGTTGCCTATCTTATCCTAAGGTTTCTTTATGCTATTTTTATAATTTTTTTTCTACACTACCTTACTCTTCTAAGTTTTTTCTATACTATCTATCTATTTCATACTTTCCTTACTTTTCATAGATAGAAATTAAGGGAGAGACAGAGAGAGATCTTGATAGAGAAGATTCTATGCTGTAGTCTTATATTCAGATATCCTTCCATTCCCTTTTTACTTTTTCTCCTGAGGATAAAACCCCCTGCCCCATTTAACTTTTTTTTTTTTTTTTTTTTTTTTTAAATACAAAACTGGATTGGTTTAACTGCTTTAACTGGCAGGACCTAACTCCTGCTTTCTCCAAGTACTCTGGGTATAAATAAATAGATAGATGGATAGATAATTTTTTTTTCTTAGCCCCTCTTCAGGTGCCATCTGTGGCACATTTCCCCAGAGTACTCTTAAGTAGAAGCATCAAGAAATATTAGTTAGAAGGATAGAGAGCCTGGATCCTAATCCATTGACCCTCCACTGTCTCTGCCCTAAGATATTTAAATGAATGACAAGGGGTAGAGCAAAAGACCTCCCCCCAGCACAGCCAAGTGCAGACCATCTCAGACACCTGTACTCAGGCCTGTGGTCCATTCATTCTCTCTCTGCAGACCTTCGAGGTTATGCCTCTAGGAAGCCTAAAAATGGGCTCCAACAGTAAAGTTGGAATTATTGGAGAAAGGGTATTAGGTCTGGGAAAAGTAGAGGGCAAATATGATCAACATATATTATATGAAATACATGAGAAATTAATATTATGTTTTTAAAATTCATCCTATAGCTGGACAAAATTCCATATTCTCAATACGTGAGCTTCCTTTTGGGCCAATTTAAAAATTAGAATGTGCATATAGTCTGAAGAAGTAGATATAGAAAGATTAATAGTAGTTTTATATCAGGATAGAAGAGTGGTTTGTCTGAGCGCCAAGCTTCTTTACATGGGTCTAATGCTTTTTAGCTTAAAAGACCTTTCAGTTACCAGATAGTAAGCCATAGGGAAGAACAGGAAAAAACAAAATAAAGTAAAAATCTTTTTGAAACTTACATTTTAACAGTTATTTCCTGGTGAACTCTTCCAAAAGGTTATAAAAGTAAAATTATAAAGCAAAAAGCCAAAACTTTTTCACTCACATATTACCAAACCAAATGAGTTTGTTTCATGTAATAGTTTTTGGATTCAGGAGTTGAAGGAGTTGCATCATCTCTTGCAGTAATTAGATGTCATGACCAATAATTAAGTCAATTCCTTATTCATGAAAATAATCTAATGATTAAAAAAATATGGAATGATCACTTCACAAAGGCCTGTTAAATGTATGGAATTTGAAGAATTTCCTCTTATTTCTGAAACATTTATCTGTGTGAGTAGATTAGTGAAAGTGCTTAGTAGATTAGTGAAACTACCCTTAGTTATTCCATGTTTTAACTTTGGGCATATTCAGATGTTGATGAAACATGAAAGAATTAATCTTTGTACAGTTAGCATTGTAGAATCTCTTGTACATACTTTATAGCTTTTTGAATATTTTATATACTCTCTCCATTGGGGATAAGTTTATTATTCACATTCTTCTACTCATCTTTATCTTAAATTTCAAGGTAAAAATAAAACCCACACATGAGGAACTAGCATTGAAAATTCCATCATAAATAATGCCCTGGCATTTGTGAATTTATAAAGAAAGCTAGGGCAGTCTTAACAGCTGACATCTGCTATTCATGTACTAAACAATGAATATCTATTTACCAGCTACTCTCACAGTCGTTCTTTGGGATATGTACTAATATTTTCCATTTGCTGCAAAAAAACTGAAGTGCAGAGGGGTCATAGGAATTAATACCTAGCTCATTGGCTTTCAGCTTTATACTACCTCCTGTTCACATTTAGTTACATAGAGCTGATCTCAAAAGGCTGATTCTTATCTTTCATATTGAGATAGGCTTCCCAGAACATTCTCCCAACCTTTTTACCTGCTCTGATTTTCTTAAAAATAGTGTAACTGTCCTCATTCCATTTAGTTTAAAGGGCTTCTAAACCATTTGTGTTAGTAGCAACCAGTTAGCTGATGTCTTTGTGTGATAGTTCATTACTTATTTGTAAAATTAATTCAGATATCTTTTCAAGAAATGGGCATTCCCTGTTCGTTTAATATGTAGGTGCCAAGTAGTATTCCCGAACCCCTTTTGAGGAGATGGATGCTGGGTATTGCCACAGGTACTTAGAGAGAGGAGGCAAGTACTTTACCATTGAACTTCATCACTAATATTCCTTTTTTCAATTCAAGTCTTTGAGCCAGCTTTTGTTATTGGAATTGTGGTAATGAGTGTGGAGCCCTATATGCTCTCCCATTCACCACCAATTGTTTGCTAGATCCAGCTAATGCTAGTGTATACTGTTGAAAATCTTGAACTGTGAGCTCAGTAAACTTTTTTTTCCCAAGAAGTTATTCTAATATACTTGTAATTCAAAGTTTCTGAAATGTCCCAGTAGTGGTGGCATATACCTTTAATCCCAGCACTCCAGAGGTAGAAGCAGGGGCATCTCTGTGAGTTTGAGGCCAGGTTGGTCTACACAAAGTGGGTTCTAGGAAGAAAAAAGAGTGTGTGTGTGTGTGTGTGTGTGTGTGTGTGTGTGTGTGTGTGTGTGTGTGTGTTTTGTAAATTCATTTCAACTGGCATGAGGCTGTTTGTGGTTTCTACCAGGCAGGATTGGTTTCTAACCTACTTGGGTGTTGGTGTGATATATAATGCATATGCCATATTACTGTTCTAAATTCTAGAACATGAATTCTGGAATACATTTGTCTCCAAGGGGTTCAGATAATGAATGTGGGCCAATACTAAGGAGTTCAGAGAAATAATTTCCCACCAGAGGTAGTATTGTACATGAAGGCTTTTTCTCCCTTTTGATTAAGAAGATTCATTTGAGTTTAGTTGCCATAAATATTTATTCTCGATTATAGTGAGACAATGGGATAGTGAGAGATAGAGTAAACCTGCAAAGAGTAAACTTAATCTGCTAAAAGGGGACAAAAATGCCCTCAAAGTTAGCATCTCTTTGTATAAAGAGGAGTAATATTTTTAATTAATTGCTTTATAACTCAGTTTTAAGGGTTAAATGAGATATTAAATAAAAAATATCTACCATAGTTCTTGGAAAGTGGTATTTAAGAAAATACTATATTCTTTTCCACTTTAATCCTTTCTAACTTCCAGTATGAGATGACTTTTTCTAATGTATAGTTATTACCACATGTATAATATATGTATAGTAGATAAGTGTGATATGATATCAGACAAACCTATTCTATAGTCGTGTTAAACTTTTTTTTTCTCTTTTTATTAATACTGAGAAAACTGCAGAGAAATATATGGGAAGGTCCTGTGTACTGGCCTCTACCATACTGAACCTATCTGTGACTATAGTAAGTCACCAGTCAGGAACCTGGTGCTACTCAAGCTCAGACTGTTACTGTGCGCAGTTCTCCCTACTTGCTTTGTGTGTGAGTGCTTAATTGCTTCAGTGTGTTTCATCTAACTACCGTTATTATGAGGTACAGAGCTGGGCTGTCCTACAGGGCTGCCTCACAGACTTTCCCTTTGTAGATGCAGCCACTCTAAAATGATTTACCTGTAAGGAAATTGTATAAGCAAACAACCAGTTTTCATGTCATAGTTTGAAAAGTAGTAAAATGGTACCATGATCTTGTTAAAATAACAAAATACTCAAAAGACTGTGTAGCTAGCAAATAAATATTTTTTATTTATATTTATTTTTTATTTATTTATTTTTTGCATATCTTTTTTGGCAAGGTATCTTTTTTTATTATATTTGTGTTTTAATTTTACACATCAGCCATGGGTTCCCCTGTCCTCCCCCCTCCTGTTCCCGCCCCCACCTTCCCCATCTTCTCCCAACCTTCCCCCATCCCCTCCCCTCCATTCCCATCTCCTCCAGGGCCAAGACTCTCCTGGGGATTCATTTAAACCTGGTGGATTCAGTACAGGAAGGTCCAGTCCCCTCCTTCCAGGCTGAGCAAATAAATATTTTAATTCTAGTGCTCGAGAGGCAGAGGCAGGCTGCCCCTGTTAAGTTTAAGGACAGCCTTATCTATATAGTAGATTCCAGGCCAGTCAGGGCTACATAGTGATCCTCTGCCGGGGGTGGGGGTGAGAGGGGTGTAAGAGAGAGATTTAGTTAACTGTTTTCTAATCTGAGAGTTCATAATAGTTTAGTTCCTTTGGAATTCTGGTGAGGACCTCATGTTGGAGGTCCTCATGGTTGGAATATATTAAAGAGAATGATGACTTGATAGGACAGGAATTCTGAGAACTAGGAGTAAGACTTAATATTTCATAACAACTCACTCTCTTAGGAACTGCCTTGATGTTGTGTGAGAACTACCTTAGTCCTTCCAAGGGCAGAAGCTTCAATGACCTAATTATTTCAGTCACTCAAAAATGTTATATATACACACTTAAACCATAACAAAGTCATAACAAGTGGAATCCAAATACTCTAGTATTTCTATCTTTTTCTACTTTATTTGAAAGAATTATAACCCCAAAATCTTAGTGGCTGAAAGTGATTAAGACTATTTGTTAAGCCAAACTGGGGGCAGGTTTCACATGCCTGGAGACCTGTCTACTTGGATGAGGACAACGTAGGAGGAGGATCTTTTGAGTCTAGAACTTCAGGATCTGAACAACTTAGCTAGATAATAATGGAGATCTCAGATATTTGCCTCTCCTATTGTATTTATAGTTTCCCAGTGACATCTTGCATTTGTTAGAACTAGCAAACCATTATGATTAAATTGTTATTGACTAAAATAAATTTTTTTTTGCAAAATCAAACTAATTTAATAATGAAGACAAAGGATCACAATTTATAAACACGTATGATCATAAGTTATAAACATGTATTATCACAAAGTATGGAACAATCACAATCAGATAGAAACACTGGATTGAAATGTATAATTTAATAAAGTTTCATTTCTTGAGGTCTACTACTTAGGTGGGTTTTGAGGAATGCATATTGTCATTATAGTACCATACTGAAAAGTTTGACTGTAAAATTCCCCTGTACTTTATTCACTCTTCCCCATTCCCCTGGAATCACTGATCTTTGTGTTGTCTTCATATTTTTGTCATTTCCAGAAGATCTTATGGCTATAATTATGGAGTGTGCACCCATCTCATATTGACTCTTGTCTCTTAGGAACGTGTATACATCTTCTCAGGTTCTCTGTGACTATGACTTTTATTGTTTTCTTTGTTGTGTATCTAATCACCCATTGAAGCAGCCTGGTCTCTTGAGTTATAAGCAATTAGGAATGTAGATTCTTCCCACATTTGTGTACAGGTTTTTAGTGTGGTCATAAGCTTTGAACTCATTTTGGTTGACAATGAGTAGATCGGTAGAATGTATGATAGAAAACTGCCTAGTCATTTTCCAAGGTGGCTGTGCTATGCATTTCCACCAACAAGGAATGAGAATTCCTTTCTTTTCTTTTATTTTTTTGGAGCTGAGGATCAAACCCAGGGCCTTACGCTTGCTAGGCAAACTAAATACTACCGAGTTAAATCCCCAACCTCTGTTGTTCTTCATTCTTACCAGCCTTTCTATTTAAGCAGAGCTATATTTTCCCACCTTCTCATCCAAAGGTATTTTTTTTTAACCTATTCTGAGTCATTTTATTTTTATAAATGTCTCAGTGCATGCCTTTAATCCCAACACTTGGGAGGAAGAGCCAGGTGGATCTCTGTGAGTTTGAGGCCAGTCTGGTCTACACAGCAAGATTCAGGACAGGCACCAAAGCTACACAGGGAAACCTTGTCTCGGGGGAAAAAATCACTAAAAAGGGTAAAACTCATATATAAGGGAGAATATTTACAACATACACTATATGTGCCACCGCCGCCTGGCTCCCTTTTTAATGTTTTTTTTTTTTTTTTTTTTTTTTCCAGTCTTTTTTTTTTTGAGACAGGGTTTCTCTGCAGCTTTGGAGCCTGTCCTGGAACTCACTTTGTAGACCAGGCTGGCCTCGAACTCACAGAGATCCACCTGCCTCTGCCTCCCAAATGTGGGATTACAGGCGTGCACCACCACCGCCTGGCGCCGATTTTTCCAGTCTTAATACATTGTCAAATATAATAAGCAATATTGAATTGGAATAGTGATTATGATCATTCTTACTTTGTTCATTAGTTTTTTATTGTATACTTTTTTTTAGCTAGTATTGAAAATAATATTTCTTTAATTCTTTTTTCAGTTGCCATGATACATTAATTTGCTAATATTGAATTATTTTTTATTATATATCCTGTTAGCCTATGGTTTGGGGATAATGTTTTATATAGATTGAAAGTTCTTTTTTTTCCTAATACAATATCTATAAAGCTTAGAGAACTTTTACAAACCTTGTCCACCCCCAGTGTTTGAGGGAAACATTTCTCCCATCATCTTTCCATTTCAGCTCTCATTGGTCATTTAAAGTTTCTTTCATTTGCCTAATACATTTCAGACTCATTACAATAAAGTTCTGTGTATTTCTGATTTTACTCATTTAATTTTCTTTTTCTTTCCAAACATTGTCATGGTTTTTTGAACTTTCCTGATTATAAAGTCATTGGGTAATATATTTAAAATATATATTTCTAGACAATTCTCTATAAATTTCTCCTAAAAATGTATATGCCCCTTGTAGAAAGCAAAAGCTGAGTGTCATTCACTCCAACCTTCTTTTGTGTTGCTCACCAGGTAGCCATTGTAGTGATTTCATACCCATCTTGGCCTCAGCTACCCTACTAGCCAGTAGGTGGGAGTGCCAGGTGCAAAAATCCCACTGAGCAGAAATTCACAGTGGAGAACTTTGCTCAGTGCACTTCTGGGACTCGGCTGATGCTAGACACTGTGGTACATTTGGGTTTCCAGGGCCATTTGTGAATCCACTTGGAGGACAGAGCACCCATTTGGGGTTGATGAGTATAGGTCTCATGCAGTACATCACTGTGATTCTGACAATTCTGTAAATCACATTCATGTCCTAGCTCCTCTGCATAGTCTTGGATGACTGCCCATTATCTCAAAGTCCTTAAACTTGTCACTCAACCCATCAGTTTCAGAAAAAAATAAGGTTTACCTTGTTACGATCAATTTCCCACCACATGGATGGAGTCCATGGATTGTTTCAGGTACACTCCAGTGTGACTAGAATATCTCAAGGTAGACATCCATTGAAGCAGTACTGCAATGTTTCCTCCAAGTTTTTAGGAGACAGGAAAATGTAGAGACTTATTTCATCAAGTAGCAAGCTCACATGCTACCTTGTCAATATAAGTCTCCCTTCTGTGACATGACAGATATATACTAGGAAATGCCTTGCATCCACGTGCCTTGCAGATCTCAGAAGTGTGTTAAGACTGCTGTGTCTGTCTTTGCCATACTTGGTACTAAGGTACACTTTCCTCATTCTCTATTCTACCTTACATGTCTCTTCCTATACTCTGTTGTATGGCAGTGTTTTTAGTGTTTTGATTCACCCTCAGAGAAAGGCAAGCAAATGCTTGTTGACTCTAATCTGCCATCTTGAATTTTCTTCCTTGTGGGTTTGTAACCAGAAGTGGAGTTTTCTGTCCTGATTGCCTGGTCTCAGTTAAACACAAAAGCTTATATTAATTACAAAATGCTTGGCGTTAGCTCAGGCTTATATTAACTAGCTCTTACATTTAAATTAACCCATTTCTATATATCTATGTATTGCCACGTGGCTGTGACTTTAACAGTCCACTGGCATCTTACTTCTTGAGTGGTAGGCTTGTGTCTTCTCCCTTGACTCTGCCCTCTTTATCTGGGTCCTCAGTTTGATTGTTCTGCCTAACCTTATCCTACCTTGCCATAAGTCAAACAGCCTTATTATTAACCAATGGGAGTAATACATATTCACAGTGTACAGAAGGGTCATCACACAGCATCTCCCCATTTTGTCTAATCAAAAAGGTTTTAACTTTAACATAGTAAAACTACATACAACAAAACAGTTATTGAGGAAGAATTATAGTTACAATATCCATTCGATTTGTATTGGACAAAATCAGAGAAAATATTCAGTTATTCATCGTATCTTGGAGAGTCTAAAGTTCATTCAGTTATCTATCTTATCTTGGTGAGTCTAAAGTTTCATATCTAATTTACCTTTTATCATAACTAAGAAAAATTATGACATCTAGCCTTCAACACCATCAAAGATCCCAGCAGAGTAAAATGTTACCTAATGGCAGAGATATCAGGCTGTCTGGACAGTCACCCAAAGTTCCTCTGTAATGTTGGGGCATCAGTCTTTGGCCTACAGGTCTGTAGTATCTGACAGACTATAGCATGGAATTTTGAAGGACTGTCCTGCCCTGTCTTGGCAAAGTTTGGCAGTCACTTTTCTTTGTTTCCTGCTGGTTCAGTTTGGACAGTAACTGTGAGCAGTTGAGGCAAGGGCAATTTTTTTTGTCCACATGGCTAGCTTTTGCCATAAAGAAAACAAACTCCATATGGGGTTTCTTCAATATCCATCATCCTCTTTGAAATAATTGGTGCTGTCAGGAGCAGATGTGTCTCACTGTTTACAACAGTTTAAGTTTTTAAACATTAAATGCTATATTCTGTAAGTCTTTGAAGTGTTTGAGGACCAGTAACCTTCTTGAGATATATCTGTGTATGACCTTGAAAACATTTAACATTACTATAATTCTGACTATTATAGATGATTATTAATCTGTATTTTTAATTATACATTATATTTTTAAATGAGCTGTACAAGCACAGTATCCTAAACAAGAGTAGAAACATAATACAGCATAACAGAAATAACTTTAAATTTGTATAAATAAACTAAAATACATGCCAATTTAAAATATTTTGAGATTAACAGTTGTTTTTTGGATTAAAGTAGATTCAATAATCTACCCTTCTCCCCATCATTTCTATATCATATCACCTTTTCTTCTGTTAGAAAGAGATTGACTGTGACCAATAACAATTTGTAACCAAACCCCCTTAAATGAAAACAAACATTTATAACCAACCAATATTTTTGGGAACGTGGACGTAGTTTTCTAGTTTACTTCCTACTGATTGGTGGGCTCTGGTAATTGTAGGATAAATTGCTAAATGGTCTTATTAATAAAAAAATCCAGAGCCAGATATTGAGGTGAAAACCGAGAGTTCAGAGGAATAGGAGAAGCCACAGCCAACCTCACCTTACCAACTCCTCAGCTTCCAAAAAGATCTACTTCCTGTATACCCATGCCTATATGCCTTTCTGTTCTGCCTACTCACTTCCTCTCTCCACCCAGCTACATCACTTCCTGTTTATCTGTACAGACCTCCAGACCTCTATGGTTAGTACTGGGATTAAAGGCATGTGTCACCATGCCTGGCTCTGTTCCCCGTGTAGCCTTGAACTCACAGAGATCTAAATGGATCTCTGCCTCCTGAATGCTGAGATAAAAAGTATATACTACCATTGCCTGACTTCTGTGTTTAATATAGTTGCTGGCTTTTCCCTCTGATCCTCGGGTAAGCTTTATTAGGGTTAACAATATTTTGGGGGACACAATATATCACCACAGATAATCTGTAAGGTACCCTGAGAAAATCATGATAATTGTTAAATCTTGGCAATGTTTTAATCAGCAGCCTGGAAGCTATTCTGGATGTTGGATCACCTGGGCCATCAATTCCCTTTGGAGATTTTTTTAAGGGGGTCTTCCTTGCTCAAACTTGATTTTTCTTAACCCGAAATGAATCCACAGCCTCTCTTTTCCTATGGAAACAAAAACACAACCTCTCCCCCAAAGTGACATGTCTTTTGACTTAAATTTTGGAGTCAAAGTATTTTTTTAAAACATATAGGTTGGTTTAATTTAGTAGCTTTTACAATCAATGTCTCTCAGTAGTTACCATTCTTCCATTAACAGTTAAAAAAAACTAAAGGCCACACAATTAAGTATAGAATCCAGACTCCATTTGCTTCCCATTTTTACATGGTTTATCATATTTTTTATTATTCTTTTCCCTTTTTAAGAACTTTATTATTACTTTAAAATCATTTTAATCTATGACTGTTACCCTTTCTCTCTCCCTAGTCTACACATATTGTTTAAACATGTTGTGATCTGTGTAGAGGCCTTTTTGTCTGAATCTGCCCTTCCTGTGTATCTCTAACCTCTTTTGTCTGTATGAGCCAAACCCCTAATCCTGCCACGCAGTGCACACTTGCTTGTACTGGGGGCCCCTGAAACTATGGGAATTCGCCATGCTGCAGCTCAAGCACACATGTGGCAGCCAGGGGACAAGTCTTTGTACCATGACCCCCATGAGAGACATGAACTATAAAGCTGCTCTTGACTCAGTTTTTGTGTATCTAGAACCCTTTTTTTTAAAGCTTTCTCAGGCTTTCAAGCTCTATGAGTATTTTCATGCACCATATGTAACTGGAAGCGGAGTTTTTTGTCCTGACTGCCCAGTTCCAAATAAACACACAAAAGCTTAAATTAATTACAAATGTTCAGTGTCCATTCAGGTTTATTATTAACTAGCTCTTACATTTAAATTATCCCATTTCTCATCTATGTATTACACGTGGCCATGGCTTTACTGGCCCTCTAGCATCTTGCTTCTTGAGTAGCTGTCTCGTGTGGTTTCCCTCCACTCCGCCTTTTTTTTTTTTTTTTTTTTTTTTGAGTCCTCAGTTTGATTGTTCTGCCTAACCTTATCCTGGCTTGCCATAGGCCAAAAAGTGGCCTTATTATTAACCAATGGGAGTAATACATATTCACAGTGTACAAAAGGATCATCCCACAGCACAGGTTTGACTCAATTTTATGTGTACATATAGTCTAAGTGGATCAATTACACTTGAAATAATATTTTTTTAAAAAGGTGTCAGTAAGTCTCAGCAGTGAGTTATTTCTTAAGTGTATAATGGAAGCTGGACTTGGTGATGTACCTGTAATCCCGGCTACTCAGGTGGCTGGGGAAGGAGGATTTCACGTTCAAGACCTGCCTGGGTAACTTCATGAGACATCTCAAAAACTTAAAAAAAATAGTTTAGAATAAACTGTTGGGTATTTTTTTATAGTCCTCTATGGTACTTTCTTAGGAATAAATGCAGTCATGTACTTCTTATTGGATGAAAGAGTTTTTATTTAGTTTTGTTTTGAGACTAGCTGCCACTTACATAAAATAGGAGATTTAAAGTTGATCTAGAGGGAAAACATTTATTTTCTTAGTGTTGGTATGTTGCCTGGTTAAAATTATTAGTATATATACTTAAAACTTTATCGTTTACCTAAAATTATTCTTAAATTTCCTAAACTTTTTATTATTTACTTTATTCCTAAAAATTGATTTCAAAAACATTATTTTATGTTCTTCAGTATCTGGTACATTGCTGAGTTGGAATTGAGCATCGGACATGGAGTAAATGTAGTAAATTGACTAGGTAATTCAGTCATAGGTCATTTTGCTATTTTCCCTTGTAGTAAATGGAGAATCATCTTCATCTGTCCTAGTTGATAATACTTCCACCATGGGTACTCCACTACCATCTGAAGAAACCACCTCGACTTCTAATTGCACTAGCACCACCATCCAAGAGCCTCCTGTCCAAGAACCCCCAGCATCCTCAGAACACAGTGAATGTATTCCCTCTACCAGTGCCGAAGTGGGACCAGAAGCTCGGAGCCTCATAGACCCTGACTCTGATTCCAGAAATAACTCTGCTTTTGACAAATTAAGGCAGCCAGAAGGGTTTGCGGAACCTCTGTGGCCACGGTCTAGAAATGCCCACACAGAGTCTCTGCCATCAGGGTATGTCAAGAAAATGTTTTTAATGTTTGACTTCCATTTAAGTAGAAATTTTCTGATGAAGTATATGACTATTGAATATGTACATGAAATGTTTCTTTTGTTGAAAAAAATAAGCCTAGGGGCTGGAGAAATGGATCGGCAGTTAAAAGTACATACTATTTTTGCAGAGAGCTCAAGTTCAGTTCCCAAACTCCATGTCTGGAAGTTCACAGTTCAGCTCCAAGGTACTATTCCTGTGACCTCTGTGGATGCCTGCAGTCATGTACATACATACCTCATACTCCTACACTGACACAGACATACACATAATTAAAAATAATAAAAATAAATCTTTTTAAAAATTAACTATAAGTTGGAACATTCATACTATTTATTTGCTCCAGTGAAACTGCCTTTTGTAGTTGACAACCACTTATCTGGCCAAAATATGTGTTGTACAAAGTGAACATACAAACTTGGTGGGAATCTGCAAGGCGTAGTGACCGTGACACACTTGTCATAACTCTAGTTCTTGTGTGTCATCTTGCATCCCTGATATCAGCTAGCCATCCATTTCCAATACTAGTGAATACTGATGACAGTCTCCAAAGGGCTCTATTACCAGCCTGGATTTTCCTGATCTTAGTTTTTCCTAATGTCCTTTAAGTTTCCTAATCTCCTTTAAGTATGATTATTTAACTCCAAATGATTTTCTTTAAAGATTGTTTTATTCTTACTTATTCTTTTTAGTACTGGAGATACTCATATTAATTATTCATTCATTTTGTGTATGTTTAAGATACAAGTTTAGATTTAGACTTGATGCCATGTGTGCATAATATAGTTTGAAATTGCTTTTATAAAAATATAATACTTGTTTTAGTCACTGTTCTATTGCTGTGAAGAGACACCATGACCAAGGCAACTTAGAAAAGAAAACATTTAGTTGGGGGCTTCCTTTTACTTTCGGGGGTTTAGTCTGAGACCATCATAGTGGGGAGGGTGGCAGTAGACAAGCATTGCCTTAGAGCAGTAGTTGAGAGCTCACATCTGATCCGTAAGCAGTGGGCAGAAAAAGAAGGAGCCTGAGCCTGGTGTGGGCTTTCGAAACCTCAAAGCCCACCCCCAGTGACACACCTCCTCCAACCAGGCCACATCTTCTAATGCTTCCTAAATCCAGTCTACTATAAACCAACCATTTAAATATATGAGCCAGTGGGGGCCATTTTCATTCAGATTACCACATGAGTTTTCAGTACAGCCTACAGTAATTAGAATGTTGACTTGAAGCCTTTGAAACTACCCTAGAGGGCTCTGATTAACCTTATTCATTTGTTGCTCATCACAGTATTGTGTTCAGACTTTTTTCCTGTTTTTGAAACTTTTTTTTCTCAGTGCTTGTTACTTGTTCATTTGGTTTTACCACTGTGTAATTGTGGTTTCAGACTGATCTGCATGTGCTTCCCTAGTAGATCTTATCATTTTAGTTTTGGTACCTTTATGTGTGGTCAGAACTTGCTTTTAGCTTCTTTTGTATCTTCTGCATGGTCCTCTCATGTTTCTTGACAACATTATTCTTCACCTCTCCTTCAGAAAGCCTTGCTTTTTGTCTTCCATCTTTGGTAATTTAGTCATTCTGTTGCCCAAGTTGGCCTTGAACACACAGCCCTCTTGCCATGGCATCCTAAGCTGAGGATATAGTACATCAGTAATGTGTCCTGTGCCTCTTTGTCTGGAGGGGGAGAGGCAGTATGGGGCATGGTCTGTGTTTGAGGAGAGAGAAAGAAAAGCCAGGAGGTCCAAAAATCAATCACTGTGTTCTCATTATAGTCCATCTTTCATAAACTGTTTTATTTGCCACAGAAAACAAGAATGACACATTTGAATGTTTTCTTTATGATTCTCTACATTCTGTGTACTACATCAGGGTAAACCGGTAAAGTGCTAAATAGTAAACAGTTTCAGATATGTGAGCCAGGAGGCATAGTTAAGAGTATTATTTAGGTACTGACATAAAAAGAGATAAAAATGCCTGTACTGCTTCGGCTGTTCTGCCTGGGATAGAACACTGCATATTGTAGGTATATTGAATATCAGTTGCCTTCTTTGTCCTTTTCAGATGACAGTCAGTGGTCAGAGATCTTGACCCATAGGAGAGTCTGGCCAGTTTCACAACTGCTCAGAGCATCCTAGGTCCTAGTGTGCCCTCTTTTCCCTCCTGTTAGCAGGTTCAAGGGGAGGCACCTTGCTGAACTGCCATTTCAGGGGTAAGATTCTACCAGTAGGACCTGATAGTTGCCCAGGATGACCCTTGCAGCTGGTGACCAGAGTGGGTGTTCAGCAATGAAAAAGAGAGTGTTTGGGGGTAGAGTAAGGTAATGAAGGCTACATTGGATTTGTCTACGTGACTCACAGTGATAGTCCAATAGAGTTATACCCATGTACCCTATACAAGTGGTAAAGTCCTGGATGGGCAAGATGGCATGGTGGGAAAAGGTATTAATACATGCATGCATAACCAAACACACAAATAAATGTAAAAATTAAATTAAAAGCTTTTTGGGTGGAGGGATTTGGAGAGATAGTTCAGTGGATATGAGCTCTTGTGTTCTTCCAGAGGACCCACTTTCACTTTTCAGTACCCAAATCAGGCACCTGACAACCACCTATTACTCTATCTTCAGGCCATCAACATATTGTTCTGGTCCCTTTGGGTACTTGCATACATGTGTATATATATGCACACAGACACAAACACATACATTTAAATAAATAATAATAAAACCTTTTTTTTTAATGATAGTGTGGGGCTGACCAGATTCAATAAATTCTCTCATTTCCTGGAGGTTACCCCTTCACTCTACATTATCATCATCATCATCATCACTACTACTACTATTACTACTACTACTACTACTACTAACCCTTCAAATACACCCTTCTCTTGGTACTATTTGGGGGCAAGACAAGATCTAGAACTTAGCTTTAATATCTCTGCAGAAGTAATACAAATACTAACACACTTGCCAAATTTCCCATATCTATGTACAGGTCAACTACTTATCTCTATTTAAAATGGTCCAAAGATAAGGCAATGAAGAGTAAAATATATTTTATAGAAGCACTTAAAGTGGTGTTCTCAAGCTGGCTATAAATCATAAGAACTTCAAAATTTGGCAGTTTAAAACTATAAACATGCCGGGTGGTGGCGGCACACGCCTGTAATCCCAGCACTCGGGAGGCAGAGCCAGGCGGATCTCAGTGAGTTCGAGGCCAGCCTGGACTACCAAGTGAGTTCCAGGAAAGGCGCAAAGCTACACAGAGAAACCGTGTCTCGAAAAACCAAAAACCAAACCAAAACAAAACCAAAAAAAAAAAAAAAAAAAAAAACCCAAAAAACTATAAACATGTTATCTTGAGATGTCTGATGATCAGAGATCGGGAAATGACCTAGCAGGGTCCTTCTCCTTAGGTTCCCTTTGAACTGACAGTGAAGCCTTCCATGGGAGTTTACTCCTAAATGTGCCTAACTTAGCATCCCAACACTACTGAATTCAGGACTGTTGGTGAGTAAGCTCCATGTGAACACAAGCTCTTGTAGAAGGCTCAGCAGATAGTATTACCATGACATATTGTGCTATAGATAACATTATAAACAGCAAGATTGACTCAAGTCAGTTTAAAGCTGGGTTTGGTGGTACGTGCTTGTTAGTCCCATCTACTTGGAAGGCTAAGTCAGGAAGATTGGAAGTTAGGACCTGCCTGGGCAACTTAGATTCTGTCTCAAACCACAAAATTTTAAAGGGGTTGGAGATACACATAGTTCAGTGGCAGAGCACTTGTGCTGCAAGGGCTTAGGTTAAATCCCCATACTACAAAAGGAGAAGAGACAGAAAAGTTAAATAAGAAATTTTCTAGTCTTCCTCCCTGGAGCTAGGTCTGTTGCTCTGTGTAGGGGCTTCTTTTCTGGCAACACCAGGTACATTGAAAAAGTCAGGATGGATGAGAACTTTATGAGGCTAATGAATAAAGAAACATCTAACATTCCAAACACACAATTCCTGTCTTTCTCAGAGAAGTCCCAGGATACTGAGAACTAGGATTTTACTTCTCTACTCAGGAAATTAGAAGTGACTTTTATTCAAGATTCTCTGCTCCTGCCTACTGCAAAGACTGTAAATATGGTTTGCTAACAAAGCTACAATACAGTGTATAATATCACCTTCAATTAATGTTATAACTCAGAAGCCCTGTTTTAGAACCCTACTCATTAGATATCTGAGGGAAGCCTTGTAATGTGAAAAGGGGACAAAACAGTGTAGAAAATGCTACTTGAGTTCTTAAGAGATGCCTTTTTGATGAAGATACCTGCTACCAAGCCCAGTATCATGCAGTCCCTGGAATCCACATGGTGGTAGGAAAGAGCCAACTCTCACAAATGCTGTTCTGACTTCTATATGCACTCAGTGGCTTGCACACACATATACACACACAATAATGATGATGATAATAATAATAAACTTTAAAATTAATTAGAAAAAGAAAATGCTGCTTGAAGAAAAGAGACTATTTCAATATTATCAGAGGGTAAGAAAATGTGTCACATGCATAGCCAGGTATTGTGCAAAATGAATATTTAAAGAATTTAAAGTATCCAGGAAAACTAACTCAGTGGAAGCTTTAGGTGATAAAGGTAAAGAAACTCGCCAGCAAATAGAGCAAAAAGTTAAGTGGATATTCAGAAAAAAGAAAGAAGAGATCTGTAATAACATGACAAGAAACTCACAAATATGATAGACAATTTTTTTCTTAGAGAAAAGACTTATCAAAACTCTTGATAGTAAGTGAAAAGAGACCTATTTTAAATTATTCACTGTGAACATTTTATTCTGTTGTGTGTTCTCCTGCCCCACCAAAAGAAATCTCAAGTACATCCAGAGATTTTTTTTAATATTTATTTTTGCTTATGTGCATGAGTGTTTTGCTTGCCTGTATATCTGTGCAACATATGCATGCAGTACCTGTGGAGACCAGAAGTCATATCTCCTGAAACTGGAGTCAGCATGTGGTTGCTGAAAATCGCACCGAAGTCCTGAACCAGTTCCTTTAACTGCTGAGCCATCTCTCCATCCCCCAGAGATTTTGTTAAAGGGCAAAACAAACCAGGTTTTATACTAATGAGAGTGGCAACAGACTTGTCAGAATCAACAGAAGCGGGAAACAAATTTACCTGAGTGCTGAGGGAACTTGCATATAACTCAAAGTTCAGTAACCAGTTGCACAGTTGGAAGGATGTTAGTTGGGTTGGGAAGAGGGTGTTAAGTGTTTTTAGATGTTCAGGAAAGAGACCTATGGCTTTACTTTTCACAGCCAGAAGTCAGTACATTTTACTTGAAATTAAGTAAGTCATATGAAGTTAAGCATGTTGATAAGAAAAGAGGTAAATACCAGATAGAGCATTTAAATACCAGATAGAGCATGTAAAAATGGTTTAAAAATGTTGCCATGGGGATGAGAATATAAAGTGATGGGGGCAGCAGGTGTGTTTGTTTGATCAATGTGACTCATAGACTATATGAGACTATTTAACTACTATGAAGGTATTATGAACTATTTGAAAGTATATATTATTCTGATAAAAATCAAAGCTAGATTTAAACCAATAAAGAGTGCATTTTGAAACCAGAGAGTATTGCAATAAGGACTGATTTTATAAATTAATACCTAAAAATAGCAAAAGTACCATCGCTGGAAATTGCCTGAAATGCTCCTAGTTTTGGTTTTTAAGCTTTCAAATAACTGAATGGCCTGAGATGTATGTTATAAGTATTCCTGAAATGCCCGTGAAATCTGAGTTCTCTATTTAAATCTTTCCTTCCCATAAACTTTCTTAAAAGGAACAAATGAAGCAAATCTAAAATGTCATGTCCCTTATTTTAATGATGTGCTCTGATAAGAATAGTTTGTATTTTTGAAGTGCAGAATAGTGTAAATGTTGGTATAGTATTTTATGCTTTGATAATTTAATAGGTAATTAATAATTTCTGTGGTTTTAGTGTAAGTATAAATTGGGGCATTTTTATTGTTCATGGACATTACTTGAGCAGTCTATGTCTTCGCTTTCTTAGGTGTGACAAATTGTTGAATGAATTTGTGTTCCTGTTATTTTTAAATATGAATGTATAGGTACAACCTTTCCTTAGAAAATGACTGTATTATGTGCAGTCTTAAGTAAGTTAATAACTGAAGGCTTCTCTGACAGTGAGTTAAATTAAATTGGATTCCTGTGATTAACAGAAATGAATATATATATTCAATTTGTTTTATTTTAAAATTGAAAATGAAGATGAAATGCATAAACATGAAAATTTTAATACACACACACACACACACACACACACACACACACACATATATATATATATAATGCATCTTGATCCTATTTCTTCCACCCCTCCCTCAAGCTACCCCCTCCCCCAGTACAGTTCCCTCTCAACTGCCTTTTTTTCCTGTTACCCCACTGAGTTCAGTTAATGCTGTCTGTATGCACATGGGTGTGGGACCATTCATTTGGTCATGACCAACTTACTGGTGCCTGTGCCTCTCAAAAAGTGACTTTCAGTTTATTATCAACTACTAGTAGCTTCCCAACTGGGTGGTAGGGCTTGGAAACCCCTCCCTGTTCAATGTTAGTGCTAACTGGCTTGATCTTGTGCAGATATTAAACAGGTAACTTTGCCACTGAGTTTATGTGTTCACCAGCCACAACACATCCAGAGGACAGCATTTCACAACACTCCTACCTTTCCTTGGATCTGCATTCTTTGTGTGCCCTCTTCCATAGCGTTCCCTGAGCCTTCACAAGGGGGTTGATAGAGATGTCTTTCTACAGCTGAGGAGTCACAGTCACTTATTTTTACCACTTTGAACAGTTGTAAGGCTTTGTGTAACCACTACCCTCTGCATTAAGACACTTCTCTGACCAAAGTATAGAACAGCACAAGTTTATGTAAATACAAATATTTAGTAGGTGGTTAGACAACATGATGTTCTCGCAAACAGCATCAGTGGGCTCTCCTCTCGGACCTGTGACTGTCCTACCCATGGATTTTGACCAGCTTTACAATACCAGGCATGAGTTCCCGTCAATAGAGCAAGCCTCAAATCCATTCAAGAACATAGCTGCTTACTCTATAAATGGTCTAACCACTGTCTGACCAGTGGGCACATTTTGCCTGGCAGGTTGGTATTAGCATGCAGGTCTGGTGCTGGGTAAGATTGTTGATGTCTTTTCTCATTAAGCAGTCCTTATACTTTCCAGCACTATGAAAACTGGTCCAAGTTTTTTTTTGTTTGTTTGTTTGTTTGTTTGTTTTCTCCCTCCTAATATGTCATATTGAGAAAATTGCAGAGAAGACGACTAGGGAACCAAGAAAAGAAAATCAAAGTGGGGAAAACACATTGAGAGGCTTTCAGGAAAAGATAAGTTTGTGATGTTCTTTCTAAGGACTACCGAAATAAAGAGTGGAGTAGATGTGCACAGTGGGACTGTGCACACGGAGATGACAGACTTGGCAGGGACAGTACCACCACAGGTCTTTAAGGTGCTTCTGCTGGAAACCTTTTAGATGCATAATTTTAAAATAAAAACAAAATGGATATTTCTTATTGGCATTTAGTACCTTAGGCTTGCTCTTTGCTGAGATTATTTTACTCTTGATTATTTTTCTTTTCTGCTAATTTTGAAGAGTGTAAATTGATAAATTAAAAAATTTTGAGTATTCTTTGCTTTCTTTCTTAACAACAATTACTCATTTTCCAGTTCTGTTGTGAAGAAGCAATAGTTAAGAGGTCAAAATAACTTTATAGCCATATAAATGTAGCGGTAGTTCATGCCTTTAATCCCAGCATTTTGGAAGCAGAGGCAGAGAGATCTCTGTAAGTTCGAGTTCGAGGACAGACAGAGCTAAAGTAACCCTGTCTTGGGAACCCCCCCCCCCAAAAAAAAAAACTCCACAAATAAAATGTTTATAGTATTTTTTTTTTTGGTTTGTGTGTGTGTTTGTGTGCGCACACGCATGCGTTCCTTGGAAGTAAAGCCTGTTTTTAATGTTCCTAATTCTATAACATTTTAAGATTTCCTAATCTTTTATTTTTTATTTCTATTTTTGTACTTTTATTATAGGTGGGAACAGAGAAAAGATCCTCATGGTAGAACCTATTATGTGGATCATAATACTAGAACTACCACATGGGAAAGACCACAGCCTTTGCCTCCAGGGTAATGCATTATCCTTATGTATCTTTAGTTATGTTTTTATTGTGTGTAAGTTTTAAATTTGTTGATATATTCATAAATAAGAATTTAAAGATAATCTGTTTAATTTTTGGATAATGGTTTTAGTGAAATAATAGACTTTATATTATGGTTCTCAATGGATGGATTAAATGAATAACTATAACATGGTGATCCTATTTATTTAAAATGAACCTTTGGGTATGCTATATTGAAACACCATATCTATGTTTTCCAGTGATAAGTTCTTAATACCATAGGACCAAGTGCTAAATTCTTTCCTTCATTAAAAAAGAATTCACAACATCTGAACATCATTTGACACTTGAAGCCAGGCATTTGGGAGTCAAAGGCTGAAGGAAATGTATTCCAAGCATAGGGAGAATGTTGGAGGGGAATTCAATAGTATAATATAACTTAGCTGTTCAATGCAGTGCATAAAAGAATTATTTTAAAAAGCAAAGGAACATCAGTTTATCATTGACTTTGAGACAGGGTAGTAGCAGGAACTTTATTTAGTACACTTTTTATTATTTAAAACTGAATTATTTAAAACTATAACTTTTTATATGATTTAATATAAGCTTATGTGTAACTAAGCTTGTAGATTTTAATTTTGGGATCAGTCTAATATCTCTTACATTATTAAATCTCATGAAATATAATAATGCACATCACTATTTATGGAGAGACACATATTTCTTTTGTTTGACCCGTATATATACTTACATGTATATGTATATACACATCTTTAGAGGGACTTTGAGTTTGGGTTTCTCTGTGTCAACAGATCCCATTATATTTTAAATAGTAAGCTTGAAAGACTTTTGAATTGGATCCAGAGGGGATTCTTAGTCATAGTATAAAATTAATGACAAAAACTGGCTTAGTAGATCCCAGGTTTTTGGGATGTACAAGGAGTAAACAGAACCCTGGAGCCTGAGTAGAATTCTGGTTGATAAGAGATCTAGAACATGGCCTCTGCTCTTCTGGGGTTACAAGAGTGGCAGGGCAGGATGACACACAAGGCACACTTGGGACCAGCAGCTCAGATGAGGCTTCTCAGGGACTCTGGGAAATGAAACTGAAAAAGTGCTAGGTTCCGTCTGCCAATGTGCTTGAAAACTGTTTCTCAAGAATTAGTGAGGAGTAAGTCTGTCTGTAATAGAATAGGAATTCAGCAAAGATAAATGCTTCACAGATTCATATCCTCTTTTTTGAAGAATAAAGATAGCCAGACCTGGTGGCATATTCCTGTAACTCTAGCACTTGGGAGGGAGAAGCGGGAGAACTGTAAGTTGACAGCCAACTGGTCCCATGGATTAAGACCAGTGTGGTCTCCCTGTAACACCCTGTCTCAAAAGACCAAGCCTGGGATGTAGGTCCACAGGTAGAGAACATGCCTAACATGCTCAGTTGCCTGGGTTCCATCCTTAGCAATGCCAATAGGTAAATAAAGTAGAAATACATATGTTTTAATTTATCAAGAGATTACTCATTGCTTCATTTTTATTGCTTATTTGTGGTAGTTGGGAAAGAAGAGTTGATGATCGTGGAAGAGTTTATTATGTGGATCATAACACCAGAACAACAACTTGGCAGCGACCTACCATGGAATCTGTTCGAAATTTTGAACAGTGGCAATCTCAGCGGAATCAATTGCAGGGAGCTATGCAACAATTCAACCAACGATACCTCTATTCGGTAATAAACAAATTATAAGGTGTTAAATATTACCTTTCCCTTACTTTGGTGGCTTTCTAAAATATGTAGATTACATTTCAGTGGTTTGTTTGCTTCATTTTATTTTTGGTTAATCTTTAATATTATTTCTAATACATATAAATGAGTAAACATTCTTGAAATTTTTCTGGCTTTGGAGTTTTTTAGATTTTTGGATTAGGGTGCTCATCCTGTATATAGTAAATAAGAAAGTTTGTACTATGAGGTTTGTTTTGTTTCTGTGTAAGACTTTATGTCCATGAAAATTTGGAAACAGGACAAAATTAGGTATTGGGTATGTGTCAAAATAATTTCTGCTAAATAGCAGAATCCTCTTAAATGGATGCAAGTTAAGTTACCTCAGTAGAATACCAGGGCTAAAGAAGAAAAAAGAGGCGTGCTCTGACTTAACAGTGCTGTCAAGCAGCTGAGTTCTGCCTTTTAGAGTAGCATCTCTTACCATGCATCTTGCCTGCATTATCTTTTGTCATGAACCTTTCCTGCACCACCCATCCTCACTCATCCTTCCTGCACCATCCATCGTCACTCATCCTTCCTGCACCATCCATCGTCACTCATCCTTCCTGCACCATCCATCGTCACTCATCCTTCCTGCACCATCGTCACTCATCCTTCCTGCACCATCGTCACTCATCCTTCCTGCACCATCCATTGTCACTCATCCTTCCTGCACCATCCATCGTCCATCATCCTTCCTGCACCATCCATCGTCACTCATCCTTCCTGCACCATCCATTGTCACTCATCCTTCCTGCACCATCCATCGTCACTCATCCTTCCTGCACCATCCATTGTCACTCATCCTTCCTGCACCATCCATTGTCACTCATCCTTCCTGCACCATCCATTGTCACTCATCCTTCCTGCACCATCCATTGTCACTCATCCTTCCTTCCTGCACCATCCATTGTCACTCATCCTTCCTGCACCATCCATCGTCACTCATCCTTCCTGCACCATCCATCGTCACTCATCCTTCCTGCACCATCCATTGTCACTCATCCTTCCTGCACCATCCATCGTCACTCATCCTTCCTGCACCATCCATTGTCACTCATCCTTCCTTCCTGCACCATCCATCGTCACTCATCCTTCCTGCACCATCCATCGTCACTCATCCTTCCTGCACCATCCATCGTCACTCATCCTTCCTGCACCATCCATCGTCACTCATCCTTCCTGCACCATCCATCGTCACTCATCCTTCCTGCACCATCGTCACTCATCCTTCCTGCACCATCCATCGTCACTCATCCTTCCTGCACCATCCATCGTCACTCATCCTTCCTGCACCATCCATTGTCACTCATCCTTCCTGCACCATCCATCGTCACTCATCCTTCCTGCACCATCCATTGTCACTCATCCTTCCTTCCTGCACCATCCATCATCACTCATCCTTCCTTCCTGCACCATCCATCGTCACTCATCCTTCCTGCACCATCTATCGTCACTCATCTTACCTGCACCATCTATTATCATGCATCTTACCTGCACAGTCTGTTCACACAATTTACTAGTACCATTTATTACCATGCATTTTTTCCTGCACCATCCATTGTCACTCATCATCTTACCTGCACCAGTTATTGCCATGCATCTTTCCTACACCTGTTCACACATCTTACTAGTACCATCTATTACCATGCGTCTTTCCTGCACCTTCTATCATCATGCATTTTGCCAGCTATTTTGAAAATAAAGAGCTGCTGTCCTTGGCCTGATTTCGAGAGTCTCTGCCATGAAAGGGAAGGGTAAACTGAAAAGGGAGAGCTTTCCTGTAGCAGGCATTTGTACTTAGCAAGCCCCTGTATATTTGCTTAGCAGCTTAGCAAAGGACACCTTAGCAAAGGATCAGGGCCTTCTGCTTCTGCCTCATTGGCCAGAATTTTCACTTTATACATTACTAATTCAGATTCAGTGGACTATTCCTTATGGACACATTGCTCAAACAAAACTAGTGGTTTAATTATTCAGAAAGACAAGATAAAGATGGAGAGATAATGAGTTAGCATTATCTGTGGTAGTATGATCAAATATTTATCAAGATGTGTATAGATTATCATTGAATAATTAGTTTGCAGAGTAATTATACTATAATTTTCTATTTTTGAAAAAATAATGTCTCATTTAAATGGCATCATTCTCTATATACTGTTCACCTATCTCTTATTCCTTAGAAAGGACTAGGAAATTAAATAGGAAATTGATATTAGTATAATGTTTTTAAGTCATTTACTAATAATTATATCAGCTGATGGCCACTCTCCATAATATTTTTGAACTTTGTTTCTTGAAATTGCTATATTCCTATTACTTCATAATATTTAAAAAAATTCTAAGATATGACTGTAAATTGCTTACTATATTAGTATATTTCTGGCTAAAATTGCCATCTTATTTCTGTCCTGAACCTCTTTTTCAACCAGGCTTCAATGTTAGCTGCAGAAAATGATCCATATGGACCTTTACCACCAGGCTGGGGTAAGCTGATAGGATGTTTATAAAAATATGTGTAATGTATATAGGTATCAAGTTGTTATTAAATGTTAATCATACTTTATGTTTTAGAAAAAAGAGTGGATTCAACAGACAGAGTTTACTTTGTGAATCATAATACAAAAACAACCCAATGGGAAGACCCAAGAACTCAAGGGTATGTGTATACTACAGTCTTAAGTTATCACACATGAGTAGATGGATGGATGGAATTAGTGAGCTATAAGTACCTAAAACACACCCACCTTATGATTGTGATTTTTATCTTATAGCTTACCAAATGAAGAACCCCTGCCAGAAGGCTGGGAAATCAGGTATACGCGGGAAGGTGTTAGGTACTTTGTTGATCATAACACAAGAACAACAACATTCAAAGATCCTCGCAATGGGAAGTCATCCGTGTAAGTGGAAACCCGAACGTTAAAAATATTACTTAGTGAAGACAGGAGGTTTAGTCTCTAATGTATCCCCAAATTTAGAAACAAGTCATTTTTGGCTAAGAAAACATGTAGAGGTAATTTCTAACTATAACTGTTTTTGCTCTATGTTGTTCCAGAATGATTTGTGGTATGACATTTTAATTAAACAATATATATTCATTATATATTATTTTATATAATAACAATAGCAAATATGTGTGTAGAAATTACTACATGCCAAAGAGTGTTTTAAGCATTTTAGATATGTTAGCTCATTTTTATCTTCTCATGACCTTTGAGAGAGAGATTATATTATTTTCCTATTTATTTTTTTTTCTTTTAACAAGGCCTTTTTTCTCCTTTCAGAAGCAATAAGCCATTTATTTCCTTAAAATACACAATATATAATTTTCTTTTTACATTCTTGTCTATTTCCTTCACTGGTGCATTTCTTACATAAAACAGCCACTTTTCTCCATGTTAAGTGTTTAGTAAACTCTCTTGGATGAAGGAACTTCCCTGATTGTGACAGCTAAAGACAGGATTTTGTGCTCAGTCTAACATGAAAGTGCCTTATATTCTCTGTTAAGACTCTAGGCAAGAGGGCCTCCTACTCGGAGCTGAATCTTGTGTCTGTGTCTTTTCTCATTGTCCTGCTGAGTCACATGATCTGCATGTAACTTGCTCCAAGAATTTAATTTTGCTTTGCTTTGTTTTTGTTCAGATCAAGTTTAAGGCGAGGTACAGGGTTTTTTCCTCATGTTTCTCTTCTATAGAATCCCTGACTTCCTCAGCTTTAAGAATTATCAGAATTCTTGTAGGTTTTTTTTTCACAAATAAAATAGTAAAAAAAAAAAAAAAAAAAAACCAACATTCTATCAAAAATTCTTTTAAGTAGTCTATAGTAGATTTTAGGACTTCTGTAAACTAAGGGCTTATCATGCACAGTTTCATACTTAATATTACAGTTTTGTTTGTTATGCTTCTCTTTAGAACTAAAGGTGGTCCACAGATTGCTTATGAACGCAGCTTTAAGTGGAAACTTGCCCACTTCCGTTACTTGTGCCAGGTACTAAAGTGGTAAATAAATCTCATTTATAATCATTTAGTCTGATCATTATATAATACATATGCTGTGGCTTACACAATATGATATTTTTATTTTTAGTCTAATGCACTACCCAGTCACGTAAAGATCAATGTGTCCCGACAGACTTTATTTGAAGATTCCTTCCAACAGGTAAGGTATTATCAAAATGAAACAGTGCTTCTTGTCTTATTTTTTTCTGTGCTTCTAAAGGGAGTAAAAAACTTTTGAGTCTTTAAACATTAATAATAAGCCTCATTTCTTGAGTGGCTAAATTAGTAACTACTTTAAACTTTATTATGTGGGCTAGAGGCATACATGGAGGCAAAGCATTCATATATATATAAAATAAAATTAAACTTTACTCTGTAATAAGTGATGACTGTCAACTATTGACAAAATTTTTTAATTACTTTTCTTTCCTCCTCACAGCATCTCTGTGAGAGAATTCCTACCATCATCTCCAGTTTATAGCTAAAGTAGGAGACTGAGAATCAAGAATTTAGGTGTAGCTGAATGTGGCATCTCACGCCTTATTCTCGGCATTCTAGAAGCAAAGACAGGCAGATCTCTGTGAAATCATGTAAGGCTACATAGTGAGAATCTGTCTTAAAAAAACCAACCAACCGCCAGATGGTGGTGGCGCACGCCTTTAATCCCAGCACTCAGGAGGCAGAGGCAGGCAGATCTCTGTGAGTTCAAGGCCAACCTGGGCTACCAAGTGAGTTCCAGGAAAGGCGCAAAGCTACACAGGGAAACCCTGTCTTGAAAAACCAAAACAAAGAAACAAACAAAACCAACCAACCAACAAATAAATAAATAAAATAATTTAGGTGTATTCTTACTAAAATAAAGTTTGAACATCATTGGAGCAAGTCTGTTTTCACATTTGTAAACTTTGTGAAAATGCTAACAGATCAAATTCGTGGATCCATTTGAGTATTCCATTAGTAACTCATGTTCATTCTGACCACCAGGTTTCACTGTTTCATTTAGCCTAAGCATGTTGTTTAAAATTTCAGTCTCTGCTTTCCCTCCCAATATGTGGTCGTTTTCAAATCACTTGTTTCCTTATTTCCATAGTACTGCTCCCTCCCTGTTTCTCTTACTGGAATGTATGTGCCTTTAATATGACAGTTATTCAGTCAATACTTAATGAATGAATGCATGAATCTAACTTGTCTGCCTTTCTAGAGTCATCTGCAGAATACTATTAAAAACAGAATAATGTCATTCTTTTAAGAAGAAGTAGAGAATTTTTCATGATCTTACACTCTAAAGCAATGACTGTAACCTTTTTATGTACTCAAATATGAATTTTGTTAATTTTTTATTATTTCTTTTATTTTTAAGATTATAGTATAATTACATCATTTTCCCCTTTCTTCCCTTAACACTAATATACCCCTTCTGGCTCTTTTTCAAGTTTCTGGCCTCTGATTTTACTTATTATTATTACATACATATATGTTATATATATTGATGTTCACCAATACATAAATACAACCTGTTTCTTCTGTGTAATATTATTGGTGTGTATATGTTTTTATGGCTGACCATATGGTACTAGAGAGCTAATTGGCGTGCTCTTCCCCAGGAAGATTACTTCTCCTCCTCTCATCATTCCTTAGTTGCCTGTAGTTCTTTAAACAGGGCTGAGTCCTTGAGGACCTTCCCCTGTCCATATTAGCATGTCCCTTGGTGTCCTCCTTGTTCTAACTTATGGTTAGCCACTCATGTTGTTAGACTTTATGGGTGTAGCTTCTAACACTTTCACAACAAACTCCCTAATCCTTTGGCTCTTACAATCTTTCTGATGCCTTTTGTGCAATCTTCTCTGAGCTTGAGGTGTGGGAGTTGTTTTGCAGATATCGCAGTTGGGAGTGGGCTCCACAACTCTACATCTTAATTGGTTGTTTTCTGTATTAGTCTCTGTTGCAAAGAGAACATTCTTTGATGAAGAGTGAGAACTATACTTATCTGAGGGTATAAGGGCAAATATTGAGAATATAGTTAGAGATTATGCTGGTTTAGTAAACAGGCTCTATTCCAGGATCTATGACTTCACTAGTGCTTGGGAGTTGGCTAGGTTTCCAGTACCAGGCATGGTATCCCTCTTATTGAAGCAATCTTAGGTCCAATTACAGAGCTGCTGGTTACCATCAAGGTATGTTTGCCACTACTATGGGTTATTGTGCCATGCTGGTTGCTATTATTGTTCGTTATTTTTTTGTATAGGTTAAGATGGAATAGTAATACTGATGTTCTGGTGACATTTATATCATATCTTCATTTACTAGCTATTGTTCTGCTTTAGAAAAGATAGCCATTGTAGCAGTTATCAAAACTGCTTTTGTGTATGGGTGACTAATTCTGAGCCAAATAATTGTTTTAAGTTTTCAAGTGTGTTTTTACAAATGGCTTGTTCAGAGATGTATTTGAATTGCTTTTGCTTTTAGCAACTGTGTATCTAATTTATATAAGTTGTTGTTTTACTTTTCCTGTTTTAAGTCTGTTCAGATATGGGGTTAAGCCTATAATTGCTTCCTAGGGAATACTATTAGTGAGCTGTGTTTGGACCCAGACCTGGTAATTTTGGCTGCAATTCTGCTGGATGATAGTAGATACATTTTTTTTTTTTTTTTTTTACTTTGGAAGTAGATACAAATTTTTATCCCCAGTAGAGCATGCTTATGATTAACTTTGATGGGAACTTATTGACTGTGAAAATGTATTTGGATCTTATTTTAGAGCATGCTGTTGTGTAAATATAAGTCATTGTGTAAGGATTGCAGATGAATTTCTGTCCTCCTCAGGGATAGAAGATGTGATGCAGGTGGGACTCAGAAAGTCCTTTCACCTTACAATATTGCTACAGAGAAGAGCTTACCAGTCACAAGTTGAAAGATTATCAAACTCGAGGAAGGAAGGGGAGAAAAATGTAATCTAACATTTCCTCTCCTCCCACTAACACTTAAGTACAACTACCCTGTAACACCAGAAGGGGGAAGAATATATGAAAGTGAGTCAGAGAAAACTTGAAGGATTTTCCATTTTTAGCTAGTTATGGGACAAATCAGATGAAGTGCAGAATTAAATGAGATAGTGAAATGTGTGCATTTGAAATTACAGATTAAATTTAAATTGAATTATTTTGGAAGTAACTTATACAGTGTATAAATGTCTAAATATTCATATTTTTGTTTTTAATTAGATTATGGCATTAAAACCGTATGACTTAAGGAGGCGATTATATGTAATATTTAGAGGAGAAGAAGGCCTTGATTATGGTGGCCTTGCAAGGTAAAGTTAAAAAGTTACTTTTAATAAGTCTATTTTGTCATCTGCACTGGATGTATTATTAAAAAGATATATAAATATATTAAATTACCTTTTTTAGTAGCAACCAGAGTTTTTTTTTTGAGGGGGGGGGTAAACATTATTACAAATTTTTTTGCATATGTATATATGTATGGTATGTGTGTATGTGTACTTACATGAGTATGGTACATATGTGTGTACATGGGTGTATGCTATGTAGGGGTGTGTGCACATGTGTGTGGAGGCCTGAGGTTGACTTGTGGTGTCTTCCTCTATCCCTTCCTTCATTAAATGTTTAGGCATGGTCTCTTGCTGAATCTAGAGTTCAACATTTGAGCTGGTGTGATTAGCCAGCTTTTTCTGGGATTTGCTATCTCCACATCCCATGTACTGGGATTACAGTTGGTTATATTACCACATGCCCAGAACACATGGGTTCTGGGGATCAGAGAATCATAGTATCCTGCCTGCATGGCATGTTCAGGGTCCAACCATTATGATTATTCTCCTGTATATGCTAAAGTTCTTACCAGATGGTTAGTATTTCACATATGGGTGTAGCATAATTAATGGCTTTACAGAGGATATTTAGTAATTTTGCTATTACAACATTGTCTATTACTTTTATTTATGCTTTTGCTCTGTTCTGAGTTAATTTGGAAAATGAAATTGTCTACATTTACTGAATACAATGCTAAGAGATACCTGTGAAGTAGTTAATGAAAATTCTTTTTTCTTTGTTTTCTCCCTAATTGCTTCACACAAATATAAATTTACATTTTTTAAGTTTATCAGTTTTATTGTCTTCCTAAGAATTCAGATTTTCATATAATTAGATAACCACAATTTCAATATAGCTGAGAGAAGTGCAGAACCAGGTCACAACTGGTAGAAGTAGGTACATAATATTGCTGTGGGTTTGTCAGTGTTTCTATTAGCCTCTTTCTCTATCCAAAACATTATTATATGTCTTCAGTAAGCACTTCTATCCAATAAATACTCATATTGTGTGAATTTTGAGTGAATTTTTCTCAATTTCAGAAATGCCCAGGCATTGAAAAGAAAGGTACATCTTAGAAAAGAGAGAACACATTTTTTTTTCCTCAGTGTCTAACATGATAACATTTATGTTCTTTTGTGAACCATTGTTTGTCTTAATTATTTGGTTCCAGTTCTTTGTTTTGACAGTTTAAATACATGTAATCAGTTCTTGTGTATCATTATTTTCTTACTCCTAACTTTTGATTTGATCATGCATTTGTTGGTTAGACTCACCATCGAAGTGCTTATTCAAGAGTTCATGGGGGGATATGTCCCTATAGTTGTTACATGTTTGGAAGTATTTTCCTTGTTGGTTATTTAAACAGCCTCTCTAGACAGACATTTCTTGCACAGCATTGTCTATCCAGTACTCTTCGGTACTGCTTCACTATCGTGTGGCATCAAATGTAAGCACTATGAAGTATGAGGCCAAACCTTCATCAGAAAATTTCCCTAGGTGTTCACACGGCCCTTTAAAGTTCACTAGTTTCATTGCAGATTGCTTGTTTTTTTTTCCTTTGTTTGTTTTTCTCAAGACAGGGCTTGTCTGGGTAGAACTTAGTCTGTAGACCAAGCTGGCCTCGAACTCACAGATCCACCTGCTTCTACCTCCCTCCGGAGTGCTGGGATTAAAGGCATGTGCCACCATGCCTGGCATTTGGTCTTTTTTAAAGGAACATGTTAAGAGCTTTAATTTCTGGGAAGTTTTCTTCTATTTTATCTTTGAATATTTTTTTTTCTGTTCTATTTGTTCTTTTCTTTCTTCAGGAACATCAATCATGGGTATGTGGAATCTCCTTTGTCAGTCTTACATGTCTATCATATTTTCTCTTAATGTGTCTGTTATCATTTGATCCTAGTGTTATTCCTGTTTTGGTTTTCTAAAGCCTGCCCTCATGTCACTGTTTGCAGGATTGCCCTATGTTTTGCTGCTTGTCATGTGATTTTTCTTCATTTGCTGTTTTTCTGTTTTCTTCATTTTCTTCTCTAGGCCATGCTAGTTCTTATGTATTAGGTCATGATTTTTTCAGCCTTTTGTGTCTAGTTTGAGAGTGCAGAGCTGAGCTTGTGTTGAAGTCAATTCTGCCTCTTGCTGGTTAGGAACTTTTCTTTTGTGTTGGTATTAGGATAAAGGCTTTTGTCATATATCCATTCTTCTTTTGGGTCAATACAGTTTTCTCTGGTTTGCTGCTTTCTAAAAGTGATCTGAAGCAGTTAGAAATTTAATTCCGTGTGTGTGTGTGTGTGTGTGTGTGTGTGTGTGTGTATGCGTGCTTGCACACACATATAAACACATTCTTACTAGATTTACTTATTTCTCTTTTCTGAAGAAAATGTCTTACTTCAGGCCATCCACAAAGTAAAGTTTACTTGGTTCACTTAGTATTTGGAGCCTGAATTTAATTATACGAATTTACATTAATTCATAGTTGATTTTGTTTAGTGACTGTTGTCTGTACCCTACAGGTAGTTTCAGGGAATGTTTTAAAAGCTCTATTAAATATTGGTAAGCAAAATAGCAGATCATAGGAATTGGCGTAGAGGTCACCCATGATGACTTAAAAGTTTTTCAAATTGCTTGATAGTATTATACAAATTACCAGATTGAGATGAAGATTAAAATTGTGTCTTTTCTTGAGGTAAATGTGTGATAGCTTTAATCCCCACACCCAGGAGACAAAGGCAGACAGACTTCATTTGAGGCCAGCCTGGTCTACCTAGCAAGTTCCAGGCTAGTCAAGGCTACATAGTGAGACCCTATCTCAAGACACCAAACAAAGAACAATGGCAAGAAAAACAATTGTGGCTTTTCTTTAAAAACACTGTACCCACATTTCTGCTGTTACTGGCACTGATTGGCTGAATCCTCTAGGATAGCATATACTCTTCACAATAGCAAGTACCCACCACTGTCTAAAATACCATCATATGAAGACTAGGTTATTGTGCCTAGAAGTTTTCTTTCCTTAAACCAGTAATATTTATTAGCAGGCTTATAATGAAGAATGGGGATTGTCACAAGGCAAAGCCCCATGAACTCACACTGACCATAGTAAATATTTGAGTTTGGAATCTTGCTTTAGAACTTTTTATAGATGTTTATTTTGTGTTAAAAATTATTTAAGTATAGCAAAATAGGTAGTTAAAAGTTAGTAAGCACTTAGCACATTTAAAGATTTCACTTTTTAGTTTTCACACCATTTTGAATTCATTTGTAATGCAATTTAAATTGTTCTACAAAAGCCAGATATGCCAGGCCTTAGAAACCTGTGGCAGGAGGACTGCTGCAGACTCAGACTCAGCTTGAGCTGCATATCAAGTTTCATTCTAGCCTTAGATAGGAAGTATGGCCTTATGTCAAAAACAAAATAACAATTCACTGTTTCATAGCAGCAGTGTTATGTGATGCAAGTCACCATCAAATATTTACTAGAACCTGTAATGGAGGCTCAGAGCATAGCTCAGTGGTTTATCCATTGCTTAGCATGCATGAAGTTCTGGATTCCGTTCTCAGCATCAACAAAATAAGGAACATCCAAAAACGTAACAAAGAGCTTGTTAAATATATATTATAGAATACCTATAAGAGTTAAGAATACTGAAAATATATAGACATGGTTTTTGCCTTAGAGGCTATTGTGCATAAAAATACATTTTCAGGTTGTTATTGCACAATGAATGCAATGACAGATAGGAACCATACTCTGAAATTGCTTCAGAAATTGCTGAGATTGAATTGAAATGTGAATTGAGAAAAAGTGTAATCTGCATAGCTTGAATTAAAGTTGAGCAAAGATATCCAAAGAAAAGTTTGATGCAGAAAAGAACTACCGGGGAGGACCAGTGAGCTTGCAGTTTGACAACGCAGAACCAGCAGTGGCTTTGAATGGAAAGCCAGGTCATAAAATATAAATGGAGGAGGGCTAAGAAATGATTAGGTGTGGGTGTGTGTGTGTGTACATACGTGCACGCATGTATGTGTGTGCATGCACACATTTACTTACAGATATATTTAAGACCTATTAAAAATACACATATATGTGAATACTAAAAGTAATCTTGACTTATTTTCTTATAGAGAATGGTTTTTCTTGCTTTCCCATGAAGTTTTGAACCCAATGTATTGCTTATTTGAGTATGCAGGCAAGAATAACTATTGTTTACAGATAAATCCAGCATCAACCATAAATCCTGATCATCTTTCATACTTCTGTTTTATTGGTCGCTTTATTGCAATGGTGAGTTCTCAACTTTCAGTTATTTTGTTTACATGTTGCCTATTTCAAAAGTGTTCCAGGAGCTGCAGAGATGTCTCAATGGGTAAATTATCTTGCCAAGCAGGCTCAAGGACTTCAGTAGCCTGCATATAATTCCAGTACTCAGGATGTAATACTGGATCCTCAGAGCAAGCTGGCTAAGTAAATTTGCTGAAACTGCACATTTCAAGTTTGATTTGGAGAGTCTGTGTCAATATTGTGGTGAATAATTTAGGAAGACTCAACATCAGCCTACACACACACACACGTGCATGCCACATACATAGACATGTGCAAAAGTGTATTGTATAAAAATATTTTGAATGAAATTTTATAACCTCCCTGAGTAGTCACAGGCAATTGACAGTTATTAGGGGCAAGTGTCAGATTCCTCAGTGGTGGAGCAATCAGTAAACTTCCCTTCCTTATGTAACAGTATTTCACTCATGCTCATTCAAGCAGCCCAGATTAAATACAATGGGATGTGTGTGCTTAAACACATATGTGTGTACACGCACGCAGAAAGAGAGATGAAAGTAGAAGGGGAGAAATTTGTTCGGAAGAAGAAAAGCTGAGTGGGAGAGGGAGGGGGATAACATGATAATGGGAATATGATTAAAGACATACATTATATGTATGGATGAAATTTAGGAAGAATAAATAAAATTTAGAAAAAAGTAAAAACCTATTTGTTACTCACTTAGTGTAGGGAAAAAGGGATGGTATATGTAGTTATTTAGCCCAAAGAAAATCTGAGTTGCTGAGTAAGTATGCTTAGTGCTTTTAGAATTTTCAGAGCTTTGCAGTTGCCCCTGTGAATTGTTGCATTTTGAAAGGTGTTTGTTATTTTTACACTATGTTATCCATTGATTCATGTAGCAAATATTTGTTGATGATCTACAATAATTCCATGCCCATTTCTAGGCACTGGGTATTAAAGAACAATAACAATGGTGCAGTTCCTACTCTTGGAATCTAAATTCTGTGAAGGAGGATCTAGGGAGATCTTGCTTTTTCATATAGTGGATTAAAGGAGACCTTTGAAGGTTGAATATGAATGGAAACATGAAGAAGGAAGAGACTGGGTCATATGCATACCTTAGAGAAGAGCACTTAGGGCTCATGGAATAGCAGGACAAGGCCGCAGGGTTTAGAAATGCCTCATTAGTTGAAAAAGAACATGGCTGGGGCAAAGTATATGGAAGACAATGTGAGGGGTGAAATTGAGAAATACCATGTAGAACTTTTAGGAAAGTCATATAAAGGTTTTGAGGAGATCAGTTAGTGTCATGAATTAAGTAATACCAACAAGAAATCCTACAACTATGCACAGGGGAAAGCAGAGGTAGAGACATAAAGACAATTTGTGGAGGTCACAGTGAGATCTCATAGTGATTTTGGATCTATATAGTGTAGTAATAGTTTTAAGAAGTGGTTTGGATTTGGGCTATATTTGGAAATTAGAAAGAACTAGGTTTCCTGGTAGATTAATGGCAAGGCATAAGTGTAAAGTGAGGCATCAAAATACATGGTGCATACATTTGCTTGAAATTGTCAATTCCTAAGACGAGGCTTTGGTGGCAAGAGCATATAAACACAGGAGGTAAGGAAAATCAAGAATGTTGGATTTCTTCTGCATTTCACTGCATATGGCATTCAGTGGAGGTATACAACAGATAGGTATGCATATCTATCTGGCAATGAGGAGATGTCCAGGTTAGAAAGAGGCATTTGGGATTCTAAACAAGTAGAGACTATCAAAAGCTCATGGTTGTGTTAAGAAATAATATGGACAGGGGAGTTAAGGGATATTTGTAAGCTGAGGAGATGAAAAGGAGTGAGAAAATCAAACAAACAAAACTACCTGAGATTGGAAAATCAAGTTAAGTGATTACCAGAAGAAAATGGAAGAAGGAAGTGTTTTTCAAAGAAGATACCATGGTTAATCCTTTCATATGTTACTGATGGGTTTGCATCAACCATTTAGCAAGGTGGAAAATGTTTATGAGTGTTAGGATGTAAAAATTGTTGTGTATTCAAACAAAATATAAGCATCTGTTAAAAGTTTGTAGTAAACTATCATAGAGAATTTGATAGCAAAATAGATTTTCTTATTGTAGCTCAGGCTGGTAACCTGTTGGCTCAATCTCCTGAGTGCTGGGATTATAGCCATGTGCCACCAAACTCAATTGAAAACAAAGAATTTGATGAAGTCAATAATACAAGGAGCAATGCCTTGGATAAAAGGGAGCAGTCTGTACTACTCACAAAAGTAATAAAAAGCTTATTTGCAATAAGAGTGTGGGAGTTCAGATGCTAGTGGTGAGCAGAGTGGGTAGACTGCACAAAAGCTCTCCTGGTTGCTGTTTCCTATGTGCAATAATAAGTATAGTAAGTGTTTGAGGACAAAGGCGCATTGGGGAATAGTCATCTGAGACAGGGAAACTGAATATAGTAAGGAATAATGCTTCCTCTGAGGTTGCTGGGCAAGGTATAGATGGAGTCAATTTTAAGTTGGTTTTTATCTAGGCTTGGGATTTTGTTTGAAATACAGTAGGCAGAGTTTGAAGTTGTGTAAGAGGATAATTTCAATGACTTTGTGATTGAATATAAACTGAATATGTGGCTGAGGGCCAATATAATTGTTTCAGAATCAAAAATCACTGGTGTTTCTTCCTATATTCCTATGTATGTATGTTATGTACATCATGCCTATGCTGTACATAGGTATGAAGACATGGGGCTCCTGCAGATAGGAAATAAATGGAAAGAGGTGCATGGAGCTTTTCATTTCTTCATCTAATTAAGCTAATTATTAAGAATATACTAAAAAACAGGGGAAGTTGATAATAAAGTACCAAATCATATATAGTTTTGATTGTACATTATATGTTACATTATATGTTTGATCTGTGAAATAAAATTTTCATTTTCATTTGTTTTCTATGCTTTGCATTTTCATATTTTAATTTTCATAATTTATACCATTGAGTAGTGCTTTTTAATATGTAAAGTTTCATGACTTCTGTTTTATCACTGTGCTCTAAAGATTATTTTATAAGTTTAAATAAAATGTCTTGTTTTTCTTAACAGGCACTATTCCATGGAAAGTTTATTGATACTGGCTTCTCTTTACCATTCTACAAGCGTATGCTAAGTAAAAAACTTACTATTAAGGATTTGGAATCTATTGACACTGAGTTTTATAACTCCCTTATCTGGATAAGGTTTGAAGATTTCTTTTTCATTGAGGTATTTACTTAAAACCCATTTGTAAACTTTGTTTGTGTGCACACTCACATGCTATCTTTTTTATCCAGAGACAACAACATTGAAGAATGTGGCTTAGAAATGTATTTTTCTGTTGACATGGAGATTCTAGGGAAAGTTACTTCACATGATCTGAAATTGGGAGGTTCCAATATCCTAGTGACTGAAGAAAACAAAGATGAATATATTGGGTAGGTTGATAGATCTGATTGAACCCAGTGTATAGAATTTATGAAATCTAATTATAAATCTCCTATATATACACTCTTAACTTTATTAGTTTTTACCCTTTGGGAAATTCTCATCAGATTCTTGCTCTGCTAGGGCCTGATCCTTGTTCTCTAAAGCTGATCCACATCTCCCATCCCAAATTCCTTGAAATAAAAAAATGTGTGTCATCCTTCCCTTTCCCATTGCATTTGCAACACGCATCCCCCTCCTGACCAGATCAGAAGACATGAGAACACTGGTGCTGAAAAGGGACTTTGCAGTCTTCAGAATCTCAAAAAGAAAAATATATATATATATTCTCCCTCCTATGTGGATCCTAGCCAGTTTTGTGTGTTTGTGTGTGTGTTTGTGTAAAGTGCATGTGCAGTCACAGGATAACGTGGAGAAAGGAGAACAGGAAAGGGTAGATACTAGGTGATGATAAGGAAAACCGAATGCAGGTTATTGACACTTGATTTATGAAGGAGGATATAAACCTTATTGTTTTTCTAGTTCTAATTCTGTCGAGGCTGTTTCATTTTGTGATGATGGATAAATGCATACAAATATGTTCCATAGTGAAAATATAAAATCCAGTGAAAGTTTATTGAGATGTATATACTTGAGGTCTGGATAATTTTGGTGTGTGGACTTTTTAAAATTTTTAAGTTCTTTATAATAAAATTTGAGTTAAAAAAATGTTTTTGCAAAAACTGTGTAGCTTGTTTGTTTATAGATGAAGGGACATAGGCTATACTAGGAATGGGCAAAATCATGTCTGGAAACTATCCTTTCACAGTCATTTCATTCCATTCCCACCCTAAAATTTCTATTTATTTATTCATTTATTCATTTATTTATTTATTTATTTATTTATTTATTTGCTTCCTTACTTATTTTGTAGAACAGCCTCGCCTCAAACTCAGAGATCCACCTGCCTCCCAATTGCTGGGATTCAAGGTGCACATCCCCACCACTTGGCCCACGTTACCATTTTTTTTAAACTGGTACATAATAAATGTTTCATTGGCCTATCTATATTCAGTGTGAATGGTGCTGGGTTTATAAAGAAGTTTCAAGTAATCCTGAACTTTGACTATATTCAGTCTTTCCTTTCCTCCTCTGGGCCTCACTGCCTTCTAATATTCTCCTTCTTTCCCTAGTCTCTTTTATGTTTTCATGTCACATAGGTAAGAGCATTTGCTGCTCTTGTAGAAGACCCGGGTTTGGTTCCCAGCGCCCACATGGTAGTTCACAACCATATATAACTCCAATCTAGGAGATCTGACTCGCAGGCACCAGGTATTCACATGGTGCACATATGTATATGCAGGCAAAATACCCATATACATAAAAGAAAAATACATGTTTGAAGAAAAATTATGGATTTATATATCTTTATAAAATCTGGGATTCACAAGTAAAAGCATGAAATACTTGTTTTTATAAATCTAGTTTATTTCACTTAATATAATCATCTCTAATTTTATCCATTGTCATCTGATTGAGTTTATATATAATTACCATTTCCCTCTTGCCTTCTCTCACTTCAAACCCCCTCCCATGTACCTCTGCTCTCTTTCAAATTCATAGCCCCCTTTTTTCACTAACGTTGTTTTATGTGTATATGTTTATACACACACACACACACATATTCCTAAATAGCTGTTCAGTCTATAATGTTAGTTATATGGATATTTTCAGGGCTGTTTGGTTTTGAATAAATATTTGGTATGCTCTTCCTTAAGAATAGTTCTAATTTTCATTTTACTAATTATTATAGTAGCAAGGCAGATTGCACTCTCATCAGCAGTATGGAAGAATTCTCTTTTCTCTGCTCCCTGGCTAGCATTTGTTGTTTTTTCTGTGGTAGCTATTCTGGGGTCAGATAGTCTCTGTGTAGTTTTAATTTGCATTCTGTGATGACTAGTGATGTTGAACATTCTTATGTTTTTTGTTTATTTGTTTGTTTTTTGGCTATTTGTATGTCGTCTTTCAAGAACTACCCATTCGTTAGACAAAAGTCTAGTGGCTCTGTAACTCTGGGGCCTGTAATTTGTTGAATTGATCCAAATGTCTGTTTTATTTTTTTGACTGTGGTTCTGTTTAAATTTTCCTTTTCGTTATAGATTGCCAGGCTGTCTAGGGTATTCTGTATTTCCCTACAATTTTTAGGGTGTTTTTCTAATTTTTTTTTCCAGAATGCCATTGGCATTTTGACAAGGTTTCCACATTCTACCTTGCTTTTGATAATGTAGCTGTTTCCATGATACTAATTCTGCTTCTCCATGAGTATGGGTGGCTTCTATCTTCTGTCTTCTTCAGATTCCTTCTGTGGTGTTTTAATATTTTCACTACAGAGGTTTTCACTTTCTTGATTAGATTTATTCCTAAGATTTATGTTCTGTCTATCATGAATGTGATTAGTTTCCTAATTTATTTCTCACTACTGGCATGCTCATTACTGGCATATAGAAACACTGTTAGCTGATTTCTATAAAAATTATTAATAACTGTTTTATATATGTGTCTTGATTCTGTCCTGTTACTTTGCTGAATGCATTTGTTAGTTCCAAGAGTTTTCTGCATTTGTCGTATACAGAATCATACTGTCTGCCAGTGGAAAGAATATGACTTGCTCCTGCTTGTGCCTTTGTTTCTTTCTTTCCTTATTTCCTTGGCAAAGACTCAAGTGGTCTACTAAGTATAAGTAAGCACCTTGTCTTGGCCCTGCTCAGAAACGCATTGAGGTTTCCTGCAATGGCTAGATTTGTCAGCTACAGCCTTCACGATGTTGGTGCTTGCTACTAGATTCTTCGGGCCTTTTGTCTCGAAGGATTGTACATCATCAAAGGCCATTTCTCCATCTTCTGAAATCCCATGTGATTTCTGCCCTATAATCTCAGAGTCTCAGTCTCTTTTTCATGTGTGTGTTTGTTATCGGTCAGCCTGTCTATCCTTGTGAAGTTTTGGTATCAGTTGATTACTGTCTTTGTAAAATGACTGACTGACTTTTATTTTGTGGACTACTTTGAGGAGCACTGATGTTAGTTCTGTAAGTGTGAATCCATATAGGCCTGCCTCAGCCATTTTACTTAGAAGATAATTTATTACTCTTTCTATCTCACTGCCTTTTTTTTTTTTTTGGTTTTTCGAGACAGGGTTTTTCTCTGTGTAGCTTTGCGCCTTTCCTGGAACTCACTTGGTAGCCCAGGCTGGCCTCGAACTCACAGAGATCCGCCTGGCTCTGCCTCCCGAGTGCTGGGATTAAAGGCGTGTGCCACCACAGGCCGGCACTGCTTTTTATAGATCTATTTAAGTTGTCTATGTACTTTTTATATAATTGTAGTAGATCATATGTGTCAGGAAATGTTATTTCTTCTGTATTTTCCTTTTATTGGAATATGGGAGAGGTATATGGGAGGATTTGGAGGGATGAAAGGGAAGGGAGAAATGTTATAATTAAATTATAATCTCAAAAAATGAAAATAAAAAGGTTGAATGAATTTGTTAATGGAAAATCATGTTAACTCTAAAATCACACATATGCTTGCATGCATATATGCTTGTTGTGTGTATACATTTGGGGAGTATATTTTGAAAAAGAGAAGGAATTTAAGGCTTTCTTAGTGTATTTTCTTTTAGCTTCATATATAAATGACCTATTTTCAAATACTGTCTTTATTTTCAGTTTAATGACAGAATGGCGTTTTTCTCGAGGAGTACAAGAACAGACCAAAGCTTTCCTTGATGGGTTTAATGAAGTTGTTCCCCTTCAGTGGCTACAGTACTTTGATGAAAAAGAATTGGAGGTTAGGCTCCTTTTTATTTGATAGCAGGGAATGCTGATGAGGGAATATCCCTGTGTTGTCCTTCCATCTGTCTCCACCTCCCACCCCGCCCCCACCTCACCTCTCCTCTCCCTGGTCAGTGTTGTTTGTTCCTTTGTTTAAGACCAGGTCTGCTTCTGCTCAGACTGGCCTTGAAATCCTGATCCTCCTGCTTCAGCCTCTGTCGGTGTCTTGTGCCAGTGCTGATCCACCATGTTTGGCTTCTTTTATACTTGTTCACAAGGTACACACATTTGAGTATAATATTGAATTTTCTCATTTCTCTAAATGTAGCTGGCATTGGGTGTGTCTTATGTTTTGTGATGTTTTAAGAACAATGGTGTTGCCAGACAGTGTTGGCACTCAGGAGGCAGAGCCAGGCGGATCTCTGAGTTCAAGACCAGCCTGGTCTGCAGAGCAAGATCCAGGACAGACACTAAAACTACACAGAGAAACCCTGTCTGGAGTAACCAAACAACAACAACAACAACAAAAATCAATGGTGTTACAAGGACAATATGATTAATCTGTGTCACCTGTTAAGGCTCATAAAACAGGATTTGATCACTGTTAATAATTTAGGGCAGTTTCAAGAATCTTACTGTAGTAGTGACTTAACCTGAAAGATGAGATTTTTAAATTAATTCTTAGTTGTCCTGTCTGCATGTAAGGATGGGCATGCATCAGAAGTGGTTTTGCTTATATAGGGTAAAATACATATAAAACTTACCACTTCAGTGATTTTTAAGTATGCAGTTCAATAATATTAAGTATCACTGCATCATTATACATCATATGAAGTCTTGGGAATTCTTCCAGCTTATAAAAATTGAAACTCTACACACATTAAGCACAAAGCCTCATGTTCCCCTATTTTATTTTTATTATTCTGACTATTTAAATCTCCTTTAAATGAAATCATGTCATCTTTGTGTTTTTAAGACTGCTTATGTCACTACCATAATGTCCTCAGTGTAGCATATTTCAAATGTATACATTTTGATTTATGGCATCTAAGCAAATCTAGAAACAGAGCACATGTATTGCCAAATTATTTTCAGTGGAAAAGAGAAACCCCTTTCAACAAATAATGCTGAAGCAATTGGATATCCATGTGAAAGAAAGTTAACTTTGGCCACTACCTCAACCCAGAAACAAAGATGAATTTTAAATGAATATTAACTGTAAACATGAAAACCTAAAATAAAACAAGAGAATAGTAGCCTAAATGAAATCCCACTTTGGATAATGTTGGTAATTTCTCAGGTTACAATGTTAAATGTATGTCTTCCTCATGCCCTAGCAAAATTCCATTAGGTGCTTACCTATGGAAATGAAATGTGTGTTTATATAAACACCTGCAGGTAAATATAAATATTCATAATATAGGTAGAAGTTGTTTACAGAGAATTTTTTTTTTAACACTGTAAAGAAAACAGCCTGACTTCCTTAAAAGTAAAAATTCTGTTCACTATTAAGGAATTAAAAAGGCTAGGCGTGGTGCAGATACCTATAGTCCTAGCACTGGGAGGATTGCCATTAGTTTTAGGGCTGAAGGTAGCTGGGTATATGTGGTGAGCTCCACCACCCCTTACTTTCCAACAGGAATACATAGTAAGACCCTGCCTTGGGAAGGAGGGAAAAGAAAACACCAACACACTGGCAGAAACTACCAGGACAAACTGTTCTACACAAAATATATTTTCAGAAACTCCTATAAATAAATAAAAAGACATACAAACAAATAACTTCCCCTGGTCCCAAGTCTTTGTTGTGGCTGATAGCGTGCTTCTTTCCCAGGTTATGCTGTGTGGCATGCAAGAGGTTGACTTGGCAGACTGGCAGAGAAACACTGTTTACCGACATTATACAAGAAACAGCAAGCAAATTATTTGGTTTTGGCAGGTATTTGCTTTATCTTTTTTGAGACAAATCATTTGAAGAAAATATTTTCTCATAAAAATGTGGTCTTAAAGCAGTTTTTATTTTTGAGAGTGTTTGGACCTGTGTTTTTGCCTTCTAACTCTCACTATTTTCTAAATGGAAGTAAGATTGGCCTTTAGTGGTATCACAACTGTTCTATGAATTCTGTGTTTCCAGAAAAGGGCATGTGGGTTTTGTCTGGCTGGTTTGGGGATTTGTTGGGCCGTCCATTGAGATAGGGTCTTCCTGGATAACCCAGGCTGGTCTTGAATTTGCTTTCCTCTTGTGTCAGCTCATCCAGTGCTGCCAGGTGTATGTTTTTAAAGACTCTATCAATGTGGGTATTTAATTCTTCTGAAAGTGATAATCTACTAAAGAATTGGAATAATTTAGACAGTAATACACAAGAATGACTATTTTTTCCTACTATGTTTTGGCTTAAACTGTGATCGGGTAGGTTGCAGAACATCCAAGTGCACCATTCTAATATTTAAGCACTTTTTTTTTTTTTTTCCCCAAAGACAGGGTTTCTCTGTGTAGCCCTAGCTGTCCTGAAACTCAATCTGTAGATTAGGTTGGCCTCGAACTCACAGAGACCCACCTGCTTCTGCCTCCCGAGTGCTGGGATTAAAGGTGTGAGTCACCACTACCTAGCTATTTAAGCACATTTTCTTTTTCTTTTCTTTTTCTTTTTTCTTTTTTTTTTTTTTTTTTTTTTTGTTTTGGTTTTTCGAGACAGGATTTCTCTGTGTAGCTTTGCGCCTTTCCTGGAACTCACTTGGTAGCCAGGCTGGCCTCGAACTCACAGAGATCCGCTTGCCTCTGCCTCCCGAGTGCTGGGATTAAAGGCGTGTGCCACCACCACCCGGCTAAGCAGATTTTATAAGACATTTTGTTTTGCTTTGTTTTATAAGTTGAGGATTTTAAATCTCTAATACTGGGATATTCTTTCTATAACTGTTTTACTTACTATAACTCAAGTGAGCAACTTACTTAACGACTGGACTTCTGGCTATTTTCACACTCAGGTGAAAAGCTAGGTATTACATTATCATGGGGAGATTTTCCAAAAGGTACTTCTTTTTATAGGAATGATCCTCATTAGTTCATTATATTTTAATATATAGACCCTTCTGGGAACCTGTCTTAAATATTCATCAGTATGTACAAAATGGCATACACCAAAGTGCTTAATGCAATAATTGTATGCTAACAGAACTCAAATGTCTACCAGGATAGGATTGAATGAACTATAACATTTATTTTCTGTATGTATGTGCTATAGGATATGAATATACCATCTCTGAAAGGTAGGAAGGGAGGGGAAGAGGAGCTTAGTAGTTGGAGGCCAAGCTGAGAAAGCATTTAAAAAAACTAGTGTCTGTTTCTTCTATTTACACAGGAGTAAGTCTGCTTTCAAGATGAAATACAGAAATGCAGACTAGACAGTGTGCACAGGTGTTTCCCCTTTGCACCCTTTCCTGTCTCCTTACACTTTAAAGACCTGCATTGGACATGTGTGTCTAAATAACCTAGGAACTTGAAGTCATATAAACCCAATAAGTATTTGTATTTCTGAACTGTTTGATTTAGGTAAAATGGTGAGGTTTATGTCAGGCTGGTAATAAAATGTGTTTCCTGTGTCTTGATGGCATTGTGGCATTTGAATCCACTAGGAAAACCAGAGACAGATTCAATTCAAATTTAGATTAAATGAGTTTATTCTTATTGCTAGCAGAAGGATGGCAGTGTTAGAACCAAACAGTATGCCATGCAGAAGGGGCAGGTTTAAGGTGTGGTTTTAAGGCAAACATCAGAAAGGCATGTATCACAACTATCCAGGAAATCCACAGCTGGGCAGGAAAATTGTTTTACTTCCCGGTTGTTTACTTTCCCCCCATATAGTAATAAAAAGACCATTTCATCCTCTTTCCCATAGCAACAAGCAGGTTTTACAGAAACAAAGGCAGCTGTCAATACCTCACAGCCCATGACTGTTCTTACCACACGTGCAGGCCACTAGGATCTCCCAGATGTCCAGAGCAAAAGGTCAACAGCCCTTCAGGGATGCCTGGCTCCGTATTACATTTTTTTAGTCATCACAGTGAACCTGTGTAAATCATTACTGAGGTCTGAGCACTCTAATGACTGAGATAGAGCAGTTCATTTCTGGACAGGCAGAAAACACAGTGCCATTAGTTTAGAGCTGGCTTTCATATCCCCACAATGGACTGTGTGCCTCAGCACAATTCTGTGCAAAGTTTTCGATGTGGATTAGCAAAGCGTTTTATGTTTAACTAAATTGTTACATTAGCTACTTTCTTGTTACCACAACCAAAGTCTTGACAAATTCTTGGCCCACAGTTTTAAGAGTACCAGCCATCACAGCAAAGCATGATGTTAAGAGCAGCTACAGCAGTGACCTTGGAAGCTTGTTCGTAGGTATGCAGATCAGGAAGTAGAGATGGCCTGCTCCCATTTCTTTTTATTCAGCCTGGGACTTAGCCCTTGGCATGGTGCCTCCCACCTTTAGGGGAGAGTCTTCTTCCTTCACTTAATGCTGTCAGGAACACCTCAGACACACATTCAAAGCTTGTGCCTTACTAAGGCTTTAGGCTTTTAATTAATCCAATCAAGTCTGTAATGAAAATTAGCCACCTCCTGTGTATTTCCTATTTGAAGAAGCCTTTTTGTTCTCAAACTGCCCTTTTAAGTTACTGACTTCATTATATTTGAACCAACCCATTCATTATTTGCCATTCATATTCCTCTTCCAAAAGAACTTGTCAGCAAATGTCTATTTTGGAGACATCTTTGGTGTTCCAGGTATTAGTGAAGGGCATAGAAAGTTTGTAAAATGTTTAATAGCAGAAAATATCACAGAGAAAAGCAGTGGGGAAGTGTTCATTTGTTTTTGTAGCTTAAAAGGAAGTAGTTGACATAGCTTACCAGTAGTTTAGGGCTCAATGAGACCAGAGTTCAAATGTTCTACTTTTTAGCAGTTTGAAGAGACAAATTACTTAAACTCTATAGGCCTCCCTTTTCTTGCATGTATGGTGAGAATACTAATGATTGCAGCTGCCTCATAGATTGTTGTGACGTCTAAGTAAATGAGAAACACATGTCACAGTGCTTAACACCAGCTCTCAGGAAGAAACAAGTGTACCTCTTAGAGACATTACTGTAGGCAAGTGACTTAAGGTTTTGAAGCTTCTTGTTTATTTCCCATTTGTATGATAGCTGTGATAGTGGCTGGTTGTAGTGTTACTGTGAGGGTTAATTGATGTGAGATCTACAGTGCACCTAAGTGGTAGTATTACACTTTTTGTTGCATTACTTGAGTCAGTGTCAGTGTTCACTTTTTTTAACATTTTCACCTATTTCCTGTTCATTATTGATAGGATGCTGACCCTTATTTTTATTAAAGTACATTTGATTTTGTCATACAGTTTGTGAAAGAGACTGATAATGAAGTAAGAATGCGACTCTTGCAGTTTGTCACTGGAACCTGCCGTTTACCTCTAGGAGGATTTGCTGAGCTGATGGGTAAGTGCAGATTCACTGTAGTTTCTCTGAAGTTAGTTTGTGTAATAGCTATTAGACATACAGTAGACTTAAATGTAATGACTATTTTTTTCTGGACTATATGTGAGGTTTTTACAATAGGAAAAAAATCAAGGATACCAAAGGCATTTGTGTCTTGGTCACTGTTCTACCCTGAAGAGACACCCTGACCATGGGAATTCTTCCAAAGGAAAGCATTTAATTGGGGCTTGCTCACAGTTTCAGAGAGTTAGTCCATTGTCATGGTGGGGAGCATGCCAGCATGTAGGCAGACATGGTGCTGGAGGAGTAGCTGAGATTTCTACATTCTGATCCACAGGTAGCAGGAAGAGAAAGACACTGGGCCTACTATGGGCTTTTAAAACCTTAAAGCCCATGTCCAGGGACACACTTCCTCCAAAAAGGCCCCACCTCCTCATCCATCCCACCCCTTGTGACCAGGCATTTGATTCTAGGAGCCTGGGGGGCCATTCTCATTCAAACCGCCACAGTCTGTGAGATAATGAAAGTGTTATCAAAGAGAGCTAGCTACTGCTTTACTCCATAGGGTCATTGCTAGGAAAGCAAGATTGTGTGAAAATAGTTACCTTTCTCTCCAGGGATGTAATTCTTACTTCACTATCTCTGCAGCACCGAAAAGCTTCTCAGTTCAGAAGTAGACTATAATTATGAAAATTTTAGTTTCCTCTATATCATTCATATAACAATATGACATGCTTCTGTTAGATTTAAAGGACCATCAGATAAATATTTTCTTCTCTTATGTTCCTGATTTAGGAAGTAATGGGCCTCAAAAGTTTTGTATTGAAAAAGTTGGCAAAGACACCTGGTTACCAAGAAGCCATACATGGTAAGTTTAAGAATCCTAAACAGGAAGGTGAGGGCCAGAGAGGTTTTTGTTTATTTGTTTGTTACCAGGTAAGAGCCATTATAGCTACTTCATTACACTTTGTGACAGAATCATATAGTGTTCTGTAACTAAGTACTCTAGAATGAGATTGTATAGCTTTAATAGAAATACTTGAGAATATGTCCATTGGTTTAATGAATATTTAGAGTACCCATTATATAGCAAGTAGGATGGAATTACTCTTTGCATTTTTATGAGCCTTTTTAGGACAGAAAAGATAACAAATAGCTGAAAGGAGAAAAGAGTACTGTAGCAATTGGAGTGTGTGAGTTGCTTGGACGTGATAGTGAGCCAGATTCCTTGGAAAGGGTAATATTTAACTTAACTTTAGTAAATAGCATGCTATGAGGGAAAGTAGACTATTCTTAAAATAAATGCTGAAGAAAGCAAAACCCCTGAATCAAGAACTGAAATTTGACTGAAGTGACTGGAACTTAGTGAGTCAGAAAATATGAACATAATTGGAAATACATGATTTTGCCCATATTATTACTGTAATTTGGACTTCCTTATAAGGAAATTTAAAGGCTTAAAAATTGTAAATAACAAATAATGAGATTTAAGAGAAATCATTTAGTAAAGGTATAACAAAAGTGAGTGAAAGAGAATGCAGGGGAATGTTACATTGTCCGAACCACAAATGATAAGTAGTTCAGGAGCTCAATGCTGTTTTCATCCTAAGCCATGATTTGGCTTTTTGTTGCCTTGGTATTTACATGTACAGAAACAATAGTGTTAAAACTTGGTAGTGCCTTAGGACAAATAAAAGCAGGAATGCCAAGCTATTCTTTGATACTCTTCAAGAACATGTGCTTATCAAAATAAGTAAAGCCAGTGCTTTGTGAAGCACTAAGCATTGTTTATTAAATCCTGATGTTTGAATATATGCCTTTTCTAACATTAATATTCAAGTTTATTAACATGTATTCATTGTATATAGTGATGGGTTTAGTACAGACATCTTCATGTAAATATATCATTTATTTGGCTAAATCCAACCTCTTTCCCTCCTTTATCTCATCTCCCACTATTTCCATTCATTCTTATAGTCTTGCATCTACTTTTATGTCCCATATACATGTATTATAATATAGGATATGTAAATGGAAGAGAACATATAATATTTGTCTTTCTAAGTCTTACTTTGCTTAATATGATTATCTGTTTGAATATTTTCTTGAGGATGACATAACTTTATTCTTTGTGGCAGAATAAAACTATTAGTCTATATATGCATCCCATTTTCTTTGTCCATTCATCTGTTTCAAGACCTGTAGGCTGATAGCATAGCTTGCCTTTGTGAATACTGTTGAAAGAGAGACTGTAAGAATTATTGTGGCATGTTGATTTAGAGTTCTTTAGGTACATACCTAGGGATGGCATAACTGTATCATCATGTGGAAGTTCTACTTCAAGTTTTTGAGAACTCTCCACACTGACTTCCATAGCAGATAGATTATCTACATTTTCACCAGCAGTACATAGGGTTATGTCTTCCTCACATCTTCACCAGAATGTGTGTCCTTTTTTTTTTTTTTTTTTCATGATAGCCATCTGACTGGGATGATGTGAAATCTCATTGTAGTTTAGATTGTATTTCCCTGATGACTAAGGACAATGAACATTTCTTTTTCATATTAATTGGCTGTTTCTTTGTTTTGAGGACTGCCTGTTCATTTCATTAGTCCATTTGGTTTGCTTGGCTTTTGGTATTTAGTATTTTTAGTTCTTGTTATAGATATTAGTCCTCTTGTCATTAGTCCTTTATCAAATGTATAGCTGGCAGATTCTTGCCCTACACTCTAGGCTGTCTGCTCACTCATTTGTTCTTTTTGCACAGTGCTGAAGTTTTGTAATTTCATGCAAACCTGTTTATCAGTTCTTGGTTTCATTTCCTGATATAGGACTCCTTTTCGGAGAATCCTCTATATTTGTTGTATTTTTCCTAGGTTTTCTTCTAGCTGTTTCAAGTATTACATTATGATATTTGATACATCTTAAATTGACTATAGGTAAAGGATGAGAAATAGTAATCTAGTTTTATATTTTTACACATGGACACCCATTTTCCAGCACTGTTTGTTGAAGAAGGTATCTTTTTTTTTTCTAGTGTGTATTTTTGGAATCTTTGTCAAAAGTCAAATGGCTTTAGCTGTTTCTGGGACCTTTATTTTATTGAATTGATCTATCTGTTTTGTTTCTTTGGTTTTCTAGTATAACTTGAAATTGGGTAAGGTAATATTTCCAGCATTGTTCTCTTTGCTCAGTATTGCTTTTCTTTCTCTTTGGCATCTTTTGAAACATAGACTGTAAGAATCACTGTGGCATGTTATTTAGAGTCTTTTAGGTACAAACCTATGGGATGACATAACTGTTTTCATATGAATTTTAAGACTTAGTTTTCTATGTCTGTGAGAATGTCATTGGAGACTGCATTGAATGTAGATTTCTTTCAGTAATATAGTCATATTAATCCTACTAATCCATGAGTGTAAGTGTTCTTTCCCTCTTTTGGTGTCTTCTGTTTTTATCTTGAGTAGTTTTAATGATGTCAAGGTAGAGGTCTTTCACTTTTATGGCTAACTTTATTCATTAGTGGGATTCTGTTTTGTTTCAGAACTATTGTGGATAGAACTTCTTGCTTAAGTTCATTCTTGCCAAGTTCATTCTAGGGGTATAAAAAAGCTAACCAATTTTTATATGTCGACTTTGTGTCTTGCTACTTTCGAAGTGCTTGTTAGTTCTAAAAATCTGGTGGAGTTTATAGTATCTGACATATAGAATGATACTGTGCAACTAAAGGTACTTGACTTCTTCCTTTCCTTTTTGTTTCCATCTGTTATTGCTCTAGTTAAGACTAAAAGAACTCTAAGAGTTGAGAAATTAGACATTCTTTCTTTTCCTGGGTTAGTGAAAATGCTTTGATTTTGTTTATTTTCCTGCTTACCATAATGTTGATTATAGGTGTTGTATATGTCCTTTTTTATATAACTCTTGGATTTTTCAGGGCTTTTATCTTGAGGGGTTGTTCTCTTATCAAAGGCCTTTTCTACATCTGTTGATATGATAAGGTGATTTCTGATCTGTGTGTAATTCTATGAGGTATTTTGTATATTTTGTACTGTTCTTGAATTTCTGAAATGAAACTCAATCATGGTGAATATTTTTTCTTTCCATTTTATATGCACGAGTGTTTTGCCTGTATGCATGTCTGTACTCCATATCTGTGCCACTGGAGGTCAGGCTTTGGATCCCTAGGAACTGGAGTTACAGTTGGTTGTGAGGCACTGTGTGGGTGCTAGGACATGAATCTGGGTCCTTTGGAAGATTGAACAGTGAGTGTTCTTTACTGTTGAGCCATCTTTCCAGCTTCATGAATGATCTTTTTGGTGTGCTCTTGAATTTGATTCACTAGTATTTTCTCGAAAACTGTTACATCAGTGTTTATCGGGGATAATGGCCGGTAATTTTCTCTTTGCTTATCTACTTTGGGTACTAGGGTAATACTAGCCTCATAAAATGAATGTAGTAAATGCCTTCCTTTTCTATCTTGTGCAATGTTTTGAGGAGTGCTAGTTTTAGCTTTCTTTAAAAGGCTGGTGGCACTTATTAGTGAGTCCATTTAAAACTTTTTTTTTTTAATTGTGCAACGCTGGTTACTGTTTTAATCTGCTTAAAGTTGTTTATATCCTCTTAGTATAATTTTGGTTTGGTGGTAAAAGAGTATTGGCTTAACAGGCTTGCGTTTTCATTGAAATAAACTTAAAAGACACAATTAAGAAAACACTATTAAGTAAGAAATGTTCTTCATTGGTGGTGATACTATTAAAGATAAGATCCTGAGGTCAGTAACTGAAGAAAATAGAGCAACAGATAACTAAAGAGTGAGAAGGACAAGGAAGTGGGAGACCATGACATTGTTTTCATCTATATGTAAATACTATGAAGTAAGTCCTCTAAATCTGTTTTCATCTACATGTAAATACTATGAAGTCAGTCCTCTAAACCAAAGCTTTAAATGAATGAAACACAACCAAGAACATGTAGCTGATGAACTGGGTGTGCATCAGAAAAGGAACACTTTTACTGATTGTCTTCAGAGGAAATGACATTTTTCACCTTGTTGGATTTCACTTATGATAAGAGATGAAGAGTTAAGACTATAAGAGACTAAAAGCCATGAATCAGAAACTCAGACCAGACCCGAAAGTCTGAGATAGGATTGGGATTTAATTCAAACAAGGGACAATACAAATGAGTATTCTGATGAGCATTTGGATAAAAAATAGGTGATCAGAAAGATTTTGATTAATAACAATGACTAAGGTAAATGGTGATCTCATCAGTAATATAGTTAGCCTTAATGACTCTCAGTAAGATGGGGCATTATTACTTATGGAGTCCTACTAGTATCATCTTCATAGTGAGGTAGCGGCTTTGGTTTCCTAGTTACAGAGTCAATAAATAATAAGCATTTAATTTTTCAGTTTACATGGAAAATACATGGGCAAGTCTCTTCCCTTTTTACAGATTTGTACAAGTAGCAAATTTGATTTATTCTACTTTGAGTACATCAGACTCAAAGCCAGACCTAAAAACCAGTACTTTGATATTTACATAATCAGTGCCCAATTTAAAAAAATGAGTGTATTTTATTAATATGTCTCTGTCCTTTATGAAGCAGCACAAACATAATGGCCACTGTCTTGAAACTCTTTGGAGCATTTTCACATAATCCATTGTTGTCTGTTATTCAGCTTAACATTTCCTAAATTAAGTATTTACTAGTAATTCAGAGATGACTCTGCACTTAATCTAATGGGGGGAAAACTGTAAGTCATAATAAGAATGCTAAAATCGAAATAAAGAGCGATGTAAGATGCTATAGATAAACATCTTAGAAGCTCTAGCATTTAGGGTGATTATTGGTGAACAGATGAGACTTTCACATGTAAGGGTATTCTAGGCCAAAGGATGTGACTAGAAAAAAGCATGTATTATGTTAAAAAGCATAAACTAAGTTATTAGGCTTCCATCAGTCATTCTACATCTTCTGCAGATTTAGTAGTAAAAGGTTTCTAAGATTGGTCTAAGCTAGTGTGTCTTTTTTGCAAAGTGACTCAGGCAGTGATGTAAAGCAACATAGGGGGTGAAGAAAGGAAGTGGATGGAAAGTAAGCAGAGCGACAAATTCTTAATGGTCCAGAAAATGTATAATGACAACAAAAATGATCAGGAGGAAAAAATAGTAGAATGACAGAATTTGGCAAAGGGTATGTGAAGTATTGTTTTGGTATAGGAGTATATTGAAAAAGGGTTTTTTGTTGTTTTCCTAACCTCAGTTACCATTAAGAGTCTTTCTTTCTTTCTTGGAGCATAGTTTAAAATGAAAGGCAATCATATAAAGTCTAAATTGCTACCATCAATATATTTGTTTTATAGTATGAATAAACTAGAATGTTAATGATGGTTTTCATAACTGTTGAAATTAGCTGCCTTTTCCTCAAGACTCTTAGTTATCGCCTTTCCTAACTTGCATGGTTGGGGGCAAGAACAAATGATAAGTGTTTACAAAAAAAATGAAGGTATAGAAAGGTTTTGACTCTTTCCTGGATGTTCACTAAGCTGTCAAAACCATGGATACTTGAGTCTAATGAAATTAGTCATATATTTTAGAAATGGAATATTATTCTTTTTTAGTTTCAATGTTTTTCTTTTCATCACTCAGTCTCAGAAAAGAATTGATCTTGGAAGGACTAGAAAATAGTCAGTTTTTATAGAATTTAATATGGTAGGATTATTAAAGGAGACAAATATGTATCTATTTTGACTGTCTCTACTCAGAACTTAACTTCCATGAGAGAACGGACTGAGCATTTTCATCACTGTATTACCAGCTACTGGGACATCTTGCACACAAAATTTCTCAGAAAATAATGAATGGATGAAATTAGTTCTTAACCTAAGGAAAGTTATGTGGACTCATGATTTTGTCATAACACAGGAATAGCAAAAGGAAACCCATTTTTAATCTAGTCTTCATACATATTGATATTATTTGTAATTCCATTATTCATCGGCAAATATATAGATTTTTATGTCTTAAAGTTGAATAGATTCCTCTATGAAACTTAGATGCGTTAGTTAATATGCTAATTATATTAAAATGTTAGGATACCTTTTGCAAAATTTTTACATACATAATATTCAAGGTTTCAATGTGCTGTTTAAGAATACTGTATTAAAAATCTCTTCAGTTTATTTTATTGAAAACGTCTGATTTTGTTTTTGTTTTTGTTCAGTTTTAATCGCTTGGATCTACCACCATATAAGAGTTATGAACAACTAAAGGAAAAACTTCTTTTTGCAATAGAAGAGACAGAGGGATTTGGACAAGAATGAATGTGGCTTCTTGTCTTGGAGGAGCTCTTGCATTTAAATACCCCAGCCAAGAAAAATTGCACAGATAGTGTATATAAGCTGTTCATTCTGTACAGTTAATTTTCTGAATCTCTCAAAGTATCAATGTTTTCCGTTCTTCCACAGAAATATGCAAAACATTTCATCATTTTCTACTTTATTTATTGTTCCCTTGAAATGACTGACCAGGAAAAAGATCATTCTTAAATTTTGAAGCAAGAGAATTTATTAAGAAGTATATATCTATATAAGCATATGACAGTGGCTCTAGTTTTATAGAGCACCAGGTGTACTAAACTTGGCAGCCATTCACTCAAAAAGCTCTGAATTTGCTTTGCCTTGTTTCTGTTATCCAGGGGAAAAGTGCAAATGTTCCATGTTCTTCTCCCTAGGTGACATCTGGTTGTGTTTAGTTGCATGACTGTTCAGGAAGGTATGTAGGGATTAGGCCAAGTCTTTAAGTGTATTTTCAAAATGCTGCTGGCTTTTCTGAAGACAAGTACTTCAACTTACCGAGTTCTAAATAAATAGATAAAAATTTCCCATCATCGTTATATCAGTAAACACAGAAGAAATGTAATAGATCCAGTAGTGTCTAGGAGCAGCTGGAATTGATTTGGTGAGCAGCAGAGGTCTATTTACATGTTACTTTGGGATGCTGGATATTTGTGGAATTTCAAAGAATCAGGCATTTCTGTACTTAACATTTTTAAACTTGTAATGTGCTTCAAATTTAATTAATAATAAATTGATAGTTTAATACTTAGGGATATATAAAGGTACTGAACTTTGATGCTTTTGTGCTCAAGGTTTAGTTTTATGAAATTAGGATGTAATTAAACTAAATGGATCAAAAAGCTGCATAAGTATTTAAATATTCACAATAAGAATTTTCTATTAGTGTCTAAATATCCCCCTTCCTTTAAAATTCATGAAACTTGTTTCCAAATTCAGTAGGTACATTAAAAAAATCCTTCGTGCCCATTTTATATAGTTCAAGTTGTCTCCAAATAACACTGATTTTCATTATGAGGGCATTCATGGTGTATAGAAAAAATTAAAATCTAATATAAATGATATTGCTACTTTTAGCAAACTGGGCTTCCTAATTAATATAAAAATATTTTCCATTTTTATCCTTTCAATATGCACTTCGAAGTTCATTAACTTAAAATTTTGTAACTATGAAGTTCACTTAGAATTACAACTTCTACTCACTAGTTTAGTTTTGCCAAGATTTTATTTTTCTACATATTTAGATTATGTTCTTCAGTTTTATTCAAAATTCAAAAAGAAAAAAATAAAACCAGTAATTTTCTTAGTTGATAAACTACAGAAAATCTGGTTATTTTCAAGCTTAAAGAATTTTTTTTAATCCTAATATATGACAAGTTATATAGTAGAGGTTGGCCATTCTTAAAGTATGCATAAATTATTCTGTAAAATAATAAACTTGCTATGATCGAAAGTATTGGCTTTCATTCAGTGGAAGTATTTGAGACTATCATTTTGCAGACATGGTTCAAGGTGGCTTTCAGGTGGGATTTCAGGGAGCTGGTCCTTTTTGTTACTTCACACTGGTAACAGCCCATAAGACCAATCCAGTTTTCTGGTGAAGACTAGTTTGCAGACCTCATCAGGCCTGTCAATCTTTCGTATGCAGTTATATTTTTAAGACATATAGACTTCTCTTATCTTCTCAGTAGTGGACATAAAAATCAAAGAGATGTGGTTCACTTCCTGTCTTCTCTCCTTCCCATCCCTATTCTGAACTGGACCCACTACACAGTCATAACAAAATGGGAGATGTGGGAGACTCAGAGATGGGCTAATAATACATTATAATAGTGATGGTTCCCAATATCACCAATAAATTGAGCCAAGGGAATGGGTCATAGGCTTAAAACAATTTTACCACTCAACTCGGCCAGCTATCTTTGGGGAAAGAAACTGCTATTTGGTTTTTTGTTTTGTCCTTGCCTTTTTTTTTTCTTTTCTGTACTTTCTAGGCAGTTGAAAATGAAAATGTAACTATTTCCTCCAGCTGACTTCACCCAGTTCTCCTGAAAACTAAATAAGGTGTCGTATATCTACTCAATTCCCAGACAACCTTGCTTTTGTTTGGGGTTGCAAAGACCCTAAGAGTAAGCTGCTTCTGAACTGAGAAAGCTCCTGATATATACTAGGGAGCGGTAATGGAGTTTCCCTGAATCTGAAAACTCTTACAATTGTATGCCCTGAGCTGTCTCTTTAGGAGACTCTGGTTCTTGGAGAACCATGTAGATGCTCCTGCTACATTATTGCTACATGTTCATTTTCTGGAACCAGGCCTAACCTTGCCCTGTGGCTAGTCATGTTTCCTGCACTACAGTATTCTCAGTAAGCTGAGGCCAAACAAATGTAGTTTATTGTAGGCTTATTGTGTCCTAACATTTAAACATTAACATAATCTAGTAAACAATGAAGAAGCAAAACAAATCAGTTATTGAAATGCGAAATAAAAGTTCTCCTGTAACATGCCCTACTTCTTAATCTGTTGAACATAGAGATCACGTTTAATGTCACCTGGGAATTTGACATAAATCTAAAATTGCTATGTCCTAAATTCTAAAAGCTCTACTCCAAAATTCAACCAAGGAGAATGCAACTAAAGTGATGATAGTATTTCTTTTTAAAGTAGTAATTCTATGTTTTTCTCATGAACTATTTATTCTCTTGGTCCTTGTGGTTAACTTGGCGTTTTTTTTTTTTTCAGTATACCTTTTTAAAAATGAGACAAATCTGACAAGCTATGTTGTAGCATCCATTGCCTGTTGATGGTTCACACTGGGAGTATTTTGTTATCAAGAAGTGACTACAGGTTCACTGCCGAATATGAGGGGAAAGGGGACAACAAAATAACCAAAAAGACCTCCAGCTTTTCCCTGGTGTGCTCAAAGGCCTATGCTCCCCTAGCCACTGCACTACCAATAAACAAATCCAAATTCAGGTTTTATACAGTCCTCAAAGGTAGGAGACACAGTTAAGGAGAGGAAATCACCCACTGCTATGTCTGTAGTATGTTAGCATATAGAATACAACAAACTATGTGCATGGGGAAATTAACCTTCTCAAACAAAGTGAGGTCTGGAATGCACACGGAGTCAGATGGGAATTTTACAGGAAAGAGAGATAATGGCATTAAAGGGTGTATTCTCTGAGTAGTAGTCTCACCCTTGGGCCCACATCAAGAACGAAGGTAAAATCTTATGAATAAGGCTCCTGAAAGTAAAAACAAGGACTTAGAAAATACATAGAATCTTGTGTCTTCCTGGTCATTTATCCCATGTAGGAAAACAAATATATAAAAAAAAAAAAAAAAAATAGGTCATAACAGCTTTAAAATTTTATTAGTATATATTCACTATACAAAATAATGGGTTTCACTGTGACATTTTCACATGTGCTCTGACATGTCCAGCTCACCATCACCTCCTTCCTCTTCCCAAGTAATCTGCCTTCTACTTTCATGTTATTTGTTTGTTTGTTTAATTTGGATCCACATGCAGTATCCATCTGAGCTTATATAGGCTTAACAAGATCATCTTCAATTCCATCCTTTTGGCTGCAAATGAGGTAATTTCACTTTATGGCTTAATAAAACTGGTTTGTTAATATATACATTTTCTTTGTTCACTTGATAGACATCTACACTGATTCCATAACTTGTTTGTGAACAATGCCACAATAAACATGAATGTAAAACAGCTTTAGTTTTAATAGCCAATAACCAGAAAAAATTAAATACCTTCAACAGATGGATAAGAGTATATGATCTGGCTAAGTGAAAAGGCACAATCTCCAAAGATTATATTCCAGAAGTTTCATTTTCCTAAGAGTCTTGAAATGACAAATGTATAGCAGATTAGCTGTAGGGTGTATCAGGAATATAAGAGGAACTGAAAGTTGCTGATTGTGGCTATACAGAGCACTGGATGTCTGAGTAAAACAAGTATGTATCTTGTCTGTGGTGGTAGTTATAAAAATTTGTATAATAAAGTTACTGAGAACTAGACATAAAGTGAGGACATCTAGAAGTCGTAAAATCTGAATTAAGATCTACAGATCATACCAGTATGTTTCTTAGTTTGTTTTAAAACCATAGTTACATGACACTCAAGGGCAAATAGGAACAGGGGTATTCAGTACCTGCTTGTACTATATTATATAATTTCTTGTGAATCTTAATTATTTTAAAATAAAGAAGGTCTATAAAGCATCAGAAGATAGATCCTCTAATCAACAAAAGTCTTCATTACTGGAAAATACCTTGTTTCACAAAAAGAACTCTCCAGAATTTTTTGTGTGTGAGTACTAGGGATTGATTCCAGGACTTTTGAGGTGGCAACAAAAATTCACTAAAAAAGCCATTCTAAGGGGTAAACTCACAGAAGCAGCCAGGATACATATCTGGTTTAAAAAAAAAAAAAAGAAAGAAAAAGAAAGAAAAAAGCCCTTATTTAAGAAGTACAAGGACCTGGATATAATGTAAAAAATTTAAATTCTTTAGCATAATATACTAATGTGAATATGAAAAGTAGCTAAAGTTCATAACTCAACAATTACTGAAGATATGAAGTGGCTGCTAACAAAAGTCAAGAAGGGAAAAAAAATGAAGAAAAAGATAAAACAAAACAAAAAACCCAAATCCAAAAACATGCGAATGAAGACAATTATCATGTTTTTAAGCAAAACACAATGTGTCAAAAATGGAAATGAAATTAGAAAATGAAACAAGTTAATTTCAAAGTCATGAATATGAAAGCCAAAGAAGACTGAATATAATTAACTGGAGTCCAGAAGACAAGATGAAACATGGATTCTCAGAGGGTGATTTGGAATGAAGGACAGCTGATAACAACTGGATTGGCCTCTCCAAAACGTCTATATTGTAAGATGTGGGAAAAAAAATTTTCTGTACTAAAACTGTCTGCTGCAAATCAAATTCTTGTCTCAAAAAGCAGTTTTTTTGGACAGTTAAGGAAATCTGAGTATGCCTTGTTACGAAGTAATGTACTAGGTGTGGTGATATATTTGTTTTGGAAGGTGTACTTATTCTGAAAAGCAGCTGAGATAAGGGTATGATATCAAAGGTTTAAAAATCCATTATATATGAATAGTATATACATATATAAATATGATATAGCAATGTATTAACACCTTAAATCCAAGTACAGGATGTATTTCCAATGTTTGTTTGAAAGTTTACATGGTAAAACAGGAACAGCACACACCTACACATTTTGCTGGAATTTATTAAAACATTACACTTCTCATGTCTTTTGGAGAAAATAGACTTATACACAGTCTCACATTTATTTAGTGTAAGTGGCATTCAAGTTTCAGGTGTTACAAAATGTTAAGTTTGCTGTGGTGGTGCCTCAGACTGAAGTGACAGCACCTTGCCTGTTAAATACATCTATTTCCTTCTCACCCTGAAGTCTGTGTCCCTCCATTCTATAAAGGATTGCAATTTGTCAGGTGACAAATTCAACCCATACATGAAGCTATAACACATTTTAAAAAGGAAAATCATTCCACAGTATTTTTCTTTATCTGGGCTGTCTCCTATGACACATCACTTAAGTTCTTTATGCTAGGAACCTACAACATCATAAACACCTAACTCCTGTTTTTCCTTTTCTCTAAGATAGCCAACTTTCAGTCAGTTACAACATGGAAACCATTCCCTCATATGCCACCTATTCACAAAGGTTTCTTTCAAAAACCTCTCATCTTGATGTGAGCAATTCTTATATATCCCATACCATTTTTCCTGTTGGTGTTCCAAATTGAAAATGTCTGTATGAACAAGAGACGTGTATTACTGCCACTCTTAAGGCAATGTGGCAGTTTCTTTTACCCATTTACTTATGAAGAAAACCAGAATTTTGTACACTTATTGTGTAAAATGGTCACACATCAATGAACTGGGGGAAAAAACCCACAGAATCATTATGGTTAATGCATCATCTTTATAAATGAATGAAGTGCAAAGTATTAGGTACATTGCTGCCTTCTCCAAAAAGTTCTCAGTTCTTGTCACAAACCTGTAAGCAACTGAGCAGCTTCTGTCTGTATCTAAAGTGAAAAAAACACATTACATATAAATAGTGCAGCCAAAATCTGAAAATTGTTAATTAGACTGGTTTCTAGGAGTTTCAAGATAACAAAGACAAGACATGGTATGAATAAGGTCCCTGGACAGTGATGATTAGATGAGACCCCAAGAGAACTCTAGTTCATTCTCTTTACCTTCCATAGCCTGCCCCCAAGTCCATTCCCCCAGTGTCAGAAATGGAACCAGGTCTTTGTATGTGTCTGGTAAGCATCTATGACCAAGTTGACTCTTACGTTTTAGAAATCATATCTGATCATATATACACACACACACATATGCATATATATACATATGTGTGTGTGTGTGTGTGTGTGTGTGTGTGTGTATATATATATATATATATATATATGTAAAATAGATACACATCGATTAATTCTACACTGCAGCAAGCAACTTCAAACATTTGGTGATAGTAACTAAAGGGTTCTCATGTTAAACTGTAAAGGTAAATAAACAAATGGGTACTTGTACTTTCCACAATACTATGCATTTAAACAATTATGCTTTTAAAGAAGTTCTCAGTTCATTTATTTACTAATGCCTCAATGAAAGCCTATCTGCCTTACTTTATTACAGATATTTTACCTGTTTATCTTCTTCTGTGTGTGCTGGATAACCCTTGGCTTTTACCAGCCAGAAAGCAGCAAGCTTTTTGTTGTTTAGCTTCAAGTATGTCTTTCCTAAAAGCAGCAAGTTTTTGCTGTAGAAGTTTGGATCCACTGTACATAAGGAAGAGAAACAAAGTCAGCTCCAGAGAAATAGCATTTTTATTTTTATAGGTTTAAATTTTTTGGTCTAAATTCTAATAAAATTGTGTGGTAAAACAATGATTAGGCTAATATAATTATTTTGTTCAATTGTTACCTTTCAAAAACCACCTTAATATGCCAAGCGGTGGTGGCATACACCTGTAATCCCAGCACTCAGGAGGCAGAGGCAGGTGGATCTCTGTGAGTTCAAGGCCAGCCTGGTCTACAGAGCTAGTCCAGGACAGGCTCCAAAGCTACAGAGAAACTCTGTCTCGAAAAACAACACAAAACAAACAAACAAACCACCCCAAGATGATTAATTATGTGTTGAATATACTTATGGGCTCCATATATTTCTATACCAATGTCTCACTTTAAGAATTTATTATATGGTATCTTCATGCTGATAGAACATGAGCTATATAAGAACCATTTTCTTTTTAAACCACCCATCTTTATTGTATTCCAATCGCCTAGAATAGTGTAGGGAAAGTAATACACTTAGTGCATTTGTTCAGTGAATGAGGGAATGCATGAATGAAGTCACGGTTAATATAAATTTAATCTATTCGTTAAATGTCTCCTATACTTATGTACAGAGAGAGAAACATGAACACAACTAAATGCTTTGCCAGATAAAAACTTATGTGCTATAAGAAGACACATTTAAAAAACAAACAAATAAACAAAAACGACAACAACTAATTGATAGATAAACATCTTGGAGGATGAACAGGATTTTAACAAATAAAGTAGAGAATATTCTTGGTTGAAAAGTACAAAGATTACCAATGTGAGAATAGAATAGTGGTTACCAGAAGCTGGATAGGGGATTGCAAAAGTAGGGAAATGTTTTTAACAATTTACTATAGGGGCTGGAGAGATGGCTCAGTGGTTAAGAGCACTGGTGGTTCTTCCAGAGGTCATGAGTTCAATTCCCAGCAACAACATGGTGGCTCACAACCACTTGTAATGAGATCTGGTGCCCTTTTCTGGTGTGTAGGCAGAACACTGTATACATAACAAATTAATTAATTAATTAATTAATTAATTAATTAATTAAATCTTAAAAAAAATTTACTACATATTTTTCAGACTTACAAGACTCCAGTACTTCCCAATACAAAGATGATATATGCTTGAGATGGAGATAACTTTTGATTTGATAATTACTTCATGTATGAATATACTTAATTACCAATGCTCCATAAATATGTATATTAAATAAAAATATTTTTTAAGAAGCCTATGAATGTAAGTATGAAAGAATCCTCTCACATTCTGTTTTATTTTTATTTATTTATTTATTTATTTATTTATTTATTTATTTATTTATTTATTTTTTGGGAGAGAATTCTGCTGTGTAGTCCAGGTAAGCCTGGAACTGAAAAATTCATTGTAACTCAGTTTCACATTACCTCAGTCTCCTAAGTGCTGGTGGTAACAACAGGCATGCACACCACACTCAGCTCTAACTTCACATAGTTTCCTCTTAATAACCTTGGCCTTTCTTTATTCCAAGCATGCTTTCTTAGGCCAGGGATGAAGCTTGGTAATAGAACACATGCATAGCACATACCAGGCAATAGTTTTTTAAAAAAAAACAAAGCCTGCTTTTTCCTGGATAGAACTATGATTACCTGCATTTGCTTAAAACTCAGTCATTTGATTTCTCTTCTGGTCTCTTAAGGACAGCAGACATACACATGGTACACAGACACACATGCAGGTCAAATACCCATACATAAAAACTTTTAAATTTTATCCCAATGAGAAAGATATAGCAAAATATATATTTATCTTGATTTAAAATTTTCCATGACATAGTCAACACCGAGACAATACTATTCAAATAGTTGAAATAAAATTATTTCACCTTGTTCTGCCCTGTGAAAGTATTTCAGAGCCTGTTAAAGAATACAAAGAGTAACATAGAATGGAAAGAATTAGATTCAATAACTGAGGGGGAAAAAAACACATTTTCTTTAAGATTTATTCTTATATTAAAGGTGTCAGAAAGTAAATGATTATTAAAAGAAATAAGTTCAGTAGGGAGATTAACATAGGTTCAATATAACACTATTAAGTCATCAAAAACTATGATTTTAATAATGAAGATCACTTCTTGTAATTACCCGGTTGCTACTTAAGTGTTTGTACCAGACTATCCTGGCACAAAGTTAAGGAACTGATCATGTGGAATTCAGCTGCTACCATTCTCTTAAGTCATGACAGTCACACTTCTAATACAAACTAGATATGATTAAATGGTGAATTCATTCACTGCTTATACTTTTTGATGTGTGTGTGTGTGTGTGTGTGTGTGTGTGTGTATTTGGTTTGGTTTGGCTTTGGCTGGGAATGTAAAGAAACCAGGTTCCTTAACATCTGATTGTATACCATAGATTCCTAGGAACAAATAACAACAAAGACTCCTTACTATGATAGGAGAAATACTAGGATAATTTGTTTCAACTGCCAAGTTCCTTATATTTTGAAAATTAAGTGATTAAATAAACTTAAGATTTTCATTCAGTAGGCTAGGAAGTTAGGTCAGTGGGTAAGATCCTGGTTCAAACCCCAGCATCCAAAGGGTGGACTTTAAAGCTTGTGTACAAATTCTTTTCAGATTTTATTTTAATAGGAAAATCAAACAGCCTTTAAAATATGAGGAGCCTTTCACACTCAAGAATCTTTTTAAAAATAAATTCTTACATGTTCTTCATTTCTCTAGATGACTTGCTATGTATAATATCTAAAACTTACTGGGTAACAATTACTATATTTCTTTCTCATTTTATGACTTCTATGTGGTATAGATTACAAATAGAAAATGGAGGTCTGTTTTCCCCATGAGCTACTTTAGCTGACAATATACCAGAATTATCAGCCTAAACCACTCACCTAAACAAGACAAAAAAAAAAAAAAAAAAAAAAAAGCACTCACCAGTCCTGGACAGTAAGTATTAAGCCTTTGTGATATTGTTGAATTGGATCATTAGAAACTTGCTCAAGTTTCTATCAGAATCAGATCTCCATATGTGTGGACACTGTAGAATGGTACTGTAGTTAAGAAATCGGTACTAACTTAACAAAGGACATCATACTACCTCCTCATAGGTGGAACTAGGAGGATTTGCAAACAGCACTTTAGCAATTCTTCTTTGATACCAAGGCATTTCAGCAAATGTATAGCACCTACAGGGAAAGAAGGATAGCATTACACATTCAAATTGTACCATTTTTACCCAGAGAACCAAACATTTTAATAGAATTATAAAAGGAATCCTCTATTATATTTTTAAATAATTGGAACTTTACATGATACGTAGTTGGTTAATATTCATACTTAGTTTATTATCTAGAGACAGACCTGTTTCAGGAGTTGAGTCTATTTTGTGATTAAATGGAAACAGCTGTGGTCACTTTGTGCCAGGTCCTGGATCAACATTTCTCTTAGAACAACTAAGTGACACAGGGTCGCTGTTACGATCTAAGTTGTCTTTTGAGAATGGGTTACACATATCCCAGGCTGGCCATGAACTCCTCGTCCTTTTTTGCTCATCTTCACTGTTGAAGGGTTTACGCCTGGCTTACTACTAGTTTTGAATTCTCTTAGATGACAAAACAATGTATTGTACATGAAAAACAATATCGGCCACTAATTTATGCCCATTTAAAAAAGAGTGAAGTAAATGATTAGCATCCAAAAATAATAACAACTTTCTGAAGTAGGAAAAAAAAAAACATTTCAGATCTTTGACTAGAGACTGAACTCCTTGAGGCATAGATTGTATCACACGTTTGCTTATTGATTAAGTGGCTATCCTTTGATAATTATTAATCTTCAGTGGGTAGTTCATCTGAAAAGTATTTCTTTTGTAAAGGAGTATGATAGACTTTTATACCAGCAAATATTTAAAACATTGGTATGCCCTCATATCAGCAAAATAATTCCTCATTTTGGACACAAGGTCACATTGAAACTGGAAGAAAGATTACATATTTCTCCAGAATATTCAAATCTCAATCTGATGTTTTGAAGATACAAAGACCTCCTGTGGCAACCTACTGTATTTATAAGAATGCAGTTTTATTTAGTACTGTAAATGAGGTCTTTACCAAGAAAGGAAATTTAAAGGTCTACAGAAAAAAATCTTAAAGTCTTTAGTTTTCTTGGGATTTTTATTTTTCTGGTGGTGAGAAAGGGTTTTCAGACAGGGTCTCATGTGAACAATGCTGCCCTGAACTCACTAATCTTCCTACCATTGTCTAAGTGCTAGGATTACAGGCATACACTACCATGTCTGCCTACATTGACTATGTTCTAGGAATACATACACAAGTGCTATTTAGTGATTTAATACTCAGCTCTGTTAAATAGTACTTTAAATAGTTTGTTTTGCTTAGATATATATTATAAAATAAAATATTGCTTATACATAGTATGAAATAAGATCACACTAAATAGGACAGAAACATTATTGAAATTTTCTTACCAAATACCCATAAGGTGAATTGAAGTAGCATCTTTAGGGTTCAGCTCAATGGCTTTCTGTTAAGAAATAAAATCTTTCTAAACACCAAAGCAGCAGTGAATTAAAAAAAGAAAAGTATAACCCTGCAATTTAAAGGGTAAGGGTGTGTATGTGTGTGTGTATGTGTGTGTGTGTGTGTGAATAAATACCACATATGTGCAGGTACCCATGGAAACTAGAAGAGGGTGTTGGGCCATTTGGCGCTGGAGCCACCTAATGTGGGTTCTAGGAATTGAACTCAGGTCTTCTGAGAGAGCATTTCTCAGCACTTTCAACCACTGAGCCATCTCTCTAGCCCCAAAACCTGCATTGTAATCAAAAACAGCATTTTCCCTCAAGATACATTCTTCCTCCTTTCACTGCCCCCCATGTGTGTTTATATGTGTTTAGGTGAGAGGTTAAAGCCAGATTGTCTCCCCAATCATTCTCCACCCTGACTTTAAAGACAGGGTCTTTTACCAAACCTGGAACTCACTGACTGGTTAGACCAGCTGGCCAGCAAGTCCCCAGAATCCTCTTGCCTTTGCCTCAGCCCACACTAGACTTAGAAGTGCACATCTCCACACTTAACATTTTACATGGATGCTGAGTAGTTAAGCTCTGGCCCTCATGGTTGCATGTCAAATATTTTATACACAGCTGTCGCTTCACCCCCATATTCTTAATTGGTTAAAGTTGTTACAATACACTATTAAAGACTTAGACTAAAGATATATTTTACAAGTTTCAGAAATTGGTTTAGGAGGTGAGAAACCCCATAAAATATACAAATTAATCTAATTCTGAAAATAGTTTAATAAAGTACAATTGTTACTATTTCTTTAAGATAAACGGAAGGAAGGATAAATAAATCGTTTTTGTCAAATTTAATTGAATATTGGAGAAAAGTCTTCCCTTTATCACCTCCCCCCAAATCAATGTGACACAAAACCATTTTATGTACCACTTTAAAAAGAATAAAACATACTGCTTCCAGAGCTGGAGGGATGGTTCAGCAATTAAAAGCACATGCTGCTCTTGCAAAGGACTTGGGTTTGGTTCCCAATACCCCTGTGACATGTTACAACCATCTGTAAGTACAATTCCAGGGGTTCTGACACCCTCTTCTGACCCTGGGCACTGCATGCAGGTGGTGCACATACATATGTATAGGCAAAACACTCATTAAAGAAAAAAGAATACTACTACTCCTAATTTATACTATAAGGTAACACTAATTCTGTGGTGCAATCTTAATTCAAGTACATTAAAATATAGGACATGCAAACAAACTGTAAAATGTAACAATGCTTGTTTGAGAAGTTAGGTGTCTTGATTCCTAGTCCAATGTTATTTTTCTCTAATAATTATATAAGCCAGAAACTGGAACTCTTCAGCTCCTGAAGAGTTACTGAGTAGCATACCCAGCCCATTCCTACATGTGCTTTGAGATCTACAATAATAAAAGATTTTTAAATGCTGAACATTTCTATGGTAGTTTTGTTCTCTGTGTAAGAATAATGAAATAGTGTGCACATAGAATATGAAATATATAGATTTCTGTGTAATTTTTACCACTGAACAAAAATTACTAAAAGAAGTAAATTAACTTTAGGAAGAAATTTCAAACAACATAAAATACACACAGCATAATCATAAACAAAATTATTACTACTAATAAAGGTGTGTCAATTGTATTAGACTATTATATTTTAACTATTGGGCATTCAAAACCTTCCACAGAAACTGGTTTAGCCTGTGACTTTTTTTTTTTTTTTTTTGAGACAGTGTCTCTCAGAATTGTCTTGAACTCACAGATATCTCTGCTGAGTACATGTATTAAAGGCATGTGCCACTACAGATAGCAAATTTTTAAATTTAATATAGTGTTATCAGTTGTGCTACAGATGGTTTAAAAAGTTTCTTTTGGAGCATTCACTCTTGAATGCCATCTCTCACACTGTAGAGAAGCTTGGGCTAGACCCTAAACAGCAGGACAAAGAGAGGAACTAAGATAGGTGAGAGGCCATCTTGAATCTCCCAGCCCACGTAAAGCATATAATGGTCGTAGCTCTACCAAGCAAGGCAAAAGCACTAATTCATTCAATTGACCCAGAAAATTGGAAGAAACCATGAACTATTATTGCTGTATCCCACTAGGCTTTGGCAATGCTTTTTAAAAAGAGATAGGTCTTGCTTGTTCTGCTTCCTCAGATAGGTCCCTAACTCCTAGGCTCAAGTAATCTCATGCCTCTGCCTTTCAAGAGTTGGCCTACAAGTATGGAGTAACATGTTCTCTATACAGTAATTGAAACTAAAACACATCCACTCAGAAAAATACTGACTTCTTAAATTCATGAACTTAAATCAGTACCTCAAAATGTTCCTTGATAATGTAGGCATTTGCAATCTTAACCTTGATGCCTTCATAGTCTCCAACATCACTAATGCAGATTGCATACCACTAAAAGTAGGAAAAATAAAAGATGAGAATACTCTTAATAAAAAATTCTCTCCAATTATTATTCTCATTTAGCAAAATGTTACTTAGCATAATGAAGTAAGAACAAAAGGTACAAATAAAAGCAGACATGCCCCCCCCCTAGGAAATAAAGGATAGGACACACAGAGCTATAATACAATGTAGAAAGTGGTGAAATCTAAGACAATTGCCAATATAATGAGAAATAACATCTGAATATACTTTTAGATAGGGTTGTAACAATGACTCATTGTACCGTCTCATCTCCTTTTTCAACATCTGTATTGCTGTAAATAGAAAGTCATAACTGCCAGCTATAACATCACCTTCATAGCCACTGTTGGATAATGGACCCAAAACTGAGACGATCTGAGTTTCTCTACAAAGAACTAAGTCTAAATATCTAAACTTCACGAACTCAGGTGTTATGGAGAGCCACCAGATTTACGGTACGTTTGGGAAAAAAAAAGTCTGCAGTTAAAAAATATTTGTGAAGACTTGGAGCAATTGAGCTAGTCTTTCTTGGGGGACCAGAAGGACCTGCCTTTGAGTTCTGTGCATACAACAGTTTCTTCTATATTCCTCCCCTCTGTATGAGCTATAGCTATAGGATCCAAATACACACAATAAAAAGATATAAATTTATTTAAATCTACTTTCCACAGAAACTCTGTGTCCTGGCATGTTTAGTAGAAATAAAATGGCACATTTTGAAACACACATATACACACCTCTCTATAGACTACTATTATTTGATCTCTGTTATCCAATAGTACAAATTCAGTTCATTAGAAGGGTTAAACAGGATTTTAAACTTGCTGCTCAGATCTCTTTCCACATATCAGAGCTATTGAATAAAATAAATCTCTTATGAATGGCTAGTGATACAGTTCAATGGCAGGGTGTTGGGGTATCACGTACAACCCACTGTACCACAAACACAAAACTTCTTTTTTTAAAAAAGGGATTTATTTAGCCGGGCAGTGGTGGTGCACACCTTTAATCCCAGTACTCGGGAGGCAGAGGCAGGTGGATCTCTGTGATTTTGAGGCCAGCCTGGTCTACAGAGCTAGTTCCAAGACAGCTAGGGCTGTTACACAGAAACTCTGTCTTGAAAATCAAAAAGAAAAAAGGAAGAAAAATAATTTATTTTATATATATATGGGTGTTTTGTCTGCATGTATGTCTGTGTACTGTATGTGCAGTGCACTAAGGACAGAATAGAGCATTAGATCTCCTGGAACTAGAGTTACAGGTGGCTGTTAGCTACCGTGTGGGTGCTGAGAACTGAACCTAGGTCTGCAAGACTAACACATGCTCTGTGCCATCTTTCCAGCCTCTAGAAAGTGTTTACTACCTATACACAAAACAAACATGGAACATTTTCTCCTTGATTAGCTTACCATTTATTAGACTATTCCTTAAGCTTATACGAGCAAGAGCTGATGTCATGCTTATACTAGCAATAGCTGAAGTATGCTAGTTAGTGTCTTCTCTTTCCATATCCACCCATTCCAATTTCTAAAATGTCCACTATCTATAGTGAGTTTACATTTAAACTTCTCTTGTTGTTGTGGTGGTGGTGGTGGTGGTGGTGGTGGTGGTGGTGGTGGTGGTGGTGTGTGAGACAATGTGTATGGAGGTTAGAGCACAACTTTTGGGAGTTGGTTCTCCTTTCTTTGGGGGACTAAGAATCTCTTGTTCCAGTTGTCATATTCTAGGCTGCCAGCTGCTAGCTTTATGGATATTCTCCTGCCTCCACTTCCCACCTCACTGTTGGAGTTACAACTGTAAGCCATCCTATCTCGCTCTGCCTCAATTATAGGAAGAACTAATCTAGATGCTGCTCTAGTGCTCCCTTGGGCAGCACATACACTAAAATTGGAACTATATAGATGCTGCTCTAGTCCTGCCTAACAGACCTTAAGACAAGTCTCTGAAGCATCAGATTGTTTCTAACTATGTTTGAGAACATAGCCCAGGAATCATTTCCGTACTAGTTAGAGGAGGAAGGGAAAGAGAGCAGTAGCAGAGTAAGACTCATAGATGTTTTCTCTTCCCTAGAATAGCAAATTTAATAGCTGAAACCCCCAAATCCCTTATAAGAGCTAAGGGAATAAATTGATGAAATTACAGCACCTAGTTTTAGCCTTCTAATAAGAAGTACTAAGAAAGGCAGAGGGAGACATTTGCCAGTGTATTGCCACCCCCTGTTCCTGGCAGCATGTTATGGAGAATACCCTTCCTCTTTGGTTAAAGTAGGGAGAAGGAATCAGTTCAAGCTTTTAGATTTACAAACCAGTACCAGTCCTGTAAAAATCATTACTTCTTAATATATTAATGTAGTTATTACTTAACTTTTTTAAAGTCTCTCTATTAAAGAAACAAATGTATGGATGTTATCAAACCAAAGGAAGATAACAACAACAATGAAGACAACAGTAGAGATACAACAGCAAAACTCCCAAGAAAGTATTAGCAATCAGTCCAGTATCACATTAAGGTTATTTACAAAAATGAATAAGTGACCAGATTATTCACCAAAGCAGGATTTCTCAGAGATGAAGGATTACTCAGTGTACTTAAATTATGTGATACACTACATCAACATGCAGAAATCATGATTACTGCAATAGCTGAAGAAAGATTTAACATTCATAAGAATTCTGAACAAACTAGGTACAGTAGAAATGAACTAAAACATCATTAAGGACCTACCTAACAAGGCCACAGTAACATCATATGTCACGGACAAAAGTTTCTTGGATATACTATTCATACTTGAACACAGAAACTGTGTCTAAGGAACTAAGGCTAATAGCCAGCAAGATGGCTCTGCCACAAAGCCTGAGATCCTGAATTCAATCCCTAAGACTCATGCGGTAGAAAGAGAAACCAAATTCCCACAAATTGTCCTGTGACCTTCCCAGGCAGGCTATGGCATGCTCAGGTGTACACACATACACATTAGATGAATGTATTTTTTTAATTAGAAACTAAAAGGGGTTGAGAAATGGCTCAGCAATAAAGCGCACATAATGTTCTTTCAGAGGATCCAAGTTTGAATTTCCAACACCCACATAATGGCTTAAAACTGTCTATAACTCCACTTCCAGGAGATCTAGCACACATGTGGTATAGAAATGCACACAGGCAAAACACTCCATACATAAAATTTGAAAATAAAATATTTGTTTAAATAAAAGGAATAAGGTTTTTCTATAAAAATATCAATAAAGGAGCTAAAAATTTTTTTGAGGTGAAAATACTGAAAAAGAGCTAGACAGAATTACAGGTACATGCCTGTAATCCCAGCACTAGAGAATCTACAGGTTACAATTTATACATATGTTTATTTGAACTGCTCATCAGCAGAATTGAACAAGCTGAAGAAAAACATCAGCTAACATGAAGATATATGCACTGAGATTATCCTGTCTGGTCAGACGAGAGGAAAAGGAATGCAGAAAAGGAAGCACAGCTTCTGAGAACTGTGGGTAGCACTAAACCTACCCATACATGGAAGTTTAACAAAGGCTAAATCCACCACGCAGCAGAGTAAAGTGCCGCTTGTAGACTCCTCATTCCCGCCACACTGCAGGTCAGACACACACGCCAGGAACCCGCCATAGAAGCTCAAACTGGCAGGCTGCTGCTAACTTGAGAGAGACAACTAGGAAGCTGTTTTTAGAAAACAATGAAGGGGGGCGGGGTGTTTAGACAAGGACTTACAATGTGGCCTAAGCAATTCTGGAACTCTCCATTCTCCTTCCCCAGTGCTGAGATTACAGGTTTATACCAATATGCTCAACATTAAACATAGTATGTCAAGTGCTTGCTATACTAACTACAAATAAAGATCAGTGACTTCAATCATTTGTTTAAAAATAGGCACACATAAGCATTCACAAAATATTTTATCAAGCATACTAACAGAGTTAGACTAGCTATTCAAACTCAAAACTGTATCAATCCTGTTTCTAGTCCTTTAGAGTGGAGCATTTTTTCTCCTCACAGAAGTTAGGGCTAACACATAACGTTTTATTAACTAACTCACCTTATGAGCAGCAAAACTTGACTCGTTTTTCTCTAGTGCTCTTTTTGCATACTCTAGGGCTTCATACACCAAAGCTTTTTTTTCCTCTTCTGAAGTCCTACTAAGCTGTGCTATGTCACGTGATGCTCGTGCCAAACGCCACAGTAACTCTGCATCTTCACTAATTTTGGACAAGATATAAAACTGTCTTAATTCACACTGAAAAACTGTTAAATGTTGTATCACTAATGAAAGTTCTTTCAGCTGAGTTAGGATGTATCAGGTATCATAGAAGAGGCATTATTAATACTATTATTTTCTTTCATAAAAGCCTTTATTTGCTAAAATCTATTGAAATTTTCCAAATTACATACAAATACACACACACACACACACACACACACACACACACACAAATATCTAAAACAGTGACCTCTTTAAAAAATATTTTTGTATTTCAGTTCTTTGAACACTTGTCCTCAAGCTCAATATATAACATGAGGCTTGATTTACTAACATTGTACTTCATACAACTCCTAACTGGATCAAATAGTACCATAAAATACATTAGCTTTATGCATAGGATCAAACTCTATAAAAATGGAACTGCCAAATCCTTTTACCCAAATACATTTGGCAAAAAGAGATGTGTGATAGTTACTTATTTGTACATGAATGAATGATTGAACAAATGCAGATGCCGTATGACATAGTTGAAGTAAGGGCATTAGACTCCTTAAGAACTATTATTTAAATATAATCATATAAAACAAAAAATGGTTAATAAATTAAAAATCACAGTGCAGAAAAAATGTTTTAACCTTGAATTACTTTTTACTAAATGTGTGTATTTAAAGCCTAATTTGTATTTGTTTCTTTGTTGATGAAAAATAGCATTCACTTAAATGTTGAAGCTAAAGGTATCAAAAAAGTATGTTTATTATTCAGTTACATGGAAAAATTACACCTCATAGCTTACTTTTTAAATAAGCAATTTAAAATGCTAAAACAGCCAACTCATAAAAAAACACTGACGAAGTAAAACTAAAGACTGATTTTATAGATACTTAGCAACTGAAGTTGATAGGAATGGGGCGGGGTGAAATTATTAATAAAAGTAGATGAAAAGCAACTCAGTATTTCCAGAAGTAAATACCTAGAAATGTCATTTAGCCATATTTAACTCATAGGGTTGAGGTTTCCACCCCTACCCCTGAAAGCATGCACATTGATATTCTACAGTAAACATGTAATCTAGAACTAAAAACAGAAAACGGAAGCGTTTGGTGTTTCTTTAAAAACTCTAAACACAGCTGCCACTCAGTAGTGCCATAGAACTGTCCAAAACTCCAGTAAAGTCATTTAAATCTTATTCTAATTAGGAATTACTTTTTTAAAAAACAAGAAATATGGGTGATGAGAAAATGCATATATTTAGTGATACTTTTATGAACCAATGCAAAATAGAAAAAAAAATATTTCAACATTCCAGTAAAATAAGAATAGTCTTTACAAATCAATGAGATTCAAATAGCACTTTTCAATCATTTACTTTAAATAATGAACTCTAAGAAATACTACTTTGAGTAAAAAAATAATGTTATATAAAAATTTTAATACCAAGAATCATTTCATTGTTAAAAAAATTTTTTTGAGTTAACTTCAAACCCAGGTAAATCATACATTGCTTACCTTTCTTTGTACTGTGTGAGCAACTGATAAAGCTTCTCTGTTTCTCCACTTTCATATAGGTAGTCTGCTTGCTCAAGTATTTCTTCAACTTCCAAAATCATAGAAAGGGAAAAAAAAGATTACCACTGTTATATATGCTAACAAAATCAGACACGAAACTACCTTTAAATCAGGAATTCTGAACAATGCAGATAAAAGTAGAAGAAAGCATGAAGCGATGACGGAAGTGACCCTACTGGAACTGGAAAGGACACACCCAGAGAACATGGGGTACTGAATTTGAGGAATACCCTTTTAAAAAATGAAAGAGAACGACTCCTTAGGAGGAATTTATGGCACAGAAACTACAGTCTTTTTGCTGCTGCTGTTAAATAAGTGTCCTGCCCTATAGGAAAGGATGCTATAGGGACTGGAGAGATGGTTCAGTGGTTAAGGCTAGAGTTCAGTTCCTAGTAGACATGTCTGGTAGCTCACAACCATCTATAGCTGTAGCTGTAGAGTATCAGACACTCTCTTCTGTCCTCCTTGGGTAAATAAATGTTCATTCATACTGATCCCCACCCCCCCTCTGTCTTTCTCTCTCCTGTTTCTCTCTCTCTCACACACACACACAAATAAATAAATAAATAATAAGTTTTTAAAGAAAATGATATAGTTTATTTACTTGCAGAACTACAAACATACTATTTTACTATATTCTCTTATTATCTAACTTATACATACACTGTGTTACAGAAAAAGTCAAACCTGTCACAAACTTTGACAAAGCTAACCACACAGAGAATCTGTAACTTAATTTATTGGCATTGCATTCCATGCAAGTCTTGAAACTATTACATATGATTATAAAATACATATTGATCTTAAAATATTAATTACAATCTAATGCCCCCAAAATCTGATTGTTTACTGAAAACACAGTAAGTTTGAATCCCAGAAAATTCCATTCATTACTAAGGTACACATGAATTTCAATTTTGCCTTCTATAAGGATACCATATTATCCACTCCTCCTATAAGCTTGTATTCTATTTATTATTTATCTTGATTTTTTTTTTATTTTAAATTCTTTTTCTTTTATGTATATGAATGTTTTGCCAGCATGTATGTCTGTGCACCATGTGTATACCTGGTGACTGAGAAGGTCAGAAGAGGGTGCTGACCCCTTGGAACTGGAGTTAAAATGATTATGAGCTGCCATGTGAGTACTGGAATGGAACCCAAGTCCTCTGGAAGAGCAGCCAGTGTTTAACACTTTCAGCCCCATTTTGATATACTTTAGTCATAGTCTTTTTGAGGTTAAAAGTTTAAGTTAAAAAAAATTAAAATCTATTAGACCAACACAAAACCATGAAATTCATGGCATAGCCATACTGTAAGTTAATATTACCAACTACATTACTTATAAATTGGATGACAACAGTAAAGAATCACTAAAATTTATTAAAGATTTTTTTCTTACTAATTGCACTTACATCTGATTAGTTAGGATGAATTCTAATATATTCATTTGGCTGGTTAATTTATGAAGTTTGCTTCAATTGCATTCCATTTTATTATTTATATATGAATAAATAGTTAATTTGTCAGGTCTGATTTTAAAGGTTAAGTAGCAATTTTTAGGTTTTAGGATAAGTAGCAATTTCACCATTCTTACAATTAAGTAATTTTATTTTAACATATTTTTGAGGTTTATTAATTTTTATTTTTATGTGTATTGGTGTCTTGCCTGCATGTATGTCTTTGTACTATGTGTATGCAATACCTGTAGAAGCCAGAAGAGACAATTGGATCCCCTAGAACTAGAGTTACAGACAATTACTAGCCACTATGTGGGTGCTGTAAATCAAACCTGAGTCCTCTGCAAGAACAGTAAGGTAGTCTTAATCACTTAGCTATCTTTCTAGTCCATTTATGTATTTTAACTCTCAGTATATATTACAGGGTAACAGGGAACTTACACTCTTGCCTCTACTTCCCAGGTTCTGGGATTAGACAAGTACCACAATGAATAACTTAATAAGTCTGTACTGTCTTAAGTTACCAACTTTGCCAGAATAGTGACAAAAATACTAATACAATATTAAAGCATATTACTTGGTAATCTCAATAGTTACATGAAAATATATAAACAGCAGTTAATTTTATTCATTACTCTACAACTCCTGAAAACTGGTTAATGCTCTTAACAGGAATTCTGTATCTCATCCTGCCAGTAATTTAAAAATTACATTAGTGCAGTGAATAAACTTTTTGTGTATGTTCTAATAACTTCTCAAGCCGCTTAGCTCCAATTTCTTTATTAAATTTTATACTGTAATACATTATAGTATACAGAATTTAAAAATATGTGTAATCTCTTCCGATTCTAAGTAGGAATTCTGAATACCACACAGTATGTGACATATAAGAAAAAAAATAGTTATAGTACTATGGGGTCACATAGGTACGCTGGTAGGAGCATGCAGACCACTCCATGCACCTATCTGAAAATTGGTTGTTCTCTGATTTAATATTCTGCAGTGTCCTGAAATATTTAAAAATAAACAATGCTGCTGACATAGAAACCACATTCTAGAAAACAATCTAAACATCTAGAGTAAATTACTTTCAACATAAATTATGACAACATAGATATCTTAAGATGAGGTAAGAAACACAACTATACAATGAAATCTTAAAACTTGACCTGAAATGAATACACACAAGTTCATAACAGTTCTGCAAAAACTTTTCAAAGAAAGAAATGCCAATGGTGTAAAACCTGGCATGTATATGTGCTAGGAAACTTTGACTTTCTAGTTTTTCATTTGTTAAATGAACTGCAGTCACATCAGAGTCATCAAGACAAAGATAAAACACTCCTTAAGTTTTGCTCAGGGGGGCTGGAGAGAAAGTTCAGCAGTTAAAGGTTAGGCTCACAACCAAAAATATGTTTTCTTAGGCGACCAAAAATTTCATACTTCTATGTTTTCTTTATATAGGACTTAATATATGGAAAATATGACAGTCAAAGATCAATACGACATCATCATCCAGATCTGAGACAAATCTTTCACACCAGTAATTCTGTGTGTCTCACAAGTACAGAAAACAATGCTATTAAAAATACCAGGAAAAGCAGTGGCACATGCTTTTAATCCCAGCACTTGGGAGGCAGAGCTAGGCAGATCTCTGTAAATTCAAGGCCAGCCTACCCTACAAAGCAAGATCCAGGAGAGGCACCAAAACTACACAGAGATACCCTGTCTTGAAAAACAAACAAACAAAACAAAACACCAGGTAATATTACTTAAGTAGGTAATATTACTTAAGTAGTACTGAACATCTGTAGGTTTCTTCATCCTTGAAGGATGTTTCAAAAGTAGGAAAAAAAAGGGAAATGAAGTTATACATGAAGAATCTTTAGGTTGCTCACCTGTGACTAACTCAACTTCTAAGTAGTTTACAGTAAGCTTTCACCTGCAGGAGAGCACTGTGAATATATTAATCTATCCCATAGAGTTTAAATTTATCCACTTTAAAGAAATGATTTTTGAAGTTCTTCACTGTGTCTTCACTTCTTGCCAGACTGGGTATTTGCTACCACCTTGTGGTAAAAGCACAGATATTACCATTTAAAAAACTAAAAAAATCCACAGTGGTTGTGTGGAGGGCCCAAAGCAGCTTGACCAAACAGCTGCCGTGACAGGCTTAGAGGCCCAGACATAGCTTCTGTGACAAGCTTACTGGCAGGCAACACACAGATCCAGGAAAAGGCATAAACTGACCCCTACCCTGACGTTCCAAACATTCCCTATACCCTTAGACAAATGTCAGCCAATCAGAGTCCTAAACCCTGGAAACCCCCTCACCCCAACCTCTGCTATGATAAAAACCACCCTGCCCAGGCTTGGGCTCTCTACTCTCACCGCTGCATCAGACAGACAGAGACCAAGCTCTGAGTTTGAAATAAAGGCTTTTGCTTTTACATACGGGGTTTGGTCTCTGTCATGGTCTTTTGGGGGTGGTACCCGCGATATGGGCATAACAGTTGAGTGTGCCTAGCATGCAAAGAGCCAAGTACCTTGATTAAACAGAGAAAAAGATTGGTATTATGAGGCCCAGAAAACAATCCATAGTAGGTATGAAGTGACACACTCTCAATTGTGCCAATATGCCACAGGACTGACACTAGCCAGGAAGTTCAGCCAGCTCATTATGGAAGACTACACAAGGGCAGGCATTGCAGGAAGGAGGCAGGGGCCTAAAGGGAAGCCAACTTGGAGACAGCAACACCAACGCCTTTGTTTCTTTCCTTTGTTATTTCCTCCCCAAGTGTGTACTGAAGAGAATTTCATTTTCTTTCCTCTCTACTGGCTTGATATATTCTATACCTGTTCTTTCTTTAGTCATCTGTGGTGATCTGAATAAGAATGGCCCCCATAGGCCCATATATTTGAATTCTTAGTCAACGAGTGGCACTATTTAAAAGGATTAGGAGGTGTGGCCTTGCGGGCAGAAGTGTCACTGGGGGTGGGCTTTGAGGGTTCAAAAACCCAAGCCAGGTCCTAGTGTCTCTCTCTTCCTGCTCCCTGTGGATCCAGATGTAGAACTCTCAAGCTACCTCTCCAGCACCAAGTCTGCCTGCCTGCCTGCTGCCATGCTCCCTGCCATGATGAGAATGGGCTAAAGCTCTGAAACTGTAAGCAAGATCCAATTAAATGCTGTCTTTTATACAAGTTGCTGTGGTCATGGTGTCTCTTCATGACAGTAGAACAAATGACTAAAACAGTCACCTTTAATTTTTTTCACCTGTATGTTGTATCTAACAATGTTTGAAGCTGGGCTGGGGGTACTGCCTTTAATCACAACTTGGGAGGTAGAGACAGTTGGACCACTGTGAGTTTGAGGTCAGCCTGGTGTCATACTCAGTTCCAGTCCAGTCAGAGTTACATAGTAAAGCTCCATCTCAAAATATAAAAGAATATAAAATATCTGAAGTTAATCACTGTCCTATGGAATATACCTCTGGATTTCAGTTTCCTGATGCTTTTTTTGTTTTTTTTTTGTTTTTTTGTTTTTGTTTTTTTGTTTTTTTGTCTTACTTTGCCATTTTTGTTTGTTCTAACACTACTGGGGATGAACCCAAGGCCTTGTAGTGCTAGGCAAGCACAATACCACTGTACTACACACCTAAGTCTTTTGCTTGAGTTTTGAGTCAAAGTCTCTCTGTGTAACCCAGGCTGGCCTCAGATACTAGATTCTCCCAGCTCAGCCTCTCAAGTGTGGGGACTACTGTTTTGTCTTTAAGGCAACCTTTTTACTCTTATATGGTCTGTGCTTGCTCGAATTTCCCACCAAAAAATATTTTCGCTCTTGGTTCATAGTACCATTACTTCTGAGATTTACTACCTGAGGAGTTTATTCCATGTTTACTAGCTGAGTGGTCCATATTTTACTAAGCCATTAAAAAGGATCATCCCAACTTCTCCAGACCACCAGTTCCTGTTTATTTTTTGTTATTTCCTTCCTTCTACTTAATTTGAGTATTCTGAGAGTCTCCTCCTAGTATTGGAAGTTGGATGCTTTAGTCCTCCATTGTTCTATTTTAACAAACACAGTTAAGGCTATTAATTTTCTTCCAATTTCCACTTTAACTTAGTCCACATTTTATCCTTCTTTGTGAATTATTTAGAAATTAAGTTATAACATACTGGATTTCCTTGGCCAGCTTTTTATTGTTGATTCCGACCCAGTTACATTAAAGCTGAAAAATGGGAAAGAATGATAGTAATGTTATTAGTAGTACTGGGGATTGAACTCAGGACCAAGGGCAAATAACTAATCTGCCATGGCCTTGTGCTGATTATTAGAAAAAAATTTAAACCTTCTTTAATACCAAGTAGAGGTTCCTTTTTATTCCTCTTGGTTTTATTTTCTAGGTGACTTTCTAAGAAGCCCAAGTTGGTCTTGAGCCAAAGAAAAAAGAAAAAAGAAAAAAGAAATCAATCCTATGAGGTCCAGAATGTTGTGTCAGTCTGTAGGATGCTGGAAAGACAGGCACCAAACCTATGTCCAAGTATGCAGTATTTTAAAAATATTCCACAGGAGCTTGCAAACAATGCATTTTGTTAATTCATATTCATCTAACAGACTAAGCACCACTGCCATGTTGCCCCAAATTTTCATATCCTTATACTTTATTACTTGATCCACTGTTTTGTTTTGGTTTAATTCTATATTTTTGAGTCAGAGTCTTAACTAGTAACTTGGCTAGTCGGGAACTAAAAGAAATCTGCCTGCCTCCATGTCCTGAGTGCTGGGACTAAAGGTGGGCAGCATCATGCCCTGGTGACCTAACTGGTTTGTTTGTTTGTTTTTAAAACAGAATTAGCTAGATATGGGCAGGCTCTTCTGCATATAAAGTTCTAGGCCATCCAGAGCTACATAGTGAGATCCTGTCTCAAAACAAACAAACAAAACCCAAAAAACATGGGCAGAATCAGACAAGAAGCAAAAATCAGAATTAGCGGTTCACCAAAATATATATGTGCTGCAGGGAGGTAAATGCGTGAATCAATCAATCCCATCCAATGGCAATATTAGTAATTTATATATAGGAGTCCCACATCCCAGCTCCTGATTGCCCCTCAGAAGACATATCCTCCCATACCGTCACCCCTTCTATTACACATACACAAAGCTCATGGGCCTTGAGCTGGAGAGATGGCTCAGCAGTTAAGAGCACTGGCTGTTCTTCCAGAGGTCCTGAGTTCAATTCCCAGCAACCACATGGTGGCTCACAACCATCTGTAATGAGATCTGGTGCCCTCTTCTGGTCTGCAAACATGCATGTAGGCAGAACACTGTATACATTATAAAAAATAAATAAAATAAATCTTAAAAAAAAAAAAAAAAAAAAGCTCACGGGCTTCAAGAAGGCCTATCTCCTGAAAATGTATTTTTAATGTAACAGATATATAGAAACTTTTTCCATGGTTGATCTGGAAGTCATTAGGTAGACCAGGCTGGCCTTAAATTCACAAAGATCCACCTGCCTTTGTACCATTTTCTTTTGTTGTTGTTGTTCTTTGTTGTTTCTTGAAACAGGGTTTCTCTGTGTAGTTTTGGTGCCTGTCCTGGATCTCACTCTGTAGACCAAGCTGGCCTCAAACTCACAGAGATCTGCCTACCTCAGCCTCCTGAGTGCTGGGATTAAAGGCATACACCACCACTGCCCAGCTGGGTACCATTTTCTTAAAGACAAGACAGTTCCATATAAATGAAATAGGCAACTAGAGTTTTCTTTTTGTTTTTCTGGTTTTTGTTTCGTTTTGTTTTCTTTTTAAGACAGAGTCTCACTATGTAGCTCTGGCTGTCCTGGAACTTGCTATATAGACCAGGTTGGCCTGGAACTCAGAGATCTGCATGCACCATTACACTAAGCCCTACCAACTAGTTTATAATAACAACCTCAAGTTCTTGTATCAGAACTTTAAAAGAATATCAGCTCAGTATTTAGTACTTCTCTTCTTTGATCACATTCTCCTTTAGGGATACAAAAGGACTGATCCATAAGCTGAAGTGGTATTCCTTTTATATAGAAAAAGTTTGCCCCTTGCTATATAAACCGACTTAATGAGATACATTTTTAATGGGTAAGCCTTAAAGTGTTTAACTCATTTATGTTATGTCAAAGAAGAAATGGAATTTTCTCACTTTTTAACCAGTTACCTGATCATTGACACCAAGTTGCATTCTATTTGTAAATAAAATATTCCCTTTCCAAATTCTAAACTAGAGGCTAGCTGCTTTATTATATCGAGTATAACACTTTGGCACTAGAGAAATAAAAGAATTATTTTGTCATTCTAAAGCAAAAGTTGACAAACTTTTGCTATATATACATCGACAGTTTATAGTTTGTAGGCCATTCATTGTCTTTTGCTATTCTGTTTCATTCTATACATACAATGTACCTTCAAACTTTTCAAGATATAAAAAATTTTTTTTTTAGCTCAAGAGTCCTATAAAGAGGGCTCAGTGGATAACAGGACTTCCCACAAAGACTGACAAGTTAAGACAGATCTCCTGGCCCCATATAGTAGAGTGAAAGAATTCCCAAAGGTTGTTCACTGACTTTTGATACTATGCTGTGGCACCCCAACAAGCACACACATTAAATAAATTATACATACACATACACACTGACTGATAGAGAAGAACATATAATACTATTAATTTCATTATATATTCAAAAATAAGTTAATGACAAAATCTCAAAATTAAGGGGCTGGCTTAGAGAGTAAAGAGCTTGTTGTATAAGCATGGAGATCTTAGTTTAGCTCCCTAGCACCCATATAAACAGCTGACTGTGGTAGCACACATCTGTAATCCCAGCACTGGGAAGCAGAGCTCCAGGTACAGTGACTTTGTCTCAATGAATCAGTTGCCGGGGCTGGAGAGATGGCTCAGCACTAGCTGTTCTTCCAGAGGTCCTGGGTTCAATTCCTAGTACTCCTATGGTGACATACAATGGTCTAAAGCTGTACTCCTTTGGAATCCGATGCCTTCTTCTAGTGTGCAGATATATGCAGACATAACACCCATTTACATAAACAAAAAATAATAAAAAAGTTGGGAGAGCCAAAGAGGAAACCACAACACCAATCTCTGGCATTATGCGCACAGGGTTACATATTCACTCACCCACCTACAAAAAAATCTTCAAGATCTTTAGCTTATACTTACCTTTGGCTGTGGCATGAACCACAGCAGTCTGAGAAATGAGTTGGTAGGTTTCAAAGCCCAAATAAGACAAAGCTGAAAACAAAAGGCCTCTCTTGAAAGGTCTTGTGTTTCCTATCACCTAGAGAAAAATAATATATTAAATTTATGAAACTCAGAAATCATAAAGAATTTTCAACCCCAACCAAAAACATACCCATTTTCTCCCACCTCCAAAGCAAGTAACTATAGAATGATAGAAGCTAAAAAAAAAAAAAAAAAAATACCACTTCCTCAGTAAAACTATTTCAAACCTTACATACAGTATATCTTAGTAATGGAGGCAGCAGTTTGTCTAAAGGTCAATTGTAGACTAAGAATGTAACTCGGGTAGAGCACCATGAACGAGACATTTGTTTCAAAACCCACAACCTCAAAATGAATGAATCAATCGATTAATTGATTAATTAATATAGCAAACATGACTCACATTATTATGGAAATCTTTTACAAAGACACAGATACTATAAATTGTATGGAATAATATTAATAATAAGTTAATCAATTAATTCAATAATCTAAACCAATACATAATACTAATTACAGACAAGCTGAAAACTATAATTACTACACATAAAAATATATACAGCTCTCAGTGAGGATATTGTCTAAAGACCCTATAGTTTTTAAATAGATGATGAATAATAATCATATTTAAGATGTGTATGGTACACATGCCTATAATCCCAGTACTCAGGAGTTAAGAGGCAGGCAGACCAGAAAGACATTAAGGCCAGTCTCAGCAACAGAGTTGCTGAGTTTCAGTTCAAGGCCAACTAAGATAGACCTGAGGCCCAGTCTCAAACCACAAAATATACAAGCAGATTTGGAATTAATTTATAACCAGATCATTTTGACCAATTACAAGGACTATATGTCACTCCTACAACTCTTCCCCTTTTCCATCACTCTTCTATTTGACACAGTATCATTTTTTCCTTTTTGTCAAATAATTTGATCAGCATAAGAACAAACTGCTCTCTTTATTAAAAAGCAGCCTGTAACTTTTTTTTTTTCAATCTTTTGGAGACTGGATCCCACTTTATAAGACAAGCTGGACTTGAGTATCTTCCTGGTTCTCCTGTCTCTGCCTCCAGATATGGGATTACAAGGTTCCAGCTAATTTATTTTCCTTCTGAAAACAACCTTGGACCAGATATGTGACTCAGTGGTAAAGTACTTGTAAGAATGCTCACTCTGTATTTCCTGTGGTCAATTCTGAATTCTCACTGTACTCTGGTATATCAACAGCATTTAACAGCTAATTATTTTCTCTTAGAAAAACACATTATAAGAATAAAAATAGACAAGTCATGGGTTGACACTAAATTTTAAAACCATCTTTTTTGGAATATTTACATATAATAAATTACATACTTGAGGGTACAATTTTAACTTGTATAAACTGGGGAAACACATTTTCATCACCACAACCAAGATGATAAACATACTTATCAACTCAAAATCATCCTTTTTGTAATGTACTTTCCCAGCTTGTGTTTTGTTACTGTTAAAGCAGTTCAGATTGTTTTTGAAATATTATTCCCTTGGATTTCTTCCTGTCTCATGACTGTTCCCATCTCTTTTATTAACTCATTTCTAATGTGTCCATACCTGTTGTATGTGTCTGGGCTTAATCCTAAACCTCTGTTTTGTATTTGTGACCTTATTTCCTCTCAGTTTTAAATGCCAGATTTGGCCCATTCTATCTCTCGCCTGGATGTCTCTTCTGAATTGGAGAGCCACTCAACATCTGCCTCTATGTGAAGTCTATTATGAATTTCAAGACAGGGTTCTTCCCACCAAACCCTCTCTTCTCAGTCCCCTATTAAAGAAATGGGAGCTGTATTCTCCTAGTTGATCCCTTTTTTGTTTGTTTTGGTTTTATTTTTATTTTTAGATTCATCTATTTTATGTGCATGAGTGCTTTGCCTGAAAGTATGTATATGTTCTATGTGCATGCCTGGACCTTGCAGAGGTCAGAAGGGGGTGTCAAATCCTCTGGAACTGGAGTTACCAAAGGTTGTAAGCTATCATGTAGGTGCTGGGAACATAAATGGGGTTCTAAGAAAGAGCATAAAGTGTTCTTAACAACTGCCACTGAGCTCTCTCTCCAGCCTACTTGTCCAGTTTTTAAAAACAAACAAAAAACCACTGACTCATCTAGATTTTTCTCACAATCCATATTTAATTCACATCTAAACTTCTGATATAATCTTAGACTAGAAAAGGGAAAATACACCACGTCCTAATTTGTTGAATGTTTTGTTAAAAATGAATATTCAAGATATTAGGCTAGGTGATGGTGGCGCACACCTTTAATCCCAGCACTTGGGAGGCAGAGCCATGCGGATCTCTGTGAGTTCAAGGCCAGCCTGGGCTACCAAGTGAGTTCCAGGAAAGGCACAAAGCTACACAGAGAAACTCTGTCTCGAAAAACAAAACAACAAAACAACAACAACAAATTAGCATCTGTGAATTAAAAATGAATCAACAGCAAAATAGTATTTCATGTTCTGAATGAATTCTCCATTTTTAAAGGCAGGTTAGTGGTGTAGACCAGCTTGTAGAATCTTACCTAGCATATAGGGAAACCCTGGGTTGGATCTTCAGCACCTCATAAACTGGGAGGTAAGAATAGAAGGGTCAGGAGTTCAAGTTACCCTTACCCTTGGCTACATTACCTGAGACACACAAGATCTTGTCAAAAATAAAAAGGAGAAAGAGGAGAAGAAAAGTTGGATTAGGGAGAGAATATGCCAGGTTTATAGTTAAAAACAAAACAAAACAAACAAACAAACAAAAAAAACCAGAAAGACCAAGATTTTTAACATTAAGTATTAGTACCCTACTAATCCACACAGTAGAAAGGTTGTGTAAACTATTGTAATTTGAGAAAAATGTAACATTTAGAATGCTCAACTTTTTGTGCTGAATACACAACTTTCTTAAAAGGGGGATATTGCCATTGAGTGACTATCTCTCACTGTAAATTCATAAACTGACATTTCATCTGTTGAATTCTTATCAGTTTGATTAATATCAAGCAACCCTTTATCTGGGAAAGCAGATTAAAAACAATGTTTCTATGGTTAAAATCAAAGGGCCAGGACACCTCCAAGATACAGATATGTATCCAACAGCTAGAATATGCCACTTCACCTTGTACCTCTAAAGTAGAATGTAACACTTTTTATAATGAGTTCTTAACCACAAAAATGTCTTGAAGGAGCCATAGAGATGACTCAGTGGATAAAGGCACCTGCCACCAAGGCCTTATGACCTGAGTTCAATCCCTGGGACCCACAGGATGAAAGGAGAAAACAGAATCCTGTAGTTAGAGTTTTCCTGCCTGGCCCAGTCAGGACAAATCTCTCTTACCCACCAGTCCCACAGTTGCTCAGACCCAACAAAGAAAACACACAGAAACTTATATTGCTTACAAACTGTATGGCCATGGCAGGCTGCTTGTTATCTACTTCTTCTATCTTAAATTAACCCATTTCTGTTAGTCTATACTTTGCCACGTGGCTCACCAGTATCTTTACATGTTGCTTTCCATGGCGGCGGCTGGTGGTGTCTCCCCTCAGCCTTCTACTTCCCAGAATCCTCTTCTCTCTTGTCCCGACTATACTTCCTGCCTAGCCACTGGCCAAACAGCATTTTATTTGTACAGAATGATATCCACAGCAGAATCCCTCAAGTTTTCCACTGACCTCCACATGTACACTCTACTATGCATCTGAACACATATATGGAAAGTATAATGTAATTACAATTTTTAAAAACCATTCTTATATAAAAGAAGTATGCTCCCAGACCTACTTTTTCTTCTCCATTAATTTTACCAACTTTAAAGCCAGAATTTTTTTAAATCATTAGATGGAAAGGAATATGTTAAAATTCTTCCTCCTTTCTTTGAAATTTTCACCAGAATATCTTCCTCTTAAATATTAGAATTCCCCTGTGATGAATGAAAAGCCTCTTTCTTGGTGTCATATTAAATACTTTGAATATTTTACCATGGCTGGAAAATAGAATTATATATAAGCCCATTGTGGTGGCACTTGCATTTAATCCTGGCACTCAGAAGGCAGAGACAGATAGAACTCTGTGAGTTCTAGGCCAGCCAGGGCTACAAAGCAACCCTGTCTCAAAAACAAAACAAAACAAAACAAAGAAATAATTACATGCTAAAAATTCAAAAGGTAACTGGCAGACCTACTGCACTACTTGCCTATCCATATGTCAACTTGGCCCTCTTCACACAGTCCAAAATATGTCACTTCCCCTTTACCCTCAAATTTCTTTTAGCAGTCATAGCTCACTTAGTAGCACCACTGTTCGTTAGGCTGTTATTTGATTTCCTATAATCTTTAGACTAAAATCAGAAATAGAACAGTTCATAAGGAAGGTTTTTAAATTTTGTACTTATTATTGTATGATGAGTACAGATGACACGTAGAGGTCAGAGAATAATTCTGGGGACTCAGTCCTGTCTTTCCACAGTGGGTCAGAGGATCAAGCAGCAGAGTCTATAAGGTTTTCTGAATCTGGTTGTCAGAGGCAATTTATCACAGGGCATGGTGGTACACACCTTTCATACCAGAATTTGGGAGGTAGAGGCAGGTGAATCTCTGTGAGTTTGAGGCCAGCCTGGCCTACAGAGCTAGTTCCAGGACAGTCAGGGATACATAGAGAAACCCTGTGTGACTCCCCGACCCTCAAAAATAAGAAGGCAATTTATCCCTTGTGTGATATTTTTCTTTACATGTACTATGTATGGGTTTACTGACCTCCTTACTGTCAAAGATTAAGGAAAGTTGACTTTTGGCTATCCTCTTTGACCCCCTGCCCACCCTGGGGAAAGTCAGCTGCAATGTCTGCTGGCAACAACACCTTGAGGAGAAAATACCTGCCTACTGCCATCTGAGAGTGTGGCAGCAGAACTTCCTCCTTCTTTCCTCAGAAACTGAGCTTTCAAAAGAGCAAAAGAGAGGCTGGAGTGGTAACTCAGTGGTTAAGATCACTGGCTGCTCTTCCTGAGGACCCAGATTCAATTCCCAGCACTCATGATGTGACTAACAACCATTTAAAAACTCCAATTCCTGGAGGATCAGGGGATCTGATGCCCTCTTCTGGCCTCCACCTGAAGGCTAAGGCAAGAAAACCACTTGGGCTGCACATTAAATTCAATGCCAACCTTAGGCATTAGGGAGGCTCTGTCAAAACAAGCCAACAAACACAACCACAAAATAAAGCAAAATCCTGAGATTTTAAATGAGACCTCAACAGTTGAAAGCCTGACTTAACCTCATGAGAGATGTATGCTAGACACCCAATTAAGCCATACCTAGACTCCTGACCTACACACACCACAGATAATACATATTCGTATTAAGCAGGCATTTAAAAGCGTCTTTTAGGACTTACAATAACAAAATAGTTAAATATATTTTAGGGACCAATGCCATCCCTTTTCAAGAATAAAGAGGGTCACCGGGCGGTGGTGGCAGACGCCTTTAATCCCAGCACTCAGGAGGCAGAGCCAGGTGGATCTCTGAGTTTGAGGCCAGCCTGGTCTACAGAGTGAGATCCAGGACAGGCTCCAAAACAACACAGAGAAACCCGTCTTGAAAACAAACAAACAAACAAACAAAAAAACAAAAAGAAAAATAAAAGAATAAATAGGGTTATGATCAGTCTAGTAAAAGTTTCAGAACTGAGGCAATTAAAAAACAAAATCCAGACAGCATTAACATGTATGGAAACCAAGAAACTCGAGGATAATTACTTAAAAAAAAATAAATTCTCTTATTTACTGAAAATTTCAGAGTTACATCAAAAGCAATTTTGCCCCCGGGTGCTAGGCAAGGGCTGTAACCCTGAGCTTCTTTCTTTTTAACTATTTATTTTGAGACAAAGGCTCATTAAATTGCCCAGACTAGCCTTGAACGGGCTCCATACCCCAAGCTGACCTTGAATTTGCGACCCTCCTGCCTAGTAGGTGGACTACAGCATTGAGCCATCAGGCTGGGCTGTCTGAGTGCCATAACCCTGGGCGGCTCGGCAGAAAGCGCCTTTCTCAACGGTCAAAGTTCTTGCACCTTCCTGTTCTATTTTCGGACAGGGAGGGCAGGGAGGACAAACACCTCTGCCCCAAGGCCAGCCGTCACGGAGGAGGCTTGCAATGCGGAAGCTCCACGAACGTCTAGCCGGGGTGCGGGACCTCCAAACCTGGAGATGGGACACCACCCCCGGCGCCCTGCCGAGGGAGAGGGCGGGACCAGGACAGCGGGTTACCTCGGAGCCGAGGAATCCCCGGGCGCCACAGTGCC